>NC_140230.1:36724647-36822147 GCF_951802725.1 Rutilus rutilus
GTGTGTGTGTGTGTGTGTGTGTGTGTGTGTGTGTGTGTGAGACGCCCTCTGGTGTTCAGATGGAGTATTTACTACCGATCAGCCTAAATAATCATTAAATAATCGCAGTCTTTGCCAAATCGCTTGTGATGAATTGTGCAGCTCTATGAGAACAGAAGGTTATTCTGATGCCTGATGATCTTTTCCCTCTCGTTCGACTTCAGAAAGTCTGATAAAGCGGAGTTCAGCGGCTGCTCTGTGCATGAAAACAACAATGGTCAGGCCACGTTCGAGAACCCCATGTACAACACCAGTTCCAAATCCATCGAGGGCAAGGTCGTCCGCTTCGATCCCAATCTCAACACGGTTTGCACAATGGTTTGAGGATTCGAGCTGGTCGAACCGTCACTTTCTGTTCCTTTAGTCTCTCCGAAGCACAGTTTGGGTTCAGTACTCACACCACAGCTCAACGCTACGCGCAGATTTGCAGGAAAACGTCGTATTCTTCACAGTTCGAGTGGAGAATTATATATATTATATACATCTCACTCTGAGAGTGTTGGTTTTGTATTTAAAAGCAAACAGAAACATAAAAAGGTGTGTGTTTTTTCAATGTTGGGCAACGATTAATCGCGATTAATCGCATCCAAAATAAACGTTTGTTTACATAATATATGTGTGTGTACTGTGTATAATTATTTTGTAAAATATCAATTTAAAAAAATGTATTAAATAAAAAAAAGTATTTATATATAAAACATTTATATTTATATATAATAAAAATGATATATATATATATACACACACACACAGTATATACATGCAAATATTTAAGAAAAATTGCTATTTATATATAAAATATTTATATATTTAAGAAATATTTGCTATTATACTGTATGTGCTAATATTTAAGAAAAATGTGTAATTTATTTATAAAATATTTATATTTATATATAATATAAATTATATATAAATATACGTGAAAATATTTCTTTAAAATATAGTATTATATAAAAGTGTGAGTATTTATATGTAGAAAATAATTCTACACGCATACAGTATATATTATGTAAACACAAACTTTTAACTTGGATGTGATTAATCGCGATTAATATTTGCCAGCACTAGTTTTTTTAAGCAAATTATTTTAAGCGTTCACACATACAGCGATTATACAGAGTTGATAAATGCTTAACTTGATGCATTCGGTCAACAGTGACGACATTAGATGCGATCATGTGATCCGTCTCGTCAGGATCTCTTAGAGGAAAAGGTTCACTCGGGATCCATAGGGTTCTTGACTTCATTTTATGGCAAAAAGGTTCTTTGTAAGGAGAAATGTCTTACTTTCATTCATTTTTTTTTTAGTACAGTAGTGGCCATAAGTAATGTCCAGTGACATCCTGATCCTTTATTCAAATATTATTTAAAGGTGCAGTATTTAATATTGACAGCTAGTGGTTGAAATGGGTACTGCAGTCCAAATCTGATATACTGGAGACTCAGACTCACACGGGTTGCCAGATTGACACGCAACAGAGACGAGCTTTACACTGTAAATTGATGAGTTTATTAATCCATGGTTTTATATGCTTCTGTTCATAGAGCTTTTTTGATGATGATGAGGCTTTTTAGGTCAGGTAGAATCTGTGATCTCTGATCCGGATGTTCGCTGGCTTTCATGGTTCCAGTACGCTGTGTTTTCCTCAAACTGGCAGCCTGGGTGTTGGCAGTGGGCGGAGTCACACAGGCCGAAACAAAAACACATTACGACACGAGATGCATGTTTCAAAGTGGAATAACTCTAGTATTGTTTTTCGGAGAAATAACCTTGTTGTTTCCTAAATATCTGCAAACATATTATGGTATTTTTATGCTTTTGCACAAAAAAGTTTCACTCTGAAAAACACTAGGTTAAAAACAACCCAATTTGGGTCATTTGAAACATGACAAACTGTGGGACATCATTCTCGGCCAGAAATTATGAACACGTGCAAAAATGAAAGAACCAACTAAATATTAATATTGTTGCGTTTTGCTTTTTTATGCATTTTTTTTTTTTTTTGCTTTGTAAAATAAAACCTATAGCTGGAGTTTGTCAAATCATTTTCTCAGATAAATACCTTCACCAACTTTAATGTTTTGTATCATATTTCGCTCATATTTAAAAAATATATATAAAATATTTCCCTCGTATTTTGATGGTTTAATCGAACTTGTAGGGTCATTAAACACAAATATCACTTTTAAACTTAGTTAAAACACAATAAAGTAAAACTAAATCCATAAAGTGATGGAACCCATGAAAGCTTCTTTATATGAAGCGCCTGACATACAGAACCTTCTCCTCGAAGAGTGTAGACGAAACAAAGTTAATGTTCTGTATGATTTCTATGCTTTAAAAATGATGCATGGAGAACCTTGTCAGAAATCATGAGCGAATAAAGTCCGTTCATGCATTTATAATCATAATGTGATGCTTAAGTGCTGCTGCCATTTATATTCAAACTCTTCGCTCATCAGTAGCGTCAGGAAAACTGGTTGTTTGTCAGATTATCTTGTTTTACTGACAGCGTGAGATGATGTGACCCTGGACCACAAAACCAGTCACATGGGTCCATTTTTCTGAAATTGAGATTTATACATCATATGAAAGCTGAATGTAATCATATAAGCTTTCCATTGATGTATGGATTGTTAGGATAGGACAACTATTGTAAATCTGGAATCTGAGGGGGCAAAAAAATCGAAACATTGAGAAAATCTCCTTTAAAGTTGTGCATTTATGTTCACGATTGTGCTGCATCCACTCACAAAAATACATGTTTTATATATTTACAGTAGGAAATGAACAAAATATCTTCATGGAACATGATCTTTACTGAATATCCTCATGATTTTTGGCATAAAAGAAAAATCTTTAATTTTGACCCATATAATGTTGGCTATTGCCACAGATATGAGACTGGTTTACTGATCCAGGGTCACATGTGTCGTCCGTCATCACAGTGCGCTTAAACCTACAAACCTCCTACAGATCATGATGCTCGCCACTCAAGCGTAAACCTCCTTAAATGAGGAAAGATTGCTATTATAAAGTGTGTTAAAGGTGAAGTTTGTCTCAGTGTAAGCAAGGTTATCTTTCTGACGAGTGAAACACAACACCGCTCTTCTTCTGGCTGTTCACACACGAACACGTTCTAGCGTTAAACACACACGTTTATACACTGCCGGCCCAAAAGTTTGGAAGAACTGAGATTTAATAATGTTTTAAAAACAAAAAGAGTCTCTTCTGCTCATCAAGGCTGCGTTTATTTGATCAGAAATACAGTAAAAATGTAACAATAAAATATCTGTTTTTTTTATGTGAATATATAGTAATTTATTCCTGTGTTATAAGATATTCCTAATTTATTATTTATATAATTATATATTATATTATTTATATAAATATTATATAATATAATTTATTCCTAATTGTTACAAGTTATCATTGGTGTTAATATTACAGCTTTTACTGTATTTTAGACCAAATAAATGCAGTATTGGTGAGCAGAAGAGACTTTTTCTTGGTTTTCGGCTTGAATATAGTTATAGAAACAGGCATGGCGTTAAAAAATCAAATAAAAATAGTGCGGAATGAACTCTAGAATGTGTCCTGTATGAACGGCCCATGAAAGTTGGGAACAATCACTATTTTTGCAAATGCATTTGGTGACGCTGAAATTACACACTTCACCTTTAAATTGGGGATATACATGTTTTAAAGAGGACCTATTATGCCTTGATGTTGTTTCTCTACTAGAACAGGTTTGCATGCATTATTTTCCTCATATTCTCCATTGTTGCGGCTCCTCTCTTCCCAGTCTGTCAGTAACGCTCTGTTTACTTCCTGTCTCTATGAAGCCCCGCCTTCTTAAAGCACACTGTGCTCTGATTGGAGGCGTTTTTTCATTCTCAAACAGCAACAGTAAAGAAAGATGAATAATAGGTCCTCTTTAAGTAAGGTCACCGATTGGCTTATACGTCATGATATATTTAGATTTATATTGAATATTCACAAATTGGCCAATAGCAGATTCTCTGCTTCTAAACGCTCCGTTTCATAACTCATAATAGTGCCTTGTATGATATTTCACTGGTGTTTTGAGGAGTACATTTGGGGGTTAGTTTTCAGTTTATTTATTTCTCAGCTACAGTTAGTCATGATTTAATTGTTCTTATAAAGTCACTTTTGCACATACCTGCCAAATATGATCAGATATAGCGTTAGCGCTATGTTTGAGTTGTGCCGCGGCCCGTAATGTCTTCTCATCGGCGGTTTGTACATTTACACAGATGTTTGGGTGACGCGAAATATCAAACGCTGACTAAGATTAACGATTGCTTTTAGACACCGGCTCCCTCGGGTGGGTCCGTCGCCCTTGTAAATGCATTCATATCAAATGTACAGATATTTAAACTTTTTTGAAAAGAGTTATATTTTTGTGAAAAATTTGTAAAATAAAAGGTTATGTAAATATCCATTTGTAAATGCCATTTACAAATAAAAAGTAATTTGCTTTTCTACATCTGCTGGATTATTTCTTCACAGGTGTGTGTGTGTGTATAAAGAGCGAATGGGGATGTTTGTAAATCACAGACTAATGTTTCGGTTTTGGTGAAAATAACGTGTGAATTTCAGTTGTTGAACTGGAAGGAGTAATGAGTAATTGCATCATTAATTTGCACATTTTGCCTGTTTGTTCACTGATAAATGTAGAAATATGAACACTTCTGTTCTGAGTCTTCTGCTCACCAAGGCTGTGTTTATTTGATCAAAAATACAGTAAAAATTGTGAAATATTATTATGATGTAAATCAGCAGTTTTCTATGTGAATATACAGTAAAGTGTAATTTATTCCTGTGATCAAAGCTGATGTTCAGCATCATTACTCCAGTCTTCAGTGTCACATGATCCTTCACAAATCAAGAAACATTTATGATGATTATCAGTGTTGAAAACAGCTTCATATTTTTGTGGAAACCGTGATACATTTTATTTTTCAGGATTCTTTGATGAATAGAAAGTTCAAAAGAACAGCATTTATTTGAAATATAATGTTTTGTAATGTTATAAATGTCTTTACTGTCACTTTTGATCAATTTAAAACATCCTTGATGTAGAAAATGGATCTTCATTGAACATTTATAATTGATTGATCAATTAATAAGAATGATTTTACAGGTTAAAAATGTCTGACGAGTAAGTGACTGTTGAGCTTCTTCACTAGTGAATATTTAGTTTAATTAGATTTAGTTAGTTTGAATGAAATCAGAATAAAACTCTGTAAAGGTTTCAGGATAAACAAACGCTGAGGTTATGATAGTTTCCCCAGCTTCAGCCCAGTGTTATTTTAGTTACTGTTATAGGGTTTTATTATTTACTTTTATTTTTTTAGTTTTCATCTTAATATTAGTTTAGTTTTTAGTCATTTCATTATGTGTTTCTCTCATTTTATTAGTTTTTTGTATTTTTTTTTTTTTAAAAACATTGCTATTTAGGTTTAATTAATTTTGTTAAATAAATGTTTTGTTATTAATGTTAGTGCTTCAACTTCAACTTATTTCAGCAGGCATGATTCCTCTGTTTTCTACTGATGTTTTATTTCCAGTTGAAAGTGAGTCTTCAAAACCCTGGCGTACGGGGGTCATATTAGCTCAGTGTTAGTATATGCACACTCTTAGGTTTTTCTGTCATTTGTGTCGTGCCAATCCTAATCTTGCATGTGTTTTTGAGTGGATAACGTGACTGTGGTCCGTCCAGCCATGATGAATGATGGTGTTTCATGCATGGAAACCTGAACACTAGCAGTGCTTGAAAACTACATGCAACATGAAAGCGGAGGATCAAACGGATCGTGGGACTTCGATACTGCCGAGCTTCAAACCGATGTTGTTAGTTTCTTCCTTCCAGGATTGAGACGTGATCCATTATTAATGAGGAAAGCACTGGAGTGAGAGCGACGGGTTTACAAGCGTTGACGGGCACAGAAACAAAGCTGAGGTTGATCAAATGCAGCTCGATACAACAGGACAATTTGTTCAGGCCCTTAAATAAAAGTCAGCGAGTTAAAAGGGAATGAGTGTGAACTGAGGAAGAGAGCAGCAGTAGCTATTGCCTTTGGTTTCACTAGATGTCATGCACCTGATGTGACGTCTGTCCCAATTATTAAACAGAAAGTCTGCGACTCGTGTGAATAATCACTCTGGATGGAGCGGCAGGAAATGACATCACTGATTGGCAGCACAAGAACACGCCCACTAGAGACCATCCTGGGCAGTGACATCCAATGCAGCTCAAAATTAAGGTATGTTTTTTCCTTATTAATTTAAACATTAGCTTCAGTGGATTTGTTCTTAAAGGTGACATATTATGCCCATTTTCACAAGATGTAATATAAATCTCTGGTGTCTCCAGAATGTGTGTGTGAAATTTCAGCTCAAAAAATATTTATTATAGCTTGTCAAATTTGCCCCTTTTCGAGTGTGAGCAAAAACACGCCGTTCTTGTGTGTGTCCCTTTAAATGCAAATGAGTTTTAGCTCCGCCTCCGTTCAGAAGAGGGCGGAGCCTTTACACGAGCTTCAGAAACTCCGGCAATAACAAAACAGGCCAATCTCACTCATCCAGAATCCCAGAATAACCAGTAGCGAGTGCAGCCTTACGGAGAGACTCAGGAAGAGTTTCTGAATGTTAGTGGAGACATTTGTGTAGTTGTTGTGGAGTTACATTGATCATCTCATCATCATGTTGAACTTCTCCACAAGTGTCCACAGTTCCTGAGGTGTTTATAA
This sequence comes from Rutilus rutilus, assembly GCF_951802725.1. Classification (NCBI taxonomy): domain Eukaryota; kingdom Metazoa; phylum Chordata; class Actinopteri; order Cypriniformes; family Leuciscidae; genus Rutilus; species Rutilus rutilus. The sequence goes on from NC_140230.1 coordinate 36,731,464, forward strand.
GACAGCGGTGACATGTTCTGGTCAATAGTGTTCAGTGCTCGTCTGTGGAGTTTCATGCTTTACTCGAACTTTTGCCTTTGCGTTAGAACTGGTCCAGCCTAAATATTACTAACAATATCAAAGTTATTCATGCGTTTCTTTGATAAAATCAGGTCAGATCTGACAGCAGAAAGACTCGTGAAGCTCGAGCTGAAGGAGGACGCTTGTACAGTTAAACTAAAAGACTTTTGCTTTGATAAAAGAGTGAAAACGATCAGAGACAGCAGGAGACTGAGTGAAACGCGTTGAAGCGCAAGACTGTGTTTTATTCAAACGCTGTGATCAGGGTGAGCCTGATTATAACGTCGTAATTTAATCTTATTATAATGCAATGATTAGCCATGCAGTCGTTCCGGAAACCCACGGATTTACAGGTAGAACGTCACCGTTCTGCTTAAAGAAGTGTTTGCCTGAAAGAAATGATATGATTTTAGTTTCGTTTAAATGCTTCCGATGGGATCCGACATCATACGAGTAAACAACAACAACAACAAGGAAGAGAGAAAGTGTCTCTGAAATCACTTTGCTGTGTAATAATTCCTCAGCGAAGCTGGAGTATATTTAATCTGCTGATGAAGGCTCTTTTCTGATGAGCCGTGTAATTAAATATCGTAGATTGAAAACTGCTAAATTGAACCTACTTCATAGAGGATGAATTAAAAACGTATAATGTTCTGTGTTCAGCCTGCTGAGAAAATTGAATCGTTTTCACGAGATCCTTGATTTGTGATATGAATGACGTCACGAGCTCGGAGAAAGTCTTGGGATTCCAATAAAACAAAGTTGGAGAAAAAAAAAAAAATTCTCGGGCAGATTGAGGTTTTCTCCGCCATCTGTGTCGCTCTCACGACTGCAGTAATTATCAAGGTAATGGTGCTTATCATGCATGAAATATGAATTTCATTTACATAAATCGTCCTTGAGAGTCCAAACATCCTTAACGAAAAAGGGAGCGCTTTAAATATTTTAGGGATTTCCGAGCGGCTGGAGTTATGAATCTGAAGTTGACATTTTCTCCTGACATGAAGTGTTGCAGGATAACAGATTTGCAGTCTATCATAACATACTTGACATTTTGTGCTTTAGATTACAGCTCAGATTAAAGCTGACGGAAGAGAGGTCCATGAACACGACCAGACAGAGACTCGTTCAGCACATCTTCTACAGACAAACGTTTACACAACTACAATCTCTACTGTAATGAGTTCTCAAGGTTAACTGGTCAAAGCACTGTAAGATTGCGCTTTAACTCACAATGAAAGCATATGAGGAGCTTTTGTTATAGTTGTTATGTGCAGCATTGTTTTTATAATGCTTTTACACTACCTTTCAAAAGTTTGAGGTCGGTAAGATTTTTTATGAAAGAGTCTCTTCTGCTCAAGAATCATTCTAATATGATGATTTGATGCTCAAGACTAAGAAACACTTATGATTATTATCAGTTGACATTTTTTTGTGGAAACCGTGATGTATTTTATTTGTCAGGATTCTTTAATGAATAGAAGAACCGCATTTATTTGAAAGAGAAATCTCAGGGGGGAAAAAAGGGAATAAAAGTAATGTTCAAGAGTCAAGAGCCCAACTAAAGCAAACACTGATCATCATAATGGTGACTCGATCCTTCAGTGATTCTGCTTGTTAACATCAGGTGTTCATCACTAATGCTCAATCATCACTCAATTAATCACTTAATTATCTAATTATCTACAGCTTCAGGGGCTGTAAATGTAAAACTTTTTATGTGTTTTGGCCGTTCGTTTACACGACAATGGCGTTTTGAAAACACAAAGCTCTGAAAACGGGTTTCAAAGTGCAAGTTTTTGAAAACGGTCTCCGTGTAAACAACAAAAACGCGAATCTGTGAAGACGATGACGTCATGCTCACGCATATTACGTGTTCAGTCTATAGTGTTTCATCGCCATCTACTGGCCTGGCAGCTGAATACAGCGTTTTTAGTCGTTTACACGGATCAGTGTGAATGGGGATCGTTTTGGCAATTCTCCGTTTTAAGCACATCATTGTCGTGTAAACGTACCCTCAGTTTTAACACACTTGAGTGTGGACTCAAATAAACTCTGAGGAGAGTTAATTTAACACTGGAGTTTTTGCTTTGTGCTAAATACCATGTTTTGTGTTGCATGGCTTTAAGTCACTGAGATTTGGAGCAAATTTTCATTTTCCAGTCTAACTTTGCCTTTAATAACCTCCTGTCATGAAAGCGAAAGCGTTGATGAGTTTTGCTCTGATATGGTCACTCATGTGAGAGATTGTGTGCTGTGAGAAATGACTGTTTGCAGAGCGAGGTCTGTTGAATGAGGAAGAAGACTCTCAGATTCTCTCGTCTGTCACGCCGGATGAACTCCATCTGCTCGCTCAATCTACAGGGGAAAAAAGCCTGAGTAAAAATGTGATGGCAATGTGACACATAAAATGTCTTCTTTTGTGCGTCAGACAAAGCGAGTTCCCGCGGCGGACGGGTTCCTCCTTCGACTGCCTCGTCTATAGTGGCCCTCAGGACACATCTTGTTCTGCAACTCGCTATGAATATTTAAAAGATTATGCAACACCATGAAATCCTGTGAATGTCGATTAACACACCTGGATGTAACCGCACATGCTGGCAGTTTAATAAAAGCTATACGTTAGCTGAGAGTCGTGACAGCATCATGGGGAGAAATCCACTGAATAACCAGCCAATCAGAGCGCTGCGCTGACACCACATGACATATCCTCTTCTCCATGTGTCCTCCACAGAAAACACATTTACACGACAACGATGTGCATAAAACTGAGAAGTTTTTCCTTTGAGTTTTCCGTGAACAGACGACACCACTGTCAACACGATCCCCATTCACACGGATCCGCCAACACGATTAAAAACACTGTATTCTGCTGCCAGGCCAGTAGATGGAGATGAAACACTATATCAGTAATAATTGTTTTATATATGTCTTTTTTTAAATCATTTTACATCTACCATGATCAAATCATGGTCATTACTTTTTTTTTTTTTATGATAAAGATTATGATGATGATGATTTACACATACCACGATAATACCATGTTTTTATTTATTTGTTATTTTATATTATTACTATATTTTATATTATTTATTTCGATTTTATTTTTTTTATTTTTATTTTTTTTAAACATCCAATTTTTACATGTAGCACGATTATTATTACTACTACTACTAATAATAATAATCGTGCTACATGTAAAAAATACAAATTATATATTATTTACATAAAATATATAATGTATAATATATGCATTATATATTATAATATAATAATCATGATAATATATGTTTTTATTGCACAAGTACCATGTTTTTTTCCTGATTTGTTTTTTATCATTAATATTATGGTATGGTATTATATTTATACCTTTTGACATTTTTGAACCTCCCATCAAAAACCTTGTACAATGATGGTATCAGTAATACCATGGTATTCTGATTTATACCATGGTGAAATTCATGCATTTACATGGTCCTCCCAAGAATATGATGATTTGGATGTTTACATGTTTTATTTGTTTGCTGTCATTGAATATAGTGTCATTGTCACATTGAATATATGACATATATAAATCCATGATGCATAAATATGTCGATGGTTCAGTTGTACTTCCACAGTCTGTGTCCGCTGACTGTAAACTTTCTCTCCACAGAGTGATGGGAAAGTGCAGATGTCAATATTTCTTCCTCTCTTTCAGTGTCTCTATTAGGACGTGTCGCCATAAATTGGTAACCATGGGGACGGATATCATTTCTTTTCCATCCGCATTCAGTGACCCGTGTGGAAGTGATGTATGGTGTGCATAATCTGTCTGGAAATATATCATGCATTATTCTGATGGAGACGCCGTTTGCAGAACAAGCGCAGAAGAGGAGTTTAGCAAACCCTTTTAGTCTCTTGAAGTCGGCATGAAACACATCAGACACAGAGAGAGTAAAATGGAAATGGAAAATATATGAACATTTCCCTCTCAAGGTCAGCGCTTTTCTCAGGCTGTGTGTTTAAGGGTTTGAAAAACTCTCAGACGGCACTGGAAAAAATGATCGTGATTTTAACGGTAAAATACTGTAGAAATGCTACGGTGAAAAACTGTTAATTGGTCAACAGAAAGTTTCCGTACTTTATACGGTGAATAACTGATAAGATTGATCCGTACATTTAATGTAATTTTACAGTAAAATAGAGTTTTTAGAAGTGAAAAAGAACAAGTCGTTGTATAATTTACAGTAAAAAACCCACAATTCCCTGCGTGACACTTCACATTTAATGTATTTTTGTGTTTCTTCATAGATTTTATTTTTTTATTTTTTATCAGTTATGTACATTAGGGTTTTATGTTACAATTAATGTTGTTAAATTAATGTTTATTGCATTTTTAAAATGGCATGTGTGTCACCATGATGGTGTTCAGTGTGTGTGTGAATGACACTGTGCAGCTTCTGTATACTAATATTAACTTTCTCAGCTTGTGGAAAAGCTTTGTTCGGTAAATTAACATTATATCAGAGTATCAAATACGTTGTTATTTTACTGTAAATTGAAGTTAAGTCTGTAAAACCTAAAATGTTGCTACCGTATTTTTTACGGTAAATATCTGGCAACCACAGCTGCCTTTTTTTTTTTTTTTACCGTAAATTTACCGTATTTTGTTTTTTACAGTGTGTGCATCGATTCTGTCTGTCCACTAATAAATAAGTGACCCTTGATTTGACCTGCGACCTTTAGCTTTCCAGCCCGGACCGGTTCTCTGACGACGACGACGACTTCATTGTTCATTGAGTTCATTGAACGTCTCTTCATCACTGTAAACCACACACACATCCAGCAGTGAAGCTCAGACACCGTTACAGTCACGGAGCAGAAGTTTACTTTACCTCACAGATCAAATCCAGGACTCGAAAAACACAAAACTGTTCATATTTACAGTGCCTCGACAGGGCGATGAATGGACGTCTGTGAAGCGAGAAGAAAGAGCCGATTCAGCAGAGAGAGAGAGAGTACAGTAAACACACAGATACGACCTTGGGATGTCGCCAGGCCTTTCCTTCAGGAAAAATGAAGGGAAACGGGAATACTGAAAGGAGAACTTGTTTTCTTGTACATGCAGCATTGGCTGGAGGTTTAAGCCTAGAAGTTTGATATTAAAGGAGTCTTATTAGGCTTTTTCCATGTTCATCTTTCTGTAGTGTTGCTGTTTGAACATTAAAAGGTCAGTTATTCTCTATATTAGTGTCACTACCCCTGTTTCCGTTACAGATTTGCGCAAAACCTTTCTAAATGTTGATAAAAAAGTATTGCAAAATGACAGCGTTTCCATTAACCGATGTTATGCGACTAAAACGTCATATTTCCTCTCGCGATACGTCAAACATCATGGCGACGGATGTTGGTAGCTTTACGTATATCCCAGACACCGCACTAGCCATTATTCTCAATCGAAGGAGACGTATGTGTGTTATCACAGCATTAATGGTAATGAAATCCTCTTATTCTGTGAGCGGCTCGTTTGAGGAGTTTCTGGGTGTTTCTCCCTCAAGATCTTGATCAATGGAAGCATTTCTTTGTGGTTTAGAATCCAGTATTCCTGTAATACTTTTGTCTTTTATGAGTTTAATAAAGAACTCGGTCTCGTCTTCCGTCCAATGACACTGCGTCGTCTACGTCAGGTGACTGTAAATGCGAAAAAAAACGCTTTCATTGCAGTTTTGCGAAATATTCCTTTGTCGAATTGCCTGAAAAACCTCCTCATGCGAGTGTCAAAACTTTTTTGCGATATATGGGAGTTTTTGAGAATTTGACGTGTTTCCATTGGGCGTATTTTCAATTTGAGCAATTTGAAGAGTAATGGAAACGCAGCTACTGTTCCTGAACTCCTGAAACGCCTCCAGTGTAGTCTTGAGTTTCTTCCGGGAACGAACACGTCACAATATTCCTCATTATAATAATTAATGCGCAGAATAAAGGGGCGGGGCCTGGTTGAGTTAGTTAGTAGTGTGTCAAACTGGCGGTTATGGTAAGGGGCGGGACATTTCCCAAACACACTCGACCAATCACAACACACTGCTCCAGCCGACCAATCAGAGCACAGTGTGCTTTTCAGAAGGAGGAGCTTCGTAGAGACAGGAAGTAAACAGAGCGTTACTGACAGACTGGGAAGAGAGGAGCCGCAACAATGGAGAATATGAGGAAAATAATCAACATTCAAGCAGGAAAACCTGTTCTAGTAGAGCCTGAACAACATCAAGACTTTCCCCTTTAAAAAGCCAGTTATTTTTGTAATACACATTCCCAGAAATGGGAATTCTGTCATTATTTACTCACGCTTTAATCACTTTACGCAACTCTTTTTCATTTAATGACAGTCCATATTGTTTAAAAGGACTAAAAAAACATATATAATATTATATATGTTTTTTTAGTCCTTTTAAACAATATGGACTGTCATCCCAAGTACATATTTTAAAAAATGTATGAATAATGCCTTAAAGAATTCAAAAGTGTCCACAGAAAGAAAGAAACTCCGGTTTGGAGGCTGATATTTTATTTTTGGGAGCACTGATCTATTCCTTGAGAGGTTTTGAACACTCCCAGCGCCGGATCTTTTTCCTGCTCGATTATCAGAGGAGATTAGACTATCTTGGGAGAACATCCGAAGTTATTTTAATACCAATATCTGATGATAAAATATGAATGTTAAAGCGGTAATGTTGTGAGCGCCGCATCAGAGACCCTCGGCATACATAAAAAAAATCATCCTGCAAAAATAAATTAGAATGAAGGAATAATTCATCCAGAAACTCCAACTAAAGTTCTTCAACCTCATTTGCATATTTGAGTGTATGCGATTGCAAATTTGCAAGTTAAATGTTGTTTTGGGGGTGAATTATTCCTTTAAGTAAGTGAGTAAATGAGGACAGAAGGGCTTTCCTGCTTTAACCGCCGGGATTAGGGAACGTTTCTCTCTTCACGTTCAGAAGTGTTCAGGAGTGAGTGTGAAACAGCATCTTATGAATGGCTAGGATTATTGTGAGCAAAGTGAAGATAACCCAGGGTTCTGTTTGACCCAGGGTTCTGTTTGACCCAGGGTTAACTAGTTCAAGTGTGAAACGCCCGTCTGTGGGTGAACTGTCCCTTTAAGTGCTGCACAGGTTTAGCTGAGACGAGACATTGTATTGCTAACAAAAAGTCTTTGTTACATCATAATTGGATGAGGGAGAAAAGGTCAAAGGTCAGTTGGCTCCGCTGATAAGACCATCAGAAATATTGATTCTTGTTTTATGTCAGATCATAACCCATTATATTACAATTGTACATGTAGAGTGAAGTTTCACCGGCGGTCTGGGAATAATTGCTCCCTGGAGAGACACATCAGTGTCTCTCTCTCTCTCTCTCTCTCTCTCTCTCTCTCTCCCAGTCTCTCTCTCTCTCTCTCTCTCTCAGTCCTGAGCTCTACAGATGTGAGAAACCCTCTCTCTCTCTCTCTCTCTCTCTCTCTCTCTCTCTCTCTCTCTCTCTCTCTCAATCCTGAGCTCTACAGATGTGAGAAACCCTCTCTCTATCCCAGTCTCTCTCTCTCTCTCTCTCTCTCCCTCTCTCACTCACTCAGTCCTGAGCTCTACAGATGTGAGAAACCCTCTCTCTCTCTCTCTCTCTCTCTCTCTCTCTCTCTCTCTCTCTCTCTCTCTCTCTCTCTCTCTCTCTCTCTCAGTCCTGAGCTCTACAGATGTGAGAAACCCTCTCTCTCTCCCAGTCTCTCTCTCTCTCTCTCTCTCAGTCCTGAGCTCTACAGATGTGAGAAACCCTCTCTCTCTCCCAGTCTCTCTCTCTCTCTCTCTCCCAGTCTCTCTCTCTCTCTCAGTCCTGAGCTCTACAGATGTGAGAAACCCTCTCTCTCTCTCTCTCTCTCTCTCTCTCTCTCTCTCTCTCTCTCTCAGTCCTGAGCTCTACAGATGTTAGAAACCCTCTCTCTCTCCCAGTCTCTCTCTCTCTCTCTCTCTCTCTCTCTCTCTCTCAGTCCTGAGCTCTACAGATGTGAGAAACCCTCTCTCTCTCTCTCTCTCTCTCTCTCTCTCTCAGTCCTGAGCTCTACAGATGTGAGAAACCCTCTCTCTCTCTCTCTCTCTCTCTCTCTCTCAGTCCTGAGCTCTACAGATGTGAGAAACCCTCTCTCTCTCTCTCTCTCTCTCTCTCTCAGTCCTGAGCTCTACAGATGTTAGAAACCCTCTCTCTCTCCCAGTCTCTCTCTCTCTCTCTCTCTCTCTCTCTCTCTCCCAGTCTCTCTCTCTCTCTCAGTCCTGAGCTCTACAGATGTGAGAAACCCTCTCTCTCTCTCTCTCTCTCTCTCTCAGTCCTGAGCTCTACAGATGTGAGAAACCCTCTCTCTCTCCCAGTCTCTCTCTCTCTCTCTCTCTCTCTCTCTCTCCCAGTCTCTCTCTCTCTCTCAGTCCTGAGCTCTACAGATGTGAGAAACCCTCTCTCTCTCTCTCTCTCTCTCTCTCTCTCTCTCTCTCTCTCAGTCCTGAGCTCTACAGATGTGAGAATGTGAGAAACCGTCTGTAAGCGCTCAGATATGGGACTCTTCATCACTCCAGTATTGATCGTCTCCTTCTTATTATTTACGTGTTACGAAGCAGAGAAATTAAAATCCAGAGGTCTGCGCCAGAAGGATGTCGACTACATAGAGAAAGTAAGACTTTAAGGATTTATTTTGAGTATTAATTGCTTGTAAAACATGGGCAAAATAAGTTCTTTTTTGTGTGTATTTGTGTAATGCAGTTAAACCCAAAGGAAACTCACAGGTTTCTCTCCGGATGTTTGTCAGCTCGGATCTTTCGTTCTTGGGAAAAAGTTTGAGATCACTGACTTTAGACTGCACACTTGATTTGCACAGTTTAAGATATTCTCAACCTCTAGAGGAGAAACCTGAGATTTCTCAAGTTTCTCTCCATTTTCTAAGACAAACCAATTAGATAAAGAGATCTCATCTGTGCTTTTTCTTACAAATAATGTTTATCAGTAACACTTTACTTCAAGCCTTTATGTATAAACATATACATATACAATGCATTATATCTTTTCATAATTGTAACCAAAGTTAAAATGCATTATTGTTGCATCTGAAACTGGTTGTTTGTTTTAATGCATTATACTATAGATATTATAACTGTGGTTACAATTATTCATAGGTGCATTACGAGGCATAATTAATGCATTAAAATACTTTTATCGTGCTTAAAGGCTTTAAGTAAAGTGTTTGAGTTTATCTTGGCTTCATTGACTGACAGAGTTCATCAGATCATCAGATCTTCAGTGTAAGTCTGAGTGACTGTAAGATAATTACCGGATTCTCTCTTTAAGGAATCTATATTAGAGCTGATTTCCTGCAGACAGTGCAAGTTTTTCTTATTGACTAAAGCCTTTGCCAATATTGAACTATGCCAGACTCATTTTTGCAGATGCGAGAAGAATCGAGTCGCAGAGAGCCGTTAACCAAGCGCTGACAGTGCATTGATTCCTGAAGAACGATGTGAAAACGCAGTTTAAACCGCTTTAAACTAATGACGTGATGGAAACTCTCCAGTGGGAAACTCAGTGTTCATCGACCGAAACCAGTGTGTTTCTGAAATATGCATACTGGAAACTTTGCATATAGTTCAAATGTTCTGTATGCACACATAATATGATCTACATTTGCCAGTGTAGGGTCCAGCGTGGAGTATTGAATCCCACAATGCATTGTGTTGTTTGCTCTAAATGATTTATAGGTGCACATCATCATTATCGTGTTAAATGCATGTTTCTGGTGATCTTGAATCAGAATAAGTTCCTCTTGCAGCATCTCTTCTCTTCTCTGATGACGAGGGCGGGGCTATAACCTGTCACTCACATGAGATCAGCCAATAACAAACCACAACCATCCAATCAAGCCCCGCCCACATTTGTTCTTGTTCCAGAAGCGTTTCACTCGATATAGAGAAACTTCTGTTTCATGCCGACTCTAACTAAAGTTTTATGTATACGTTTAAGGTTTTTTAGTACTTAATTTGATTTACAAATGCACCAAAATGCTAATATGATGAGTTCATGTGACAAAAGCAGCATACTGAAGTGGTTATCACTGCATAATACGTTTAGTTTCACATAATATTTTTGAATATGCAGTACACTAGTATTCCATAGACATCATCATCATCAAAGTCTGCTAAATCTACAGCTGTTATCTGCTAAAAATTCTTCTCCTCATTTCATCCCTTGATTGCTTCTAAATCTCCCGAGGTACAATTCAAGACAAATTTGATATTCATCTTTTGCATAATTTAATTCAACAATCTTGCCAGTGGAACCATCTGCATTTTTATTAGCAAGTAACAAAGTTGAACTTTGAATAGTCCAGATATAACCAGTGTGTTTCTGATATCCCAGTTCTCAAACTACAACAGACTCAGAGGACACACAGTTACTCGTTTAAGACTGATTAAACGAAGGCCTGAAACATACGCTATCCAAGTATTTCATGCTTTGTTGAGATGCAGAATATGTCTAACTACAATTCATAACAGAATGCAAGTATATATATTAATTCTAGACGCTGGCACTCCTGTCTCTATGAAGCCCCTCCTTCTTAAAGCACACTGTGCTCTGATTGGTCGGCTGGATCAGTGTGTTGTGATTGGTCGAGCGCTTCGAGTGTGTTTGGGAAATGCCCCGCCCCAAACCATAACCACCAGTTTAACACACTACTAACTAACTCAACCAGGCCCCGCCCCTTTATTCTGCGCATTCATTATTTAAATGAGGAATATTGTGACGTGTTCGTTCCCAGAAGAAACTCACGACTACATGGAAACATGGAAAAAGCAGAATAGAAGTTCTTTAAGTAATTGTGTATTTATATTAATTTCGTTTTTAATGCAAGTTCTTGGTGTTATTGTGAATTATTTATCTGTTCACATTATTCCAAAGAAAATAATATATTATAAAGTATTATAAAAAATAAAAAACTTTAGTGTACTAAAAGTGTACTTTAGGAAAATATAACAACTTTCTCCACTTTTATGGCATTTCATGTTGACTTGCAAAACTCTGGGCAAGCATTCACATCGCTGATTGCATAAAGTCTGTTTCTGTGTTATTTTAATATAATTCATATACTATTATAGTATTTATTAATTATATATTTTAGTTTTAAAGGGTTAGTTCACCCAAAAATGAAAATTCTGTCAGTAATGACTCTCCCTCATGTTGTTCCAACCCCGTAAGACCTTCGTTCATCTTCGGAACACAAATTAAGATATTTTTGATGAAATCTGAGAGCTGGCTCACTCCTCCACTTGCTGGCCCAGAAAAGTTATTAAAGAGATCGTTAATATAGTCCAAGTGACTCCAGTGGCTCAATCTTAAGTTTATCAAGCGACGAGAATACTTTTTGTGCGCAAAAACTAACAAAAATAACGACTTTATTCCACTATTCATTTCCTTCTCTCTGGGCCTCGAGTGAGTTCACGTAGTGTTTAAGCGCAGCGCTTCTGTGTTGCACGTCACACGCATCACACACATGACCAGCGTCGGCCAATAGTGAGCCTACATGGTGACGTGTAACACAGACGCGCTACGCAAAAACACTACCTGAACTCACTCGAGGCCCAGAGAGAAGGAAATGAATAGTGGAATAAAGTCGTTATTTTTGTTAGTTTTTGCGCACAAAAAGTATTCTCGTCGCTTGATAAACTTAAGATTGAGCCACTGGAGTCACTTGGACTATATTAACAATCTCTTTAATACATTTTCTGGGCCAGCCAGTTTCATTCCCTTAGAAGCCTATGGAGGAGTGATCCAGCTCTCAGATTTAATCAAAAATATCTTAATTTGTGTTCCGAAGATGAACGAAGGTCTTACTGGGTTGAACAACATGAGGGAGAGTCATTACTGACAGAATTTTTGGGTGAACTAACCCTTTAAGATATTATAAGAAATTAGAAAGAGATAAGATATTTTAGATATTCGTTTTTAATGACCTATACAAGTTTGATCAAACCGTCAAAATATGAGGACTATATTTGATATACAGACCCTTTCCAAAAAATTTGAATATCATGGAAAAGTTTATTTATTTCCATAAATCCATTCAAAACGTTAAACTTCCATAGATTATAGATGCAGGGCCCACAACTGAAATGAGTTCAAGTATTTAGATGTTTATTTGTACATAATTTGGGCGTCCAGCTCATAAAACCCACGAAAACAGGATTTAAAAAAATTAGAATATTATATGAAATCACACAGTAATTACACAGTAATACCATGGTCACTGAACCAGGCTTTGGTTCTTTTGGCAGTGTGGGCAGGTGCAAATCCTGCTGGAAAATGAAGTCAGCATCTCCATAAAGCTTGTCTGCTGAAGGAAGCATGAAGTGCTCTGGACATGTCCTGGTATACGGCTGCGTTGAGTGGACAGCACAGTGGACCAGCACCAGCCGATGACCAACACAGACTGTGGAAACTTCACACTGGACTTCAAGCATCTTGGATTGTGTGCCTCTCCATTCTTCCTCCAGAGTCTGGGACCTTGGTTTCCAAATGAGATGCAAAATTTGCTCTCATCAGAAAAGAGGACTTTGGTCCACTGCTTTATTAAATCCAGAGTCAGCGCAGCCGTCTACCAGGACATCTTCAGAACACTTCATGCTTCCTTCATTTCCCAGCAGGATTTGCACCTGCCCACACTGCCAGAAGAACCAAAGCCTGGTTCAATGACCATGGTATCACTGTGTAATTACTGTGTGATTTCATGTAATATTCAAATTTTTTGGAAAGGGTCTGTATTTTTTAATATTTTAAATATGAGTGTTGAACAGAACACTAAACTTGATGATGGTATTCATCTGACAAAATGATTTGGCAAACTGCAGCGACAGGTTTTATTGCACAAAGCTGCATAAAAGCTTACTGTACGTTGACTACACATAATCAGTTATTAATATTTCAGCGGAGCTCTTGTTTTTGCATGTGTTCATGATTTCTGGCCAAAAATGATGTCGCACAATTTGTCATGTTTCATTGCGTTATTATCAGAGATAAAACAATCGACTCCAAGCACAACTATTGATCACGAACTGGGGAAGCTCTTCCCTCCTGGATCAGAGCGACTCGATCACCAAACTGTGCTTTATTGTAAATGATAGTATCAGCGATAACATCCCTCTCGATTCATCACTGTAATGAAACACGGAGCGGTGGGTAGATTATACGGAGGGTGAGTTTCTCATTCTGTGTGTGTGTGTGGAAAGCTCAGGTGTGTTCCGTCAATAAAACACAGCGGAGCCAAACGCGCTGAACGTGGCCTGGCACTGCAAGCTTATGAATATGAATATTCTCGGTGGCTGGCCCGTGGCCTGTATCGGGAGATTTATTGCCTGTTTAAGGGCCCTTATTTCCACGGCTCCCCGCTCGCAGGCACACTGATTACTCTTGCAGAGAGACTCAGGTGACAGCAGACCTCCTGCGCTCCTGGCACGATCACAGCGCTTCATATTCGAGTCTTGCCTTCACATGTAAATGTGTGGTTCGTCACTGCCTCGCTAATGCACCAACATTTGCACAAGACTCTAAAGAGCCAATTATGCATGCGTTTATTACAATGTTCTTATTGTTATTTTCTGCATGGTTGTTCAGAGAGCGCTGGTTGTTCCACTTTGCATTTCGGCTATAGTTTTCTTATCGATCGGTGGCATTTGCATTAGTCTACACCGCCTGAGCGACTCTTCATTAAAATGCTTCTTTTTTTTTTTGCACACAAGTCGTTTTTTGGTATTGAAGATCAAACGTTGCATGCATAACATCATATTATAGCCTATATTTTGAGTGTCAGTGGCTTTTAGCTATTAAACTGTTGAATGAGGGTTGCCAGGTCTGCGTGACTAAACCAGCCCATCCTACGGTGGCCCAGTAGTGCACAACAACATTTAAAAAGCAAACATAAGTTCACAACACAACGGAAACTAGCCACAACACAACGAAATAAAGTCACAACACAACGAAATAAAGCCACAACACAACGAAAGCCACAACACAACGAAATAAAGCCACAACACAACGAAAGCCACAACACAACGAAATAAAGCCACAACATGGCTTGATTTAGCATTGTGCTAGCATGGATTAGCATTTTGTTAACATTATTTAGCATTTGCTGGCATGAAGAAGCATGTTGATAGCATTTTTTAACATAAAAGCATGTTTTGCTAACATATTTAACTTTTCCACAATGAATAACCATGTTAACATGTTACAAGTACATTGCTATCATGATCATACCATGTTTTATCATGTTGCTAACATAATCTTAGCATGTTTTAACACATTGCTAGCATGTTTTATAATGTTGCTAATATGATCTTAACATTTTTGAACATGTTGCTAACATGTTGCTAACATGTTTTAGCACATTGCTAGCATGAATTAGGCTTTTGCTAGCCTGTTTATAGCACAAATTAGCATGTTGCTAACATGATCCTAGCATTAATTAGCAAGTTGCCAGCATGTTTTAACACATTGCTAGCAATAATTAGCATGTTAACATGTTTTACCATGTTGCTAACATGAATTAGCATGTTTGCTAACATGAATTAGCATGTTTGCTAACATGTTTTAACACATTGTCAGCATGAATAAGCATGTCAACATGTTTTAGCATTTTGTTAACAAGTTTTAACGGATTGCTAGCATGAATTAGCATGTTAACAAGAATTAGCATGTTAACGTTTTAGCATGTTGCTAGCATGTTTTAACACATTGTCAGAATGAACTAGCATGTTAACATGAATTAGCATGTTAACATGTTTTACCATGTTGCTAGCATGAATTAGCATGTTGCTAGCATGTTTTAACACATTGTTAGCATGAATTAGCATGTTAGCATGTTGCTAGCATGAATTAACGTGTATTTTACAGCCTGAATGTATGAATGAGTGTGTCTTTATGCTCCAGTTTCCTCTGCATGCTCTTTAGTAACACTGTGCAAAAGAGTTTCAGCCACTGCATGTTTTTCTCATCAGTCACAGAGACTCACTCCTGACACTTTACACTGACTGGAGTTCAGCTGTTGAATCCTGTGTGTTGCAGTTCTCCAGCTGCCACCAGGGTCCCACCGGCCCCCCGGGAAGAGATGGGAATCCGGGAGTGAACGGGATCCCAGGCACTCCGGGTGTCCCGGGGCGAGACGGGGCGAGAGGACAGAAGGGGGAGTGTGTGACGGAGAGGTTCGAGGAGCCGTGGAAACCCAACTATAAGCAGTGCGCCTGGAACGCACTCAACTACGGCATCGACCTGGGGAAAATCACAGTAAGAGATCCGACCTCCTCTTCCTCCTCAGGAGTGTTTTCTCCAGTATATGTCTGGTATCTTCATCCTCCTCTTCCTCCTCAGGAGTGTTTTCTCCAGTATATGTCTGGTTTCTTCATCCTCCTCATCCTCCTCTTCCTCCTCAGGAGTGTTTTCTCCAGTATATGTCTGGTTTCTTCATCCTCCTCTTCCTCCTCAGGAGTGTTTTCTCCAGTATATGTCTGGTTTCTTCATCCTCCTCTTCCTCCTCAGGAGTGTTTTCTCCAGTATATGTCTGGTTTCTTCATCCTCCTCTTCCTCTTCAGGAGTGTTTTCTCCAGTATTTGTCTGGTATCTTCATCCTCCTCTTCCTCTTCAGGAGTGTTTTCTCCAGTATTTGTCTGGTATCTTCATCCTCCTCTTCCTCTTCAGGAGTGTTTTCTCCAGCATTTGTCTGGTATCTTCATCCTCCTCTTCCTCCTCAGGAGTGCACGTTCACGAAGCAGCGAGTGACCAGCGCTCTGCGTGTGTTGTTCAGCGGTTCGCTCAGGCTCAAGTGTAAGACGGCGTGTTGCCAGCGCTGGTACTTCACCTTCAACGGGGCCGAATGTGTGTCTCCATTACCTGTGGAGTCCATCATTTACCTGGATCAGGGAAGCCCAGAGTTCAACAGCACCATCAACATCCACAGAACCACGTCAGGTCAGTGACCTCTGAACCCCACCATAACCATAACGGTCTAAAAATGTGGTTGGAATCACTTTCAGAACGATATTTTCCTGCTGATTAACAATTATAACTGACAGCCAATCAGAATTGATGTTGTCAGCAATGGTGCTTAAATGTTCAAGCTCTTTAAAGCAGGATTGTAAAAATATATAACAAACAGAACGAGGTTTCACTTTATTTTAAAGTGTCTTTGTTACGTTACATGTACTTACCATAGTAATAACAGTAAATTATGTATAATTACATGCAATTAACCCTCAAACAAACCCTAATCCTACCCTAACTCTATAGTAAATACATGTAGTTGATTAATATTACTCAGTACTTAAATATATAATTACACTGTAACAATGACACCTTAAAATAAAGTGTACCCAGAACGATATGTGTGGGCACTAATATAGTTATCGTTATAGTTATCATTTTTGGTGTGAAAGATCTGTTATAATATTCTGCAAAATTGTGGATTTTTAAAGTACATTTTTGCAAGATTTGTAAGATTTGATCAGACACATTAGATAGATTAATTGCGTAGATTAATATTGTGCTGAAAAAAACAAGACATTTACTTCTGCTTGTCCTTTTGAGAGATTTCTGAAATCCTTTACTTTTAGTAGGCGGGAAATTAATCAAATCTTTGTAATAAGAGTGATGCATAATCTGGGGAAACCTTTTTTATTTTATTTTTTATAATGGATAAATGTGTTGAATAAAGACATAATAGGAGCCTGATTTAAGCCTGTCAAGTACAGTATTAAAATAAAAAGAGATAAAGATGAAATTATATTTTGAATGGAGAAAATGTCTATCATCTAGAATTAAATCTTTCTGCACATTATTTACTTGACAGTTTTTTATTTATTTTTTGTATAATGTGAAAAAAACAATACTATATAATTTATTGTATAGAGTATTATTTTTTTACAGCAATTGTCAGGACTTAAATGTTCTTAATTAAATATTGAATATGAATTATTTACATTAATAAGATCTAAATTCTAATATTGTGGTGAAATGCAGTTTAATCTGTTTGAGCCACTGAGGTTTATTTCCATCCATCCATCTTCTTCCGCTTATCCGGGGCCAGGTCGCGGTGGCAGCAGTCTAAGCAGAGATGCCCAGTCCTCCCTCTCCCTAGACACTTCCTCCAGCTCTTCCGGGGGGACACCGAGGCGTTCCCAGGCCAGCCGGGAGACATAGTCCCTCCAGCGTGTCCTAGGTCTTCCCCGGGGTCTGCTCCCAGTGGGACGCGCCCGGAACACCTTCCCGGGAAGGCGTCCAGGAGGCATCTGGAAAAGATGCCCGAGCCACCTCAGCTGACCCCTCTCGATGTGGAGGAGCAGCGGCTCTACTCTGAGCTCCTCCTGAGTGACCGAGCTTCTCACCCTATCTCTAAGGGATCGCCCAGCCACCCTGCGGAGAAAGCTCATTTCGGCCGCCTGTATCCGGGATCTTGTCCTTTCGGTCATGACCCACAGCTCATGACCATAGGTGCGAGTAGGAACGTAGATTGACCGGTAAATCGAGAGCTTCGCCTTGCGGCTCAACTCTTTCTTCACCACGACAGACCGGTACATCGACCGCATTACTGCAGAAGCTGCACCGATCCGTCTGTCAATCTCCCGTTCCATCCTTCCCTCACTCGTGAACAAAACCCCAAGATACTTAAACTCCTCCACTTGAGGCAGGAACTCTCCACCAACCTGAAGTGAGCAAGCCACCCTTTTCCGACTGAGGACCATGGCCTCGGATTTGGAGGTGCTGATTCCCATCCCAGCCGCTTCACACTCGGCTGCAAACCGTCCCAGTGCATGCTGAAGGTCCTGGTCCGATGGGGCCAGCAACATCATCCGCAAAGAGCAGAGACGAAATCGTGTTGTCCCCAAACCTGACACCCTGACACGCGCCTAGAAATTCTGTCCATAAAAATTATGAACAGAACCGGCGACAAAGGGCAGCCCTGCCGGAGTCCAACATGCACCGGGAAGAAGTCTGACTTACTGCTGGCAATGCGAACCAAGCTCCTGCTCTGGTCATACAGGGACATACCAGACAGCCCTTAGCAAAGGACCCCGGACCCCATACTCCCGGAGCACGCTCCACAGGACGCCACGAGGGACACAGTCGAATGCCTTCTCCAAATCCACAAAGCACATGTGGATTGGTTGGGCAAACTCCCATGAACCCTCCAGCACCCTGTAGAGGGTATAGAGCTGGTCCAGTGTTCCACGGCCTGGACGAAAAACGCACTGTTCCTCCTGAATCTGAGGTTCTACTATCGGCCGTATTCTCCTCTCCAGTAACCTGGCATAGACTTTCCCAGGGAGGCTGAGAAGTGTGATCCCCCTGTAGTTGGAACATACCCTCCGGTCCCCCTTCTTAAAAAGAGGGACCACCACCCCGGTCTGCCAGTCCAAAGGCACTGTCCCCGACCGCCACGCGATGTTGCAGAGGCGTGTTAGCCAAGACAGCCCCACAGCATCCAGAGACTTGAGGTACTCAGGGCGGATCTCATCCACCCCCTGGGGGCCTTGCCACCGAGGAGTTTCTTGACTACCTCAGTGACTTCAGCCCGGGTGATGGACGAGTCCACCTCTGAGCCCTCAGCCTCTGCTTCCTCAATGGAAGACGTGACGGCGGGATTGAGGAGATCCTCGAAGTATTCCTTCCACCGTCCAACGACATCCCCAGTTGAGGTCAACAGCTGCCCACCTCCACTGTAGACAGCGTTGGTAGGGCACTGCTTCCCCCTCCTGAGGCACCGGACGGTTTGCCAGAATTTCTTCGAGGCCAGCCGATAGTCCTTCTCCATGGCCTCACCGAACTCCTCCCAGGGCCGAGTTTTTGCACAAGCCAACAAGCCAACCAGGCCCGATAGGACTCCTTCTTCAGCTTGACGGCATCCCTTACTTCCGGTGTTCACCACCGGGTTCGGGGATTGCCGCCTCGACAGGCACCGGAGACCTTACGGCCACAGCTCCGAGCGGCCGCTTCGACAATGGAGGTGGAGAACATGGTCCACTCGGACTCAATATCTCCAGCCTCCCTCGGGATCCGGTCGAAGCTCCGCCGGAGGTGGGAGTTGAAGATCTCTCTGACAGAAGACTCGGCCAAACGTTACCAGCAGACCCTTACAGTACGCTTGGGTCTGCCGAGTCTGTCCAGCTTCCTCCCCCGCCATCGGATCCAACTCACCACCAGGTGGTGATCAGTTGACAGCTCCGCCCCTCTCTTTCGAGTGTCCAAGACATACGGCCGGAGGTCGACCACAAAGTCGATCATCGACCTACGGCCCTAGGGTGTCCTGGTGCCACGTGCACTGATGGAAACCCTTATGCTTGAATATGGTGTTCGTTATGGACAAGCTGTAACTAGCACAGAAGTCCAATAACTGAACACCGCTCGGGTTCAGATCAGGGGGGCCGTTCCTCCCAATCACGCCCCTCCAGGTGTCACTGTCGTTGCCCACGTGGGCGTTGAAGTCCCCCAGTAAAACGACGGAGTCCCCAGTTGGAGCACTTTCCAGCACCCCTCCCAGAGACTCCAAGAAGGCCGGGTACTCTGCACTGCCGTTTGGCGCATAGGCACAAACGACAGTGAGAGACCTATCCCCGACTCGGAGGCGCAGGGAAGCGACCCTCTCGTTCACCGGGGTGAACTCCAACACATGGCGGCTGAGCTGGGGGGCTATAAGCAAACCCACACCAGCCCGCCGCCTCTCACCATGGGCAACTCCAGAGTGGTGAAGAGTCCATCCTCTCTCGAGGAGTGTGGTTCCAGAGCCCAAGCTGTGCGTAGAGGTGATCCCGACTATCTCTACTCGGAACCTCTCAACCTCACGCACAATCTCAGGCTCCTTCCCCGCCAGCGAGGTGACGTTCCACGTCCCTAGAGCTAGTTTCCGTGTCCAGGGATCGGGCTGTCGAGGCCCCCGCCTTCGACTGCCGCCCGATCCTCTAAGCACCGGCACCTTACGGTCCCTCCTGTAGGTGGTGAGCCCATGGGAAGGCGGCCCCACGTCGCTCCTTCGGGCTGAGCCTGGCCAGACCCCGTGGGGGGAGGCCCGACCACCAGGCGCTCGCATACGAGCCCCAACCCCGGGCCTGGCTCCTGGGTGGGGCCCCGGCTGCGCCATACCGGGCGATGTCACGGTCCTTGGATTTAACTTCTTCATAAGGGGTTTCTGAACCGCTCTTAGTCTGACCCGTCGCCTAGGACCTGTTTGCCTTGGGTTGCAAGGTTTATTTATATTTGTAAAATAATATTTTAAATATGTGATGAGGTCATCCCTGGAGCTCTTCAGGACCAGGATGATACGAGAAGTTTGGGTTTATTTCGCGATAATGACATTGCGTTAAAGAGGAACACGAAGCCTTGTGTAGAATGAGCCGCGTAATATAAAGTTCAGCCCATAAGAGTGATGCATGATAAATAAAACACTCAGTGAAAGGGTTTTATGGCTCTGTATGGATTAATAACAGCAGGTATCTGGAAACCTCTCCTTTATCTCTGTTTAGTGTCTTACTTTAACCTCATCCCTCCCTCGGGTCATTTTGACCCGGAAAATATTTTAGGTAATTGTTTTTTTATTGAGCGTTCATCAGAGGGGTCAAAGACCCCAGGACTTTTGTCGCACATGAACCACTAATACACAAAAAATAAATGTTTTAATGGATTCGAGGAGTTTTGTGGTTGAAATTTAAAAAAGTAACACATCCT
The DNA here is from genome assembly GCF_951802725.1 of Rutilus rutilus. NCBI lineage: Eukaryota > Metazoa > Chordata > Actinopteri > Cypriniformes > Leuciscidae > Rutilus > Rutilus rutilus. The sequence goes on from NC_140230.1 coordinate 36,752,293, forward strand.
TCACTCACGGGTCAATTTGACCCCTTAGGAATGAATGGAATGCAAGGAATGCTTCAGTATACAGAGAAAAACATAAAAATGCTAAAAATTCTTACTAAAAATGCTAAAACTTTACCGAAAAATTATTTTATAATGTCTACATGTGTATCTGAATGCACAGTGAAGAGAAACTGACTTTAGGACCCAGCGGAACAGCTCATTTACTCATATAGAGCTATAAGGCCATCTAGAGTCATGAAATATCATCTTATATTATTATTTTCCACAAGAGTTCAGCAAAGACACACAATGTAAGATATTTAGAGCTGAATTAAAAGGTTTAGGCATGAAATTGTGAGTTATTTTGAAGTTAAGTTGAAAGAATGTGAGGAATGTGCTTAAATTACTATTTATTTATTATTTATTGATCAAATCTTGTAATTTAAAGATAATTAAAAATAAATATAAAAAAATCTCCAAAAAATTGCATTAAAAATAAAAAAATATATATTATCAAAATGAAACAAAACCAAATTATTTAAAAAAAAAGTATAATTTTTGGGCTTCGGGTCATTTTGACCCGCGAAGGAAAGATGTGTTACAAAATGCAAGGGAAGGATGACAATTCATACAACATTTTACCCCTAAGAACATGGTGAATATGTCATAATTTCTGTCTATTGACAGTATTAATATAAAGTCCTGGTCATCAGCGTCCCAGTCTAACTCAACTGTGTGTGCTGGTTTCAGTGGAAGGTGTGTGTGGAGGAGTCGGGAAAGGCCTGGTGGATGTTGCGGTGTGGGTGGGAACGTGTGGAGATTATCCTCACGGAGACGCTTCTACTGGGTGGAACTCTGTGTCTCGAGTGATCATAGAAGAGCTTCCTCTGAGCGTCTGAAACTCTTCCTCATCATCATCATCACACACACACACACACACACACACACCAGTGTCTCGAGTGATCATAGAAGAGCTTCCACTGAGTGTCTGAAACTCTTCATCATCATCATCATCACATACACACACACACACCTGTGTCTCGAGTGATAACAGAAGAGCTTCCTCTGAGCGTCTGAAACCCTTCATCATCATCATCACACACACATCTGTCTCGAGTGATCATAGAAGAGCTTCCTCTGAGCATCTGAAACCCTTCATCATCATCATCACACACACACAAACACATCAGTGTCTCGAGTGATCATAGAAGAGCTTCCTCTGAGTGTCTGAAACTCTTCATCATCATCATCAGCATTACTGCGTCTTCTGTCCGTCTTCAAACTCTTTACTGTTTCTCACAATATCTGAATGACATCCAACCAAACATCTACTGAACGACTGTGGCTTTCTGTGAAACGCTCCTGCATCAGTTCTGCAGACGTCACATGGTTTGATATTTTGTTTGATAATTGCAGTGACATTCACACAATCACATCATCTCGGCCTCGTTTATAAAGCGTTGCATCGAAAATCAATCCTCAAATGTGTGTACCTGTGATTCGCAGAACGATACGGACAGAAAACATCTTCCAGATGTCACATCTATAAAGTGCAAATTATCTTCTTGAAATGAAATTGTGCAGCTGAAGTGTCTCCGATCTAATTAATGTCATTAACATATATTAAGAAAAGCACCAATCGACGTCCGATTGCTTTACTCGAACCTGCACGTTTCATAAATGAGGCCCAGACTCTTAAAACCAACTGATGCGAGTCTCGTAATGAACAGTCTGAGTCTGGACAGGCACTGCTAAACTCTGAACACATTGTGTTGGATAATTTTTTAAATGTCAATAAAATAAGATAATTAAAATAAAATAAAGTTTTTAAAGAATTCCTAACTTTGGGTGCGTGTTCTTCAGAGAGCGCTGGTTATTAACCTATGAGCACATTTTAAGGCCATGAATTTGCGCTCATTAACAGAAATGTCAGGAATGAGCCAGAAAATGTCAGATTCAGTAAATCTGTGCGCTTGTGGTTTGAGGAATGAAGCCTGAGGTTTGGCCAACAATACAACAATGATGGAACAGATTTACACATAAAACATTGATGTTCACTGATGAATTACCATCAGGACTGGGCAATATGACCAAACTGTAATGTCTCGGCTTCTCAGCACTATTCTCAATACATATTTGCTCTGAAATGGCTTGATTCTTTGAAACAGCTTGAATTGATTCACAGATATTAATTGTGAAACTGTAAAAAAGATAAAGCATATTAAAGGGGCTATACAGCAAAAAACCCAGTGTTAAATTAAAACGTGTTTAGTTAACGCCACAGTCAAGAGTGATAAATCTGAAGCAGTGTTAAAGATACTGAGATAATTAAGTGATTGAGTGATGATTGACCATTAGTGAAGACACCTGATAATAATAAGCAGAATCACTGAAGGAAAGAGTCACCATTATGGTGATCAGTGTTTGCTTTAGTTTGACTCTTTACCCTTGACTTTAAAATGTTTAAAGGGGTGGTATAATGGCATTTTCACAAGATGTAAAATAAGTCTCTGATGTCCCCAGAGTGTGTGTGTGAAGTTTTAGCTCAAAATACCCCACAGATATTTTTATATCGCATGTTAAAATTGTCACTTTTTGAGGGTGAGCAAAAACACAGTTTTTGTGTCTGTCCCTTTAAATGCAAATGAGCTGCTGCTCCCGGCACAGGGGGAGGAGCTTCAACACCTTGTGTCCTTTTACCTCACACACACACACTGAAAATGTCAATGTTTATGTTCAAACCGGAGTCAGACAATGATGGAGAGACTCAAGAAGAAGTGACAACATGTAGAAGCAACAGGACATTTCTGAATGGTTAGTTGATGAATTTATGTAGATTATGTGGAGTTATCGTCTAGCCATTGATTAGCATAGTCTGTCATGATAATCTATAAATCGTGTTCCGGGGGCGGGGTTTATGTAAATTGTAGGGCTGGTGATGTCACTAACCCGGGAGGAATGTGGTGTAGTCTCTACCAGCCGTTTGTTGTAGTCCTTAAAAAGCGATTTCTTTAAAAGGAAATATATCCCTTTGCTTTGAACTTTGAGCGTTGTAACTTTGCAGATGTTGTTTATGATCAAACAGCAACATTACACACTAACTAAAGTTAGAAAAGTTTAATCATAATCAACCACCCCTTTAAAGTGCTTTTTTCTAGACAAGAGCCCAACTAAACACTGATCATCATAATGGTGACTCGTTCCTTCAGTGATTCTGCTTGTTAACATCAGGTGTTCATCACTAATGCTCAATCATCACTCAATTAATCACTAACAACTAACACTGCTTTAGAGTTAATTTTAACACTCTTAAGTGTGGACTCAAATAAACTAAGGACTGTTAATTTAACACTGGAGTTTTTTTGTGTGTGTATATGTAAGAATTTTCATGCATTAATCGCTTATTGTATTTTTTACGAATATGTGATGAATATTTCATATAATGTCCAGCCCTATATTTGCCACAATCATTATCTCCTGATTAAAAAGTTTAAACCTGGTTTGTTTTTTACACCTTTTAATTAGATGAAATAAACAACCTTTAAGAGAATATAACTTACAGCCACTTAAAAAAAACGTACATAATCAATCTGTCATGTCCATATTCAGCATAATGTCACACCAGCTGCAGTTTCTGGAGGAGTGACGACACATGTTACACTTCGAACTCTGTGGCATCATGCAGTTCAGTTTTCCAGAGAGGTTTTTCTGGTTGTTTTATTTATTTCTTTATGTCTGTGGACGCCAAACACTGTCGCTGACGGGGCGTCTGGTTCGGGTCCGGTTCAGGTCCGGTCGTTCACTGGTGCCGGTCCAGGAGGAATCGGGAAACGTTCTCATAAACCACAAAGGTTATGCAGCAGGCCGGAGTGACCCGGATCAGGTTTGGCACCATGCCTTTGTAGAAGCCCAACACACCCTCGTTTCTGAGCAAACACACACATATTACAGGAAAACTACATTCTACCAGAGAACAGATGTCAAACTTCCCCAAACTGATCAGTCTGAGCATCAAATCATCATATTAGAATGATTTCTGAAGGATCATGTGACACTGAAGACTGGAGTAATGATGCTGAAAATTCAGCTTTGATCACAGGAATAAATTACACTTAACTATATATTCACATAGAAAACAGCTGATTTACATTAGAATAATATTTCACTGTTTTTACTGTATTTTTTGATCAAATAAATGCTGCCGAAGAGACTATTTTTGAAGACATAAAAACTGTGATGTATAAATTGTGTGGTAACACTTTACAAAAATGTTCATTAGTTAACATTAGTACTAACAATGAGCAATCCATTTGTTATAGTATTTATTAATCTTTGTTAAAGTTAGTTAATAAAAATACATCTGTTCATTGTTTGTTCATGTTAGTTCACAGTGCATTAACTAATGTTACCTTTGATTGTAATAACGTATTAGTAAATGTTGAAATTAATATTAACTAAGGTTGATAAATGCTGTAGAAGTATTGTTCATTCTTAGTTCACGTTAACTAAGGTAGTTAACTAATGTTAACTAACGAACCTTATTGTAAAGTGATACCGATTGTGTTAATGTAGTTCAAAAGCATAAATGTGAAGTTTTGTCATTTTCTTTTAGTCATTTATATCCCCATTATTTGGTTTGCTTGTGTTGTGCTCGAGTGCATGTGAATCCCAGGCTTTACCTCCAGGTTCTCCGGACGACATCCACCAGTCCATCATACGTGTTGTGCTGATCCTGCAGACGCGCTCGCACCACCTGATACGGGTACGTCGTCGCCACTGCGAATATTTTGGACAAAGCTGCCATAGTAATGTATTCTAATGGATTCTGGAGAGAAAATAGAGCACAAAATACAGTGTGTAGTTTCTACAAACCCCATTACTGCACTGATAAATGTGGCTGTTTAGCATAACACCACTTAAAGGGGATCTATTATGCCTTTTACTAACTCTTGATGTTGTTCTCAGGCTCTACTAGAACATGTTTTCATGCTTGAATGTTCAAACAACATTATTTTCCTCATATTCTCTATTGTTGCGGCTCCTCTCTTCCCAGTCTGTCAGTAACGCTCTGTTTAGTTCCTGTCTCTATGAAGCCCCTCCTTCTGAAAAGCACACTGTGCTCTGATTGGTCGGCTGGAGCAGTGTGTTGTGATTGGTCGAGCGCTTCGAGTATGTTTGGGAAATGTCCCGCCCCTTACCATAACCGCCAGTTTAACACACTATTAACTAACTCAACCAGGCCCCGCCCCTTTATTCTGCATATTAATTATTATAATGAGGAATATTGTGACGTGTTCGTTCCCGGAAGAAACTCAAGACTACACTGGAGGCGTTTCAGGAGTTCAGAAACACTGACTCTGATATAAATGGACGTTTTCATGCTCATACATTAACAATACACACTAAAGAAAGATGAACATGAAAAAAAAAGCATCATAGCTGCTCTTTAAAATGATAAGGTCATGTGACAATGTAGCAACAGTTTGAACTGTTTATTGTTGTATAATGTGATGTTTGTGTGCATTGCTTATACTAACCAGTTTAGCATCTGAGTGCATGTTTCTATATTTATTATAATCTCTCTTCAGCTCTTCGTACGCCATGAACTGCAGTGCACCATGGGAGGTCCCAAACAAACCCGGAACAAACCCCTAGGGATCACAAGCGTTAACTCGGCTAGATGAAACAAACAAACAAACCCCACAGCATGAAGTGCACTGAAGCACAGTCAGAAATATTCCCATGCTTCCCTCTGAGTTCCTGATGCAACGGCTCCTCCTAGTGGCAGAGAGTGGATCATCATCCTGCACGCTGCCAAAAGCCCTATTCAGACGCTTGTTTCTCATCCGTAATAATAAATCTGCATGGCACCTCAGTGATAAAACTCATGCATTCGGATGGAGATTTACTATAGTTTTGTGATCCCACTGGTCACGTGATCAAACAGATGATTGTCTCTGTAAATAATGTCATATTGCTTGGAATAATAAGAATAAATTCATATTTAACTTAATAAATTTAGCGGCTACGCACTATAATAATTGTCTGTATTGTAATTTCTCTCAAAATGATGGATGTCATTTTAAAAATGTGGAAATAAGTTAATACAGCCTCTTATTAACATTAGGTAAACACAAAGCTGCTTGGTTTATTTTTTTTTAATGTAGGCTATATAATTGCTGTCATAATAACGGCCCATTTCAAATGTTTACGTGCTTTTCTTCTCTTAATCTTTTGAGCGGTGATGAAATATTGCTCTTGTAAATACTCTCCAGCCTTCAGTAATAGCCTACGCTAGATCTTTAAAATGCATTTGAATTAGTTGCAAATGCAACAGTTTTCGTACAGTGCCCTGCAGTGATCTAAAAGGACTTAAACGGTGAATTTTAAAGTGATCTCTTCTTGTAAACTCAGAGATGTGGATTCGGACGGCAATATAATCACCGACTAAATGTTGAAAATTCCGATACGTGTATCATGAGAAACAATTAGTGTCCGAATAGGGCTTTAGAAACCCTTTCTTTACTTCTTTTTTCTTTTTTTATTGCAGGAATACATACTTAAAATTGTACAAAATACACATATCGACAAAAAAATAAAAATAAAACGCAGAGAAACAATAATAACAATAAACAAAGAAAAAACAAACAAACATAAACAACAACAAAAAAGGTTAAGAAAAGAAAATCCACATAATTTGAAATGTATGTTCTCGTGTAATTGAACATCTTTTCCCTTGTATCTGGTATAGAAAGCCTGTGAGAGAGTGGTACCCGATAGAGTCCTGCGATCCCTTCGTGCCGGTATATTTTCCTCAGCGCATCCATCATCCCGGCGTACTGCTTCCCGGACGGGTCGGCGCTGTACTGCAGAACCAGCCGGGTCTTGGTGACCCAGATGGGATTGGTCAGGCACAGCGTCATCGCCCCTAACAGAGACGCACAGGATATAAAGTAAATGAAGGACAGATGTTGTAAAATCACTGCTGGCTCACAGCGACTCGTTTAAATGAAGGATGTGTCTAATTCAATTAGAGGAACCCGTGACACACACACACACACTCTTGATGTTTAGATTTTATACCATCCTCCAGATCGATTTGAACCGTGTCATGAAAAGCTTTTGATATTAAAGGTGTGATCAATACACGATCAAGATGGCGCCGCGGATGGCTGCCTCGGTGTGGAGCTCTCCAGTCATTGTGTTGTTTTTGTTCGTTTGTTCTGCGTTTAGTCATTCTTTTCCTATCAGTTTCACCAAAGACGAACTTCTGGACATTAGGAAACACACACCAGACAAGTTTTTTACAGATTTTGATTACTCAGACGTTTTACTGGACATTCTCGTTGGAGGGGCAGCGGTGTTGTTCAAACGCGCGGTCAGACGCAAACGCGGGAAGCGCGCCGGCGCGCTGGTTAAACTCCGCGAGCGCGGCCTCCGCACTGCACTACCCAGTATTCATCTTGCGAATCTCCGATCTCTTCCTAACAAAATGGACGAACTTCTTCTCCTCACCCGCACTATTAAGGACTTTTTAAACTCCGCTGCTCTGTGCTTCACTGAAACCTGGCTGAGTGAAGCCATACCGGACAACGCACTACATCTGCCGGGCTTCCAGCTGTTCCGAGCGGATCGCATCGCGGAACTAACGGGGAAAACGAGAGGTGGTGGATTGTGTTTCTACATTAACGAAAGTTGGTGTTCAGATGTAACAACACTGAAGAAGATGTGCTCTCCTAATTTAGAGGCGCATTTCATAAACTGTAAACCTTTCTACTCGCCGCGGGAGTTTTCCTCATTCATTCTCGCGAATGTTTACATTCCTCCAGATGCGTGTGTGAGCGCGGCGCTACAACAGCTGGCTGAACATATAGCTGAAATGGAACAAAGGTACCCAGACTCTCTTTTAATCATTCTTGGGGATTTTAACAAAGCAAATCTCTCCCGTGAACTGCCAAAATACAGACAGCATGTTACATGTCCTACCAGAGACAGTAATATATTGGACCACTGTTACACCACGATAAAGAATGCGTATCACTCCGTCCCACGGGCAGCTTTGGGGCTCTCTGATCACTGTTTGGTTCATCTTATACCGACCTACAGGCAGAAACTGAAATCAGCTAAACCTGTATTAAGGACTGTAAAAAGATGGACCAACGAAGCAGAGCAGGATCTACAGGCCTGCTTCGATTGCACTGATTGGACTGTTTTTGAAGCTGCAGCCACCGATCTGGATGAGCTCACAGATACTGTAACATCATATATCAGTTTCTGTGAGGATACATGCATTCCTACCAGGACATTCTTATCATTCACTAATGATAAACCATGGTTTACTGGGAAACTCAAACAGCTTCGTCATGCCAAAGAGGATGCTTACAGAAGTGGGGATAAAATCTTGTATAACCAGGCCAGAAACAAACTGACAAAGGAGATCAGAGTTGCTAAAAGAAGCTACTCTGAAAAGCTGAAAAAACAGTTTTCAGCCAACGACCCGGCATCAGTCTGGAGAGGCCTGAGGAACATCACCAACTACAAGTCACCATCCCCCCCATCTGTGGAGAATCAACAACTGGCTGACACTCTCAATGCATTCTATTGCAGGTTTGAGAAGCCCAGACTCACACCTCACACCCGCCCTGATGTGCACTTCACACATCCACCATCACCTCCTGCAACCCCTCTCCTCCCCCCTTCTGCCATCCAACCTGAGCTTAAGGTCTGTGTGGAGGACGTGAGCAGAGTCTTCAAAAAACAGAAGACTAGGAAAGCTTCAGGCCCAGACGGCATCTCATCTGCTTGTCTAAAAGCCTGTGCTGACCAACTGGCCCCAGTCTTCACGCAGATCTTCAACAGATCATTGGAGCAGTGTGAAGTTCCCTGCTGCTTCAAACGCTCCACTATCATTCCGGTTCCCAAAAAAACAAAAATCACTGGACTTAATGACTACAGACCTGTCGCTCTCACGTCTGTGGTCATGAAGTCGTTTGAAAGACTGGTGTTGGCCTATCTGAAGGACATCACCGGACCCCTGATGGATCCCCTTCAGTTTGCTTACAGAGCAAACAGGTCTGTGGATGATGCAGTCAACATGGGACTGCACTATATCCTGCAACATCTTGACAGACCTGGGACTTATGCACGGATCTTATTTGTGGACTTCAGTTCGGCCTTCAATACCATCATCCCTGATCTTCTCACAGCCAAACTGACTCAGCTCTCCATGCCATCCACAATCTGTCAGTGGATCTCCAGCTTCCTGACGGACCGGCAGCAGCTAGTGAGACTGGGGAAACTCACATCCAGGACCCTCACCATCAGCACTGGTGCCCCCCAAGGGTGCGTTCTCTCCCCACTGCTCTTCTCCCTGTACACTAATGACTGCACTTCTAAAGACCCCTCTGTCAAGCTCCTGAAATTTGCAGACGACACCACTGTCATCGGTCTCATCCAAAATGGTGACGAGTCTGCTTACAGACTGGGGGTTGAACAGCTGGCTGTCTGGTGCAGTTATAACAACCTTGAGCTGAACACACTCAAAACAGTGGAGATGATCGTGGACTTCAGGAGAAAACCCCCAGCACTCCCTCCTCTCACCATCATGAACAGCACTGTGGAAGCAGTGGAGTCATTCAGGTTCCTGGGCTCTACCATCTCCCAGGACCTGAAGTGGGCAAATCACATTGACTCCATTGTGAAAAAGGCCCAGCAGAGACTGTACTTCCATCGCCAGCTGAAGAAGTTCAATCTGCCACAGGAGCTGCTGATCCAGTTCTACTCAGCCGTCATTGAGTCTGTTTTAAGCACTTCCATCACTGTCTGGTTTGGTTCAGCTACCAAATCGGACATCAGGAGACTACAACGGACAGTCCGGACTGCAGAGAGGATTATTGGTGCCCCCCTGCCAACCCTCCAGGACCTGTACTCTTCCAGAGTGAGGAAGAGAGCAGGTAAAATCATCACAGACTCCACTCACCCTGGACATCCCCTGTTTGAACTGTTACCGTCAGGACGGCGACACAGATCACTGGCCACAAGAACTTCCAGGCACAGGAACAGTTTCTTTCCACAGGCCATTTCCCTTCTGAACACTTAACATGCCCCCCAAAGCATATGCCTGTAAGTGCAATACTCCCACTGTCTAGTGCAATAAACTCAGGTGATATTTATATCTATATTATTCATACTACTCAAAATACTGTAAATATGTTTATAATCTGTAACATGCGCTAGACTCCCACTGTCTAGTGTAATATTCTCTAATTCAGGTGATATTTATATTATTCATACTACTCAAAATACTGTAAATATGTTCATAATCTGTAAATGTTTATTCAGACTAAACCCAACTGTGACCCTACTTTTTTACTTTTATACTATTTTTATTTATTTTTTATATATTTTCATTCTTAGAATTTGTATTACTATGTTCTTGTTGTATTTGTATTTGTATTTGTATATGTGCACTGGAAGCTTCAGTACCAAGAAAAATTCCTTGTGGGTGCAAGCACACTTGGCAATAAAGCTCTTTCTGATTCTGATTCTGATTCTGATATAATGGCCTTTTCACAAGATGTAAAATGAGTCTCTGAGTCTGTCCCCGGAGTGTGTGTGTGAAGTTTCAGCTCAAAATACCTCACAGATATTTTTATATCACATGTTAAAATTTGCAAACACACACCTTTTTTTGTGTGTTCCTTTAAATGCAAATGAGCTGCTGCTCCCGGCACAGAGGGTGGAGCGTGTGTGTGTGTGTGTGTTAGCAGCTCCGATAAACTCACACAGACACACACTGAAAATTTCTACAACTTTTAGCCTTTTATGTTCAAACCGGAGTCAGACAATGATGGAGAGACTCAAGAAGAAGTGACAACATGTAACAACATTTCTGAACAGTTAGTTGATGAATTTATGTGCTTATGTGTCATTGATTAGCATATTCTGTCATGATGATCTATAAATCGTGTTCCGGGGTTTAAGCACATTTTAGGGATAAAGTTTTAGGGTTGTAAAGCCAAAATCCACATGAAGAGAGTCATTGCTGTCTCACAGCGACTCGTTTAAATGAAGGATGTGTCTAATTCAATTAGAGGAACCCGTGACACACACACACACACACACACTCTTGATGTTTAGATGTTATACCGTCCTCCAGATCGATTTGCACCCTGCTCGTGTCACGGAAAGCTCTTTCTGATATTAATGGACGAGTGGTGCTGTATCCGCTGGTTGATCTCAGATGAGAGACTGCTGGACTGATGATCGCTCTGATAATCACACGCCCATTAATATAAGAGTTCATTTCATTTCAGCAACTCTGTGTGATTCTAATCTGGTGTTGTTAAACTCTACTTGTGTTCCTGTACTATACTGAAGATTAGAGTTTTTTAATATAGATACCTGAACCTAAACAAAAATGTTTGTTTTATATATATATATATATATGCAAGTATACTTGTATGTGTTTGTGAGTATTTATATGTGTGTGTGAGTGAGTGAGTGAGTGAGTGAGGCCACATCCACACGAAGCCAGAGCTTTCCCTATCCGATTTTTATTTTATTTTATTTTTTTATCCGTAAACACGGCATCATCTCAAGAAATATCTGCGTACACACGAAACCACTGAAACCGACTCAAAACGATGTAGTATATATGCCAAATCAGTATGTGGCGCTGTAATTGTGCCACAGACATACACTAAAAACGGAGAAGACGACTTAAAGCATGCGCATAAACCTTGCGCACTGTATACAACAATAATATTAGGCACAGTAGCTTCTCAAGAACTTTATTGAAAAATATGAACAACCATAAATGGCCTGGTACAAAATATGAGTCACGAATCGATATTCGAGAGTTAGCGGACGCATAAAGCTTGCCACAAAGAACCGGCAAAAGTAATCATTATGAATATGTCAAATATAGCAAGGAGACATTTTAATTGTTTATTAATAAACTAGTGTTTTCTGTGTCAGTCACAGCTAAAGATGTTGACGATGCTGACTCGCCATCTTCGCAGTATTGTGAACGTGCCTAAAGAGAGAAATGCACATTTCATACGGATTACATAAGAGAGTTGCTTGTTTCTTTTCGGTTTGAATTGTTTTGTTTAAAAGTGGACATTTCAAGCTTTCTATAGATATATTTCTGAGTTTCGGTTCATTTATGAGACGAGCTCAGTTCACGAGCAATGCAAGTTATATCGCGCCTGCGCCTCCATGTCCTGATTAAATTGTCTGCTATATTTATTAAATCCAGGCAAATGGTTGATGAAACATTGATTAAAATTAAGATACAATTTATACAAAACGAAATTCACTTTAAAGACAGGCTTTATACAAAACAAAACTTAATGTAGTCAAAATTATGTCTCCAGATATATTGCGCTTCTTATGATTACTCACGCTGTTCACTTTTCATATAATCAACATAGATCAAATAAAAAAATAACATATTATTTACACATAAATATGAAACTAAATACATTTTCTTTAATGGCTACAACATGTAGGCCTACAGTACAGAGACATTTATTTGAGCGAACGCCGTTTTACCGGTGATCATGTGGGGCAGGGGTGCGTTTTTTGAATAATAATCAAATAATTCCCAGCAGTCGTCAAATATAATTTTTGCTTGAAACGCCCATCCCTACAAAATATGAAATGTCTTAATCAGACAAAAGACAAGCATCATAGCATAAGAAAGAAAATATAAATAGGCCTAAATAAAGAAGTAAAAAAAAATAAAATAAAAAATAAAGAAAAATACATTCAAGTAAATAATAAATAAATAAATAAATAAATAAATAAATAAAAGAGGCTCAGTAGCTTCTGCAGCACGAACACAAGCATGTAGTCGGCAATTGTTGCTGTGACTTAGCGGTGTCTGACTAGTTGACACTTGGTGTGATGACATCATCGTTTCTCAAAATGTACGGATTGGCCGTACACACGAAAACGCAAGGGTGGCGTTTTCAGATTTATCCACCTTGGGACCCGGGTAAAAAAAATAGCGGTTTCAGTCTCCGAAAACGTCGGATCCGTGTGTGTGAGAGAGAGTGAGTGAGTGTGCGAGTGAGTGAGTGAGTGAGTGAGTGAGTGAGTGAGTGTGTGTGTGTGACAGACAGTAGCAGTAGCATTATTAGGCTGCTGTCACTTTAAGACCGAATGCACGGATCTAACATACTGATACACATGTTTCCTTTCTCAACTGTTTACATTCATTCAAGACATAACCAACAGTGTTTACTAGGACACTCGCTGAGACAGGCATTACTGACATAACTTTGTGTGAATACATACATACATACGTATATGTACAGTGTTACGATTTAAGCACATGAGAATGTGAGAGTGAGCCTGACCTGCTCCAGCGGCCGACAGCAAGTGTTCAGTGGCGCTCAGCTCCTTCTGTCTCCGCTCTCTGGTGTACGCCTTAATCGCATTGTAACTACGAATATAAGAATAAGTTATATTACTTAAGAGATATATCTAACAGTATATTATATATATAAATATATATGTATGTATACCAGACCAGGGTTATTATAATGAACTAAAAATAAAACCATTAAAAAAACTTTCACTTGAAATTAATTTTAACTGAAATCATTTAGTGTAAAAAGCTGGAATAATAATTCATAACATTAACAACATGGTTTTTTACAATTATTTTAATATTTCTTGTTAATTATATTCTATTAATATGTTAAAGGGTTAGTTCACCCAAAAATTTAAATTCTGTCAGTAATTACTCACCCTCATGTTGTTCCAACCGCGTAAGACCTTCGTTCATCTTCGGAACACAAATTAAGATATTTTTGATGAAATCTGAGCCATGTTTCACTCCTCCATAGGCTTCCAGTGTGACCGAAACTTGCTGGCCCAGAAAAGTTATTAAAGAGATCGTTAATATAGTCCAAGTGACTCCAGTGGCTCAATCTTAAGTATATCAAGCGACGAGAATACTTTTTGTGCGCAAAAACAAACAAAAATAACGACTTTATTCCACTATTCATTTCCTTCTCTCTGGATGTCTAGTTGGTTTGCGTAGTGTTTTTGCGCAGCGCGTCTGTGTTACACGTCACCACGTAGGCTCACTATTGGCCGACGCCAGTCATGTGTGTGTTGCGTGATGACGTGCAACACAGACGCGCAGCGCAAAAACACTACGAGGCCCAGAGAGAAGGAAATGAAAAGTGGAATAAAGTCGTTATTTTTGTTTGTTTTTGCGCACAAAAAGTATTCTCGTCGCATGATAAACTTAATGTAGTGCCACTGTAGTCACTTGGACTATTTTAACGATGTTTTAATAACTATTCTGGGCCGGTGAGTTTCGGTCACACTGGAAGCCTATGGAGGAGTCAAAATTCTGTCAGATTTCATCAAAAATATCTTAATTTGTGTTCCGAAGATGAACGAAAGACTTACATGGTTGGAACAACATGAGGGTGAGTAATTACTGACAGAATTTTCATTTTTGGGTGAACTAACCCTTTAATACAGTTTTTTGCACAAAAAAGCAAATATATATATGCATAAAAACAATTATTTTCAACCTTCATTCTGAGTCTCTGTCTGAAATTATCAGTTTTAAGGCTTCTTTAAGGCTTGTCAATTATTTTGTATATATATATATATATATATATATATATATATATATATATACACACACACATTTGCATGTATAAATTAAAGATTTTTTTTTATTTATATATAAAATATGTATATTTATATAATATAAATTATATATAAATATATATACAGTATATACATGCAAATATTTCTTAAAAATAAACATGCATATGTGTGTGTGTATATATATATATATATATATATATATATATATATATATATATATATATATATATATATATATATATATATATATATATAAAATAATTATACAGTACACACACATATTTTATGTAAACACAAACTTTTATTTTGGATGTGATTAATCGTTGCCCAGCACTACAAAAGATTCAGGCAAATTAGATTTCTCATGTCACGACCCCTTTAAACTGATTTGGTAATAGACCACTTAATATGACACAATTACAATGTTTTAAAATACATACGAGATAAATACACACATGAAAGATGAATGCATGCAGAATAAATACATACAAGAAAAAGTAAAGCCCCCATGATGCTCCAGCACCCCAGATGTTGGGGGTGACCCCCTGATAAAGGCCCCGGAGCCCCTCCTGGAGGTAGATGCTCCTCATGCAGTGCAGGATGCCGGTGTATTTGGGTCTCACGTCCAGCCCATCACTCACTGCAGTGGGGAACATACGGAACCGTCGTGTAAAAGTGTTCGATTTAAAGGGATAGTTCTCCCAAAACTGAACATTAGCCCATGATTTACTCACCCTGAACTCATCCTAGTGTACATGACATTCTTCTCTCAGACGAACACAATCTGACCTGTCCTGGCTCTTCTGAGCTTTATAATGGCAGTGAATGGCTGGACATTTTTCTTACACAAACCACTTGCTTCAGAAGGCCTTTATAAAAAAAAGTGCAAGATAGATGGACAGATGCGCTTTTATGATGGACAGATGCGCTTTTATGATGGACAGATGTGCTTTTATGATGGACAGATGCACTTTTATGATGGACAGATGCACTTTTATGATGACAGATGCACTTTTATGATGACAGATGCGCTTTTATGACGGACAGATGCGCTTTTATGATGACAGATGCACTTTTATGATGGACAGATGCGCTTTTATGATGGACAGATGCGCTTTTATGATGGACAGATGCACTTTTATGATGACAGATGCACTTTTATGATGACAGATGCGCTTTTATGACGGACAGATGCGCTTTTATGATGACAGATGCACTTTTATGATGACAGATGCGCTTTTATGATGGACAGATGCGCTTTTATGATGGACAGATGCACTTTTATGATGACAGATGCACTTTTATGATGACAGATGCGCTTTTATGACGGACAGATGCGCTTTTATGATGACAGATGCACTTTTATGATGGACAGATGCACTTTTATGATGATAGATGCACTTTTCTTTTATGATGGACAGATGCGCTTTAATGATGGACAGATGCGCTTTTATGATGATAGATGCACTTTTCTTTTATGATGGACAGATGCGCTTTTATGATGATAGATGCACTTTTCTTTTATGATGGACAGATGCGCTTTTCTTTTATGATGGACAGATGCGCTTTAATGATGGACAGATGCGCTTTAATGATGGACAGATGCGCTTTTATGATGATAGATGCACTTTTCTTTTATGATGGACAGATGCGCTTTTCTTTTATGATGGACAGATGCGCTTTAATGATGGACAGATGCGCTTTAATGATGGACAGATGCGCTTTTATGATGATAGATGCACTTTTCTTTTATGATGGACAGATGCGCTTTTCTTTTATGATGGACAGATGCGCTTTAATGATGATAGATGCGCTTTTATGATGATAGATGCACTTTTCTTTTATGATGGACAGATGCGCTTTAATGATGGACAGATGCGCTTTTATGATGATAGATGCGCTTTTATGATGATAGATGCACTTTTCTTTTATGATGGACAGATGCGCTTTTCTTTTATGATGGACAGATGCGCTTTAATGATGGACAGATGCACTTTTATGATGGACAGATGCGCTTTTATGATGGACAGATGCGCTTTTATGATGGACAGATGCGCTTTTATGATGGACAGATGCGCTTTAATGATGGACAGATGCACTTTTATGATGGACAGATGCACTTTTATGATGGACAGATGCGCTTTTATGATGATAGATGCGCTTTTATGATGATAGATGCGCTTTTATGATGATAGATGCACTTTTCTTTTATGATGGACAGATGCGCTTTAATGATGGACAGATGCGCTTTTATGATGATAGATGCACTTTTATGATGGACAGATGCGCTTTTATGATGGACAGATGCGCTTTAATGATGGACAGATGCGCTTTTATGATGGACAGATGCACTTTTATGATGGACAGATGCGCTTTTATGATGATAGATGCGCTTTTATGATGGACAGATGCACTTTTCTTTTATGATGGACAGATGCGCTTTAATGATGGACAGATGCGCTTTTATGATGATAGATGCACTTTTCTTTTATGATGGACAGATGCGCTTTTCTTTTATGATGGACAGATGCGCTTTTCTTTTATGATGGACAGATGCGCTTTTATGATGATAGATGCGCTTTTATGATGGACAGATGCGCTTTAATGATGGACAGATGCGCTTTAATGATGGACAGATGCGCTTTAATGATGGACAGATGCGCTTTAATGATGGACAGATGCGCTTTAATGATGGACAGATGCGCTTTAATGATGGACAGATGCGCTTTAATGATGGACAGATGCGCTTTAATGATGGACAGATGCGCTTTAATGATGGACAGATGCGCTTTAATGATGGACAGATGCGCTTTAATGATGGACAGATGCGCTTTAATGATGGACAGATGCGCTTTAATGATGGACAGATGCGCTTTAATGATGGACAGATGCGCTTTAATGATGGACAGATGCGCTTTAATGATGGACAGATGCGCTTTTATGATGGACAGATGCGCTTTTATGATGGACAGATGCGCTTTAATGATGGACAGATGCGCTTTAATGATGGACAGATGCGCTTTAATGATGGACAGATGCGCTTTAATGATGGACAGATGCGCTTTAATGATGGACAGATGCGCTTTAATGATGGACAGATGCGCTTTAATGATGGACAGATGCGCTTTAATGATGGACAGATGCGCTTTAATGATGGACAGATGCGCTTTAATGATGGACAGATGCGCTTTAATGATGGACAGATGCGCTTTAATGATGGACAGATGCGCTTTAATGATGGACAGATGCACTTTTATGATGGATAGATGCACTTTTATGATGGACAGATGCGCTTTTATGATGGACAGATGCGCTTTAATGATGGACAGATGCGCTTTTATGATGGACAGATGCGCTTTTATGATGGACAGATGCGCTTTAATGATGGACAGATGCGCTTTAATGATGGACAGATGCGCTTTAATGATGGACAGATGCGCTTTTATGATGGATAGATGCGCTTTTATGATGGACAGATGCGCTTTTATGATGGATAGATGCGCTTTAAAGGGACACTTCACCCATTTGCATTAAGCTTTGTATTGTTAGAAACCCAGTCATATATTATAATAAATGTGGATTTTTCATCCATTTTTCCCTGAGATGGGAGAAATAAGGATTTAAGTGTTTTACTTCCTGCTTATTATGACGTAAAAATCATCATTTTGCGTCATAATAAGCAGGAAGTCACATTTCATTGAAAAGTGTAGAGACTACAGACACTCGTTCCTCATCTTTCCCAGGGGGCGGGAACCGCTCACGCTACAGGCCTATTACAGATCAGTGGGTGGGACTTGACTTTCTGAAAACTAAAAGCAATATCCTCCATCTTGTTTGGAAGCTAAGCTAACAGGCGCTGTGGAGACAGATGTAAAGTTATGACAATAGCGGAGGAGAGTGCTCAATATGATATAGAGGAAGAGGATTTCAGAAGTCTGATGCTTGAATCAGGTGTTTGTGGCTACCTTTACAAGCCGCATTATAGCGAAGAGCAGCCGAGGCAGAAGACCTGCCTGCCGCGGACGAGGAGCCCGGACTGGCTCGGGTTAGGGCGGACTGGTGGCGCCGGTGATCTCACTATGCAACTACGAACCGCTACGAACACAGAGATAGAGTCCGACTGTGGCAAAGAATTTCAACAATGACAACTTCTCCTGGATGAAATCTCTGAATCAGACGAGGACACGGACGTTTGTGTTGTGAATCAGACGAGGACACGGACGTTTGTGTTGTGAACTATCCTAGTTTCGCACCGCATCTGACTGAACATCCAGGTAACGTTACAATGCAATAATTCACCACTTCGAAAGAAATACAAATGAAGAGTAATTCACTAATGAGTTCGCCAACTAACTAGACATTTTGTGTGAAATTAATTTCAAGCTCTGGTGGTAGCTAGCCTTGTAGACGGAAGAGTTATTTCTCTTAGGCAGATATGCGCTTTCTGGATTAGTGGGAGTGGCTTGCGCAGCTGTGCAATGTGGTGCATTGTGGGAGTTGGTGTCTTTCATACAAATGCGTCCTGAAGTTACTTTCTTTCTTTCCTCGGCCAAGAAGGCACCAAATTCAAAATTAATTTTACATTTCGACTACATATATGACCCACTTTCAATAAAGATCAATGTTCCCATGGGTGAAGTGTCCCTTTAATGATGGATAGATGCGCTTTTATGATGGATAGATGCGCTTTTATGATGGACAGATGCGCTTTAATGATGGACAGATGCGCTTTAATGATGGACAGATGCGCTTTAATCATAGACAGTATATAAACTGGACACAGCGACCCCATTGGATTCAACGGAGGCAAGTGAAGTCAATTAGAAGCACTAACTTCCTGATGGTCGAGCGTACTGCGCAGACTCACACTGAGCTTGACGACGTAGATGTGACGTGAGCAACCCGTCTGTCTTCTAGTAGCTGTGCCAAGCGAAATCTGAATCATTCCCTTCCGAAACTTGCAGAGACGGAGAGTGTGAGTAGGAGGTGTCCATGAGCTAGGAGCAGGAGAAACTTTTGCTAAGTATTCTGATTAATTACTTTGCCATTTTGCCTCCACGTCCCCCCGATTGCACGCGAGCTTCTCCTCCTGTCCATACGGTAATCTCTCTACTGTGCGACAGAGAGTCGCGTGGTTATGACGCAATCGTTAGCCTAGTTTTACAAAAACTGCTTCTACGGGGCCATAATGTAAGAT
Organism: Rutilus rutilus; assembly: GCF_951802725.1. Taxonomy (NCBI): domain Eukaryota; kingdom Metazoa; phylum Chordata; class Actinopteri; order Cypriniformes; family Leuciscidae; genus Rutilus; species Rutilus rutilus. The sequence continues at coordinate 36,772,112 of NC_140230.1, forward strand.
ACAAGGTAATGGAGCCTTTTATACATTTTCGTGTTTCTTTAGAAATAAATAATGGACAAATGGAGTCTTTAAACGCCTCAGATGTAAAGTTATTCGCTGTCAAAGTGACGGCAAAATGAATGGGAGTCAATGGGATGCTAACAGCAGGTGATGGTCTGATAGCCAATGGCGGCGCCCGGGGAAGCTTCAACATAATATGAAACGCTGCCCCCCTGGCTTTAATGATGAATAGATGCACTTTTATCGACTTCAAAACAGAAAAAGCAATTCACTGCCATTATAAAGCTCGGAAGAGCCAGGACATTTTTTACCATAACTCTGATTGTGTTCATCTGAGAGAAGAATGTCATACACACCTAGGATGACTTCAGGGTGAGTAAATCATGGGCTGATTTTTATTTTTGGGTGAACTATCCCTTTAAAACTGATCAACATGTCATTAGCTGTAAGTTTTGGTTTTGAAATCATACCTGCAAACCTGATCTTGACCAGATCCAGGGGGTGAAGCACGAGTGTGGACGCCACGCCTCCGCTCAGACCCGCGAGGAGGTTCTCGAGCTTCCCGTGACTGAAGAGACTCCTCGGGCCCGGAGAACCCGAACCCGATACGGGACTGGAGCTCATGACCCTCCGATGCTGCGGTTCAACACACTAAATCACATACTGTATTCAATACATTCCTCGATCATTTCAAACCGGTTCTACTAGTAAATATGTTTATGGGATCTGCTATCACAGCTGCTTTCAGTAAAAATCAATGGTGTCCGTGACCTTACCGGTTAATGTCAGATCATGTACAGTGACAGCAGCGATGATTCGGAAACATGCTGAAACTGGAACACGCCGCTGTACACAGCACCAACTGCGCATGTGCAACATTTGGATTTCAGAATAAGAGTCTTTGACGAGCACTTATTGTAGCAGAAATCATATTAAAAAAGGTTTAATATATATATATATATACAAAAATTTTTTTTTTTTTTTTTTTGTGGCACTAATCACATGTATAATGGCAGTTGACAGTATATAACTCATTCATTTTGTGTATTTTTCTTTCATGACTTTTTTCTCTTTTATTATCTATATGTTGTTCTCTGAGTTAAAAAAAAAGTTTCGTGATGAAAACTATAACATTGGGAGCCATTGATTTTAAAGTATACTGTGAATAGAACATTTATTATTTTATAGGAGATTTTGTAGGAAATTTTATTTATTTTATAAGCTCATAATTTCTAACCAATTATAGATAAGTAATCTCTCCATTTAAACCTAAATATTGATGTATAATTACTTTATTCTATCAATAAAACAACCACATAATTGTATTGATTGAGTCATTTATTTATTTATTTTTACTTTTGTGAAACGCTATTAATGCTACTAAGATAAAACTGCAATTTTACTGGTAACAGTGTTTTGGTTTAAAACGTTTAAAAGACATTTAGTTAAGTTTATTCTATAGTTTATTTTACATATGATGTAATACAAAAAGAAATTAAAAGTACGATTCATTTTAAAATAGCAAATAGTAAAAGAACTTTCATACTATTATATACTTTTTAAAAAATAAATTATAATAAATATTTAATCATTGTATGCTTGTAGTACAAGTAGTACTACAAGCAAACCGTGAATAAATATTTATTTATATTCATAAGCATTCGATGATTATTAATTAGTATTCATAGCCTACCATCACTTTAGAAATTATATATTTGAGTAATAAGGGGAAAAAAATATTTTACAAAATTATCTTCTTGTCTTTCTGGTCGGCCCATAGGGATCTGCCTCAGGGAGGTGTGAATGCGCACTTAATATCGCGAGATTTATTGATTTTCCTGGCTATTGGGCTATTCACCAAAGTCGAGGCACGTATTTTGCGTAATCAAACTCCACTCATGTGACCGGTTTCTACGCCAATGGCGTAGCAGAGTTTCGCGGAAGTGGTAACAAGGGGAATGTAGGGCTGCCAAAGAACGATCGGTTTCTAAAGCGGTATTTGAACATCAACATCATGGGTAAGTTCTGATCACTTTTACGATATACCATCTACCAAAAACATCGCCGTTTGAGGATCGGTAACGTTTATCGGGAGCGTTTCGGTAGTTTAAATCGACGCTCGCGACTGGCGCGTTTGCTTTTAGTGTAATTTAACGTTCGGTTAGTGAGAGCGCGCGAGGCATTTCCTGTCAGGTTTTTTCCTCTCGAACGAAAAACGGCGTAACGTTCGTTAGAATTTAATGAACCAAATAAGTATTTAATTTAATGAGTCAAAATTAACCAAATACACCCAAGTTTTCACAATTCTTAAACATCACACCCACATACTTTGCAGAAATAACGTCACTTATATATATTTTTAGAACATAAGCAAGCTAATGTTGGTTAGCAGCTAATCACACAACTGCTGAATTAACGCAGCTGTTCAATTTCTGTGTTATGTTTAACTTACTTGTTAAATAGATGTTTTATTAGTTATAACGAAAGTAAAGAATGTCGTGCAGAGATGATATTTAGGGTGGATAGATAAAGTTACCGGTTTGAAAACTGAACATTCAGTGTTGCTCTACAGTTTGTTTTTATAATCGCCATAATAATCTAACGGTAATCTTAAAAGCTGTTTACATTAAATTAGTCATTTCTATCACTCCAAATGCCACTCATACCTGCTGATGTTAGGATTTAGGGATGGATAAAGCTCAAATAATGTTTTTGTTTCCATCTATTTGTTGAATACAGTATATTTGGTGGATAAAAGCAGACATAATCTGCTATTAAATGCTATTTTCCTCAGTTAATTCCTTCAGATGAAAGCAGATTGTGTATGTCATTCAGTTTGCGGTCAGGCTCTCACATCCTGTACTCAGATCTGTGTTAAACACTGCACACTTCACCCAGTTTGACACCAGGTTTGTGTAGTTTAGTTAATGTGTGGCTTTAGTATTTGGCTTTACTTTAGTCTCGGCTTCTCGTTGCATATTTTGAGAGCCTCAGAGACTCATTAAAGCAACACTGTAAAGGGCGATCATGAGATGGATTGCTAAAAGAATCATGCAGAATAAATGATGCTGTGACATTAAAGGGGTCTGTGATTGTGCTGCCAGCACCAGTGATCACAAACACAGTTCGGTCACACACTTTAGAGCGTCTTGACTGCTTTTATTTGACTTTATATCCAAATGAAAGAGAATTTAGCTGAATCGTTTCACATTTTGCTCTCAAATCAAAGCTAGAATTCATAACATAATTCATATGTAGGCACAAACTCATTTCAAGTAGAGAAAGAGACAGGGAGTGAGACAGGTAGAGAGACAGACAGACAGGGTGTGAGACAGGTAGAGAGAGACAGACAGGGAGTGAGACAGGTAGAGAGACAGACAGACAGGGTGTGAGACAGGTAGAGAGAGACAGACAGGGAGTGAGACAGGTAGAGAGACAGACAGACAGGGTGTGAGACAGGTAGAGAGAGAGACAGGGTGTGAGAGGTAGAGAGAGAGAGACAGGTAGAGACAGACAGACAGGGTGTGAGACAAGTAGAGAGAGAGACAGGTAGAGACAGGGTGTGAGACGAGTAGAGAGAGAGAGACAGGGTGTGAGACAAGTAGGTAGAGACAGACAGAGACAGGGTGTGAGACAAGTAGAGAGAGAGAGACAGGGTGTGAGACAAGTAGGTAGAGACAGACAGAGACAGGGTGTGAGACAAGTAGAGAGAGACAGGTAGAGAGAGAGACAGGGTGTGAGAGGTAGAGAGAGAGAGACAGGGAGTGAGACAGGTAGAGAGAGAGACAGGGTGTGAGACAGGTAGAGAGAGACAGACAGAGACAGTGTGAGACAAGTAGAGAGAGAGAGACAGGGTGTGAGACAAGTAGATAGAGAGAGACAGGTAGAGAGAGAGACAGGGAGTGAGACAGGTAGAGAGAGAGACAGGGTGTGAGACAGGTAGAGAGAGACAGACAGAGACGGTGTGAGACAAGTAGAGAGAGAGAGACATGGTGTGAGACAAGTAGATAGAGAGAGACAGGGAGTGAGACAGGTAGGTAGAGACAGACAGAGACGGTGTGAGACAAGTAGAGAGAGAGAGACATGGTGTGAGACAAGTAGATAGAGAGAGACAGGTAGAGAGAGAGACAGGGAGTGAGACAGGGAGTGAGACAGGTAGGTAGAGACAGACAGAGACGGTGTGAGACAAGTAGAGAGAGAGAGACATGGTGTGAGACAAGTAGATAGAGAGAGACAGGTAGAGAGAGAGACAGGGTGTGAGAGGTAGAGAGAGAGAGAGACAGGGTGTGAGACAAGTAGAGAGAGAGAGAGACAGGTAGAGAGAGAGACTTGATTTCAGTCTCCATCCACCTATTTGTAAGTGCATTGTGGGATATCGCATTAAAAAATGCTGGCTTGAAACACTAAGATGCATGTAAATGATGAAACTGCACAGAAAGAACCGTATGCGCTTTAATTGCGGTGGATAAATGTTTAATCTGATAAGAAGACGCGCTAAAACTACGACGGAAACACATTTACTGAATAAATCCCTCAAACCTCATGTGACTTTCCCTCAGCGTCGGCTGTGATTGGATAGCTGGAGTAACCAGTGGACCAATGGCGTCGCAGCGTCTCTAATGTTGGTTTGGTGTTTCTGAAACGGCGGAGTCGAAGTGTGTGATCAGAATGATCTGGTGTATTTCCCTCCAGAAGCGTCTCACACACACACGAGACGAGTGTGTTCCCGAACACCAGAGAACGTCTGACGCTCGAGACACACTCGTTTATGATGAGCCACGTTGCAGAAACTTAGTTTATTACTGATATTTTGCATCAATTTCCCACGTGATGATTTTGACTCTTGAAGACGTGGAATATGGTCTAATGCAATATTCCAGTTCTGCACATAAGTTGAGTTCGCAGCGTTGGATGAAACACACTGAGCCTTTCATGGAAATGTTGTGATTTATATTTTTGTTTGGTGAGTTATTGTGAGGAATATTCCACGTGGAGTTTTAAAGGGGGAAAGGCATCCATTCAAACATCCTGTATCAATTTTTACATGCCAAATATGATCATTATCCTGGAGCATTTTAATATTTAAAGGCAGCTAAATATTTCAATATACAAACAAAGACCCAATTTATATTGCGAAATGTAATATTATATGCGTGTTTTTTCTACTTAATTTAGTACAGTAATGTTAAATGTATTTATAAATATCTTATTTAAATAAAAATAAAAATTATATTATTTTTATTTTATTTTATTAATACAATTTTTTTAACACTTTTTTTTTTTTTTTTTTTCTCTAAACTGTTTGTGCATGTTTGATTTGACTTACCAATTTGGTTTAAACCTTGTTTCTGTTCCTATTAAAGCTACCAGCTAATCTCTGTTTCAATCTTAAGCATTTGGCATGAATTTTGGGGTGTGTATAAATAGTTATAACTCTGTGCGTGTCATAAATTTCTGTCTCTCTTTTTTTTTTTTCTTCTCTCCCTTCTCATCCCAAAATGCTGTTCGTTGCTGACCTTCCCTGAATCTCCATGTTTCATCTTATAATCCAAACACACAGCTGTAAGTATGACCAGTTCATTTTCATGCACAGTAAACACCTTCTATTGGCTTATTCAAGAGTAAAGATTGTATTATTTACGGTGCAACTCTCCCTTATCAAACGTCTGTCTGTGTGTGTGTGTGTGTGTGTGTGTGTGTGTGTGTGTGTGTGTGTGTGTGTGTGTGTGTTCAGCAGCAGAAGAACCTGGAGGGATACGTGGGCTTCGCCAGCCTCCCGAACCAAGTGTACAGAAAGTCTGTGAAGCGGGGCTTTGAGTTCACGCTGATGGTTGTGGGTAAGAAACACATTTGTTGAATGTATTGATTTCAATCTTCATCTACAGAACCACACACTAATGAAGTTAGCAGCACTTCGCGGTGGACTCGCTGTGCGCTCCAGTCATAATGACCACTCGAGAAGCTTCCGGTCGAGTTTTGAACGCTTGCCAGGTTGAGACTACATTCTTGACATTTGGTCTGAATGCTGTTGGGAAAACCACACAGGAAGCTAGGGTGGAATGGCAGTGATTTCACATCCTGTTCATCTTGAAAAATGCAAGGGCTGTGCAGTGAAGAGCACTGACGGTTTAGAAAGTGAGTGTAGGTTTGAAGGTAATTCTTTTACAAGTGATACAGGATCTGTGCTGTTATTTTTATAAGATTAGTCTGAAAGCGTACGGGACGGTGTTTTCTTTGGCCTTGCGTGCGAGCTGTGGTTTTTGTAGACGACATCCCCTGACCCGAGGACTCGTGGCTGAGTTATTCCCACAAGTGAAAGGCATTATTTGTGGTCTTTTCAGCTGCAAAATATTTATATAACGGTCTATGAGCAGAGCCGCTAGACTTGTTCATCACATAATATCCCAAAACAGGGATCGACAAGGACAAGTGGGACAAGTGGGCTTTTTGAAGGGGCAAGTGAAAGAGAATTTTACTTGTAACCTGATTAAAACATCAATAACAAAAAAATAACGAGTGAATCACTAGGGCTGAGTTTTAATCGATTCTCATTTTTGTGAACCGATATCGATTCTTAAATCCCAAGAATCGATTAGTCCTGTTTTCAGCTGATGAATGAATGTAACATTGTAGCGCATCCCATCCAATAAATCACAATAATCTTTGTGCTTTGTTACTATTGATATGAAACAAAGTCTCAGATTTCAAATTACGTCCATTTTCTTACGAAATTCAAAAACATAAATAGCGTTTTGTCGCAGTGGCGTGAGATCGCTCTGGCTCAGCTCTAGAGAAGCACATGATCTTCTCTTCCGCCTTAATGACACCAGTTACAGCGCGAGATAAACATGAATGAGCTTCTGAAAGTGTGTTAAAAGATGGAGTACAACTTATCGAAGTCCGTATCATGTGACATGGAGTCGCTCAGTGTTTCAACCGTGGAAAGAAGTTAGAAAACAATGTCATGTAACGTCACATTTACCTCAGAAAAACCATATCCAGTGGCCATAAACTCGTTAGTCAGCGAGAATAATTAACTCTAGAGAGGAGCATTTTGCTAAATATATGCACCATATTATGCATTCATTATAATTTTTAATGTTCTTCAATATTTAATGCATGTTTGAATAAATCTGGAAAGTTTTTTATGACAGCCACCATTTCAATTTTTATATAATTTCATATAACTTTATTATTATTAAAATAAATAAAAGTGTATTTTAAGTGTTTGTAGACAAATCCGTTCATTTTTACCTTCAATATTATAGTAGGCTAATGAAGCCTATAGGCTACAACTGACTCCCACAGTTTACAGCATTAGTGAAGAGATTTGTTTTCCTTGAGAAAATTTGCCATGTGTTGCACCTGATATCCAAAATAATCAATATTGAATCAAATCGAATCAAAATCGAATCGAATTGTGAAATTTGTGTCAATACCCAGCCCTAGGAATCACCAAACGTGAGAATGATTCTGCATTCATTCATTCATTAGTGTAGGTGGCGATTGATAGTGAATAATAATATGTGACCCTGGATCAGTAAACCAGTCTCGAGTCACACGGGTATATCTGTGGCAATAGCCAACAGTACATTATATGGGTCAAAATTAACGATTTTTCTTTTATGCCAAAAATCATGAGGATATTAAGTAAAGATCATGTTCCATGAAGATATTTAGTGAATTTCCTACCGTAAATATATAAAACATGTATTATTGAGAGTGAATGCAGCACAATCGCCAACATAAATGCACAACTTTAAAGGAGATTTTCTCAATGTTTTGACTTTTTTGCACCCTCAGATTCCAGATTTACAATAGTTGTGTTTCAGCCAAATATTGTCCTATCCTAACAAACCACACATCAATGGAAAGCTTGTTTATTCTGCTTTCAAAATGTAAAAAAATGACCCATGTGGTTTTGTGGTCCAGAGTCACATGTAATGTACTGATGGTAACAAGGTTGTGCTGTTGAGGCTCACGCAGAAATGGAAACAAATGAGTGCAGCTCACACAAAGACACTGTGAACATCACTGCGGTAAACATTAAAAATGTGCAGTTTATATATTTATAACATTTGATAAAGTTAAGCAACATCACACGAACAGGAGTGCAGAATACCATCACGATTGAAAATGTGACACTGATTTCATGACAGTTCAATAAACAAGTAATTCATATTAAGTCACTTACATTTTAGACGCAGTATTGAATGTTTTTGTTCTATTTCAGCAGCGAAAATAGTTCCAAAGAAAGATCATAGCAGAACCATAAACGCATCTCACAGGAAATGTGTTTTCATTCCTGAATGAATCAGTTGTGTGAAAGAATCGGTTGAGTCAAAGACTCAGTGACTCATTCATAAACAACTGCCTCATTCCTGAACGAATCAGTTGTTTGAACGAATCGGTTGAGTCAAAGACTCAGTGACTCATTCATAAACAACTGCCTCATTCCTGAATGAATCAGTTGTGTGAACAAATCGGTTGAGTCAAAGACTCAGTGACTCATTCATAAACAACTACCTCATTCCTGAACGAATCAGTTGTTTGAATGAATCGGTTGAGTCAAAGATTCAATGACTCATTCAGAGACAACTGCCTCATTCCTGAATGAATCAGTTGTGTGAACGAATCGTTTGAATGAATGACTCAATGACTCGCTCATTAAGACGGTCCCCTGCCGCCACCTACCGGTGGTTTAGTCTCGGTTAAAATTATCATTCTTTCCAACATTTCTTATTTGTATATTCAAAAAATATTTAAAACAATCTCATAACATTATTTAATGCAGTTCTAAATTTTCAGTGTAAATTGATTGGTAACAGACCTTTAGTGTCTTATTATTCTAATTTAATTGATAAAATTTAAGAATTTAAAATATAAGATGAAGCATATATTTAAACCGATTAGGGGAAGAAATGTCATTTATAAAGGTTAAAATATCATAAATATGCAGATTTAAATGTGTCAGCGCTGACTGAACACTGATGAGAATATTGCTTCAGAATAAATTATATTTACAACACACACACACACACGAAAAAGTCTTTTTTTTTTTTCCTAAACAAGCTAATTTTTTACTCGTCCAAGTGAATGACTGGTTTACTTTGAAGCACATGAAGAGAGTTAATGTCGAGCCCTGCAATATTTAACTGGTTTTCCGTCATTAATAACGTCTCTTGCTGATCTGTAATACAAATTGGCCGGGCAGGTGGACTTTACCCAGTTGTTCTTGCATTAGCGTTTGGGTTTGGACCAGGGCCAGGTCTGTAACGAGGCCAAACGCTCGCCCTGCCAGAGGCGATTCACTGTAGTGAATGTGTTGAACTCTGCGTGAGAGCGTGCGCATGAATGTGCCACGCTCTATTAGCTCTAGCCTTCATCAGCGCTCATCCGGTCTCCCTGGTTTAGTCCCGCTGCTCCTGCTCTGCGTTCACACTTTAATGCTAAATACCTGATAATGCATCACCACATCGAGTCGGTCATGTTTGACGTTTCGAAGCGGTTACGATTCTGGAGACATTGAGGATCCCCATTTTGTTTGTTTAAAATCCCCCTGTGGTGAAAATCAAGCTTTTAATGTTGTTTATTTGTGCATGTGGTGTTTTTAATATGCTTTAATTATTAACAATGTTGAAAACAGCTGATCTGCGGCTTATATTTTTGGGGGAAACAGTGAAACGTTTTGATGAATTGAACATTTGAAAGAGAAATCTTTTTTAACATTATAAACGTTTTTACTGTCACTTTTTAACCCGTTTTGAAAGCATCCTTCCTGAATAAAGTATTCATTTGTTTCAAATAAAAAAATCTTACTATAAATACGAAATCTTTATATAAAACCAAAGCTCATCTAAAACTCTTTTGCTCTCTTTCAAGCACTGGTGTTTCTTACAGTTTTTATAGGATGTTGCACTGAATATTAGCCTCACGTCTCTCTCTATTGTCTGTCGTTTCTCCAGGAGAGTCAGGGTTGGGAAAGTCCACGCTGATCAACTCTCTGTTCCTGACGGATCTGTACTCCGGAGAATACCCCGGGCCTTCGCACAGAATCAAGAAAACAGTTCAGGTATAAAGCCCAGTTCTGTCTGCTAAGATGCTGCTTGTTTCTCATCAGTTGTGCACTGGGAAATATCTACATAACGACTCGTTTCCACTGAGCGGTGCGGTACGGTGCGGTTCGGGACGGTAAACCCTGATCCGGCTTGCGTTCCCACTGCCAACAGTGCCCTTACTTGATAGGCGTGGTGTAGCCTCTGCCGGAAAGAAGCGTTCGACGTCATTTTCGCGCGAAGAAGAAAGCGACATAAACAACAATGGATGACATACAGCAGATCTTGTTCTTGCTTCTCGACATGTGACTGTTTGTCACAAGAAGACAAGCGCCGACAGTAGGCGTTTCTCAATACCAAGTACGCAAAGTTGGGACTGAGGAGAATGACTCCCGAGGACGCGAGTCCGGTAATTCTGCAAATGCAACAGCGCGTTCTTGAAAGCGCCACTCAGCTCGCTCTGCTACTCCGCTTATCTCTGTGTGTATATTTTAGGCAACAATAAACCGAAATATGTTATAAAACACCACACTGCCTCTTTTCATTTTCATTTAAAGAAATCTTAGGCTGCGTCTACATTAATCGGGATACATTTGAGAACGGTGTTTTCGTTTATAAACGCTCTCCGTCCACGCGAGCGTTTCCAGGCGTTCTCGGACGTTTCAGTGCGGATGAGAAACTTTTGAAAAACGCCTGAAAACGCTAAATGCACCTTTACTTGCGCATGCGTAAAAACCCACAAAAGATCACTGAGATGATTCAGATGGGAAATAAATAAATAATGAAGTTATCGCGCAATTCTTCTGACAGGATCATTTTATTTAGAAAAATATCTCACGATTCACTGTTTGGTCTGGAACGCGCCTGCTCTCGTCGCGCCGCAGGACAGCAGATGTGAGTAAGTTCTGTCACCTCTGCAGGACTGTGATATGAAGAGTGTGCATACTGGTATAAACATGAATATCTATTGGTACAATATGCGTCACATGACTAAATTTACGTCATCGTTTTTAAATCCCTCCGGTTTAACGCGAAAACAGCGTTTGCAAATGCATCCGCTTTGGAGAGCGTTCTCATAAAGCTTTGTTTTCATTAATAAACCGCCGTCTCAGTGTGTCCACCAGGGCTCCAGACTAACTTTAGTTAGTTAGTTTAATTTAGTTAAGTTAACTTTAGTTAGTCTCGAGCCCTGGTGTCCACACAGAAGGCCAGAACCGAGAGACAAATATACGTTTTCAAACGCCTTAAACATTATAGCCACACAAATGTGGTTCAGGCTACGTATATTATATTCACTGCATGCATAACGTTAGCCTATTTATAACAAAACGAAATGTAAAACTCAACCCTGCCTCTTTTCGTTTAAATATAATATAAAAATATTAAACATTTTAATATGGCAATATGTGCATTTGTACTAAACAACAGATGTTGCAGTAAACAACATTAGTGATCATCTTCACTGTAATACAATTAAAAATGACAAAACTCAACCCAGTCTCTTTTTGTTAAATTTCAGTTTTATCAATATTAGCCATTTATAAAAGTATAAGTAAAAGGTACAAGAAGCAAACAATTCAGTCAAACATACAAAGTCAGCGCTCTTGTCTAACCTTACAACGGTGAAGTTAAATGGCTTAAATATATAGCGTTATGAAACTTCACTAAGCCCTCAGCCTAAACCATTGGCCAGGGAACAAATTATAGATTCACGAGACCAAATGTCGCCCGTTAGATCTACACAAGATGAATTATATCTCATGTTTAACCACTGCTGAGACGTCAGAGTCAGAAGGACTAGCCGAGGACAGGCTGCCCCAGGCCGGGTACGTGAGCGCCGAGCGCCCGGTGATCGCCTGGATCAAACATTCAGAAATCTTTATAAATAAACCACAGATTTGAGCTTTAAACAATTACATTCTCGCCTGAAAAACTCTTAAAACTACATTTCGTGACACAATAACAGTAGTATTATATTTCAACTGTATATTAAAAAATGGCGCTTATGTTGTCATTCCCACTGTAGCACGCTCAAGTGATGATACTCTGTCAACCAATCAGTGTTCTGCAGTGAGTACGGTACGGTTCGGCATTTTGGTACCATTTACAACGTTTGACAGTGGAAATGGAAATAATTGCATACTGTACTGTACTGTACTGCTCAGTGGAAACAAGCTATAAAGGTTATGAGAAGGCCTTGATAAGATCATAACTCGTGCAGTTCTCCAGCATTCCTCCGTCCTCCTCCAGTAACAGCTGTGCTCCTGCATGTCTGAACCTGCAGCTTTAGAGCCTCTCTCAGCATTACAGCTTCATGAGGAGTTTCTCTGCATCACACGCCACTGATACCTGTCTCACTCTCTACCTGTCTCACTCTCTACCTGTCTCACTCTCTACCTGTCTGTCTCTCTCTTTACCGGTCTCACTCCCTGTCTCTCTCTCTACTTGTCTCACACCCTGTCTCTCTCTATACCTGTCTCACTCCCTGTCTGTCTGTCTCTCTCTATACCTGTCTCACTCCCTGTCTGTCTGTCTCTCTCTATACCTGTCTCACTCCCTGTCTGTCTGTCTCTCTCTATACCTGTCTCACTCCCTGTCTGTCTCTCTCTTTACCTGTCTCTCTCCCTGTCTGTCTCTCTCTATATCTGTCTCTCTCCCTGTCTGTCTCTCTCTATACCTGTCTCACTCCCTGTCTGTCTGTCTGTCTCTCTCTATACCTGTCTCACTCCCTGTCTGTCTCTCTCTTTACCTGTCTCTCTCCCTGTCTGTCTCTCTCTATACCTGTCTCACTCCCTGTCTGTCTCTCTCTATACCTGTCTCACTCCCTGTCTGTCTGTCTCTCTCTTTACTGGTCTCACTCCCTGTCTCTCTCTCTACTTGTCTCACACCCTGTCTCTCTCTATACCTGTCTCTCTCCCTGTCTGTCTGTCTCTCTCTCTCTCTCTACCTGTCTCACTCCCTGTCTGTCTGTCTCTCTCTCTCTTTAACGGTCTCACTCCCTGTCTCTCTCTCTACTTGTCTCACACCCTGTCTCTCTCTATACCTGTCTCACTCCCTGTCTGTCTGTCTCTCTCTATACCTGTCTCACTCCCTGTCTGTCTCTCTCTTTACCTGTCTCTCTCCCTGTCTGTCTGTCTCTCTCTTTACCTGTCCCTCTCCCTGTCTGTCTGTCTGTCTCTCTCTATACCTGTCTCACTCCCTGTCTGTCTCTCTCTTTACCTGTCTCTCTCCCTGTCTGTCTGTCTCTCTCTTTACCTGTCCCTCTCCCTGTCTGTCTGTCTGTCTCTCTCTATACCTGTCTCACTCCCTGTCTGTCTGTCTCTCTCTTTACCTGTCTCTCTCCCTGTCTCTCTCTCTACTTGTCTCACACCCTGTCTCTCTCTATACCTGTCTCACTCCCTGTCTGTCTGTCTGTCTCTATACCTGTCTCACTCCCTGTCTGTCTCTCTCTTTACCTGTCTCTCTCCCTGTCTGTCTGTCTCTCTCTTTACCTGTCTCTCTCCCTGTCTGTCTGTCTGTCTCTCTCTATACCTGTCTCACTCCCTGTCTGTCTGTCTCTCTCTTTACCTGTCTCTCTCCCTGTCTCTCTCTCTACTTGTCTCACACCCTGTCTCCCTATACCTGTCTCACTCCCTGTCTCTCCCTATACCTGTCTCACTCCCTGTCTCTCTCTCTACTTGTCTCACACCCTGTCTCTCCCTATACCTGTCTCACTCCCTGTCTCTCCCTATACCTGTCTCACTCCCTGTCTCTCTCTCTACTTGTCTCACACCCTGTCTCTCCCTATACCTGTCTCACTCCCTGTCTCTCTCTCTACTTGTCTCACACCCTGTCTCTCCCTATACCTGTCTCACACCCTGTCTCTCCCTATACCTGTCTCACTCCCTGTCTCTCTCTCTACTTGTCTCACACCCTGTCTCTCCCTATACCTGTCTCACTCCCTGTCTCTCTCTCTACTTGTCTCACTCCCTGTCTCTCCATATACCTGTCTCACACCCTGTCTCTCCCTATACCTGTCTCACTCCCTGTCTCTCCCTATACCTGTCTCACTCCCTGTCTCTCTCTCTACTTGTCTCACACCCTGTCTCTCCCTATACCTGTCACACTCCCTGTCTCTCTCTCTACTTGTCTCACACCCTGTCTGTCTGCCTGTGTCTTCAATTGTTTGAAGTCATATCGAAATGCTCACAAAGGAATCGATGTGGAATCGAAAATTTTTATTTTATAACAAGTGTCGATTCCTGACCTTGATCGCGCGCCACTGATAGCCAGTGTGTGTCAGACACCTAGCGTTCGCATCAGCCGTTCGTGAGGTCACTCAGATGCTCTGTGACCGCAGGTGGAGCACTCGAAGGTGCTGATGAAGGAGGGCGGCGTCCAGCTGCTCTTCACCATAGTGGACACGCCTGGGTTTGGAGACGCCGTGGACAACAGCAACTGGTGAGAGCGACTCCGGTCGAGTGCCAGATATTATTATCTCCGCATGGTTTAATGTAGGGCTGCACAATATTGAAGAAAAATGCCATATTCGATATGCGATACGATAGCGCTTAAAGTGTGTAAAATAAACTTAAATGATCTGTAAAATATATTTAAAATGATATAACCTACATACGTGTTTCACATTCTTTTTGTGACAAGAAAACATCCCTACAGCTTCTGGCAGTGAACATCAGTGTTTTACTGTATATAAGAAGTGTTATTTTAACATCAGTGTAAACCACGGGGGTCAGGGGTCAGGTTATCCTACATTAGGGTTATTTAACAACACAAACAAATGTAAAAATAAACACTGCTTAGTTTTCACTGTATGAATTAAATATATACTGATTCAAAAGTTATTCAGCCAAGAGAAGTGAGTGATTTTCTGTCTACTGTTCAGTTATTGTAAGCCGATATATACATTTGCGATATTTCGATAATATCGATGTATAGTGCAGCCCTAATGTCAGTTTGCTTGATATAATTAGATGGTGTTCCTGTGAACCTAAAGCGTGACCTGAATCTCTGTGTTCTGCTCCAGCTGGCAGCCGGTCATTGATCACATCGACAGTAAGTTTGAGGATTACCTGAACGCCGAGTCCCGTGTGAACAGACGGCAGATGCCGGACAGCAGAGTTCACTGTTGCCTGTACTTCATCGCTCCGTCAGGACATGGGTGAGGGATCAGAGACCTAATGATCTTTATTACTCTTAAAGAGGACCTGTGATGCCCTTTTACAAGGTTTTGTTTTTGTTTTTAATGGGTTTGAATCAAGCTGACACCTTCCTGTCTCTCTCTTGAATCTAACACTGAAGTGATTAAACTGCAGTTCATCCACTGGCCACTAGAGGCCGGCTGCAGAAGAGAGTCATTACCCATAAACCCTCATGTTAAAATGCCCAACTTTACAGCAGAAAAAAATACATGTTTACAGTCTGGTGCAAAAAGTGGTTTTGGTCTATATAGCTAATGTTGCCCTTCATGACGACTGTGAGGGGGGTGAATATTTTTCTCATCCGTTTAAATTATGTTAAGCCTGAAAGTTGTGCATAATTAAGGGCGTGGCCACTTGAGTGACAGGTGGATTTCCGCTGATGTCACTACTAGCCGTTTGTCTGCTGTGTGTTAGCGTCACGTCACCTCAGCGCACATTTTCGTTTATCCGGGAGTGACACGCTGCCAAGATGGCGACCGCTGGCTCCGCCCACTTTCGGCCTCAGAAATGCTCTTCAGAAGCACTACGGGTGACGTCACGCACACTACGCTCATATTTATTTACAGTCTATGGTTTGAATGCATTATTTTCCCCATATTCTCCATTGTTGCGGCTCCTCTCTTCCCAGTCTGTCAGTAACGCTCTGTTTACTTTCTGTCTCTATAAACAGGGTACCCGCGGGGTCTTAAAAGCATTGAAAAAGTCTTAAATTTGATAATCTCAAATTAAGGCCTTAAAAGCCTTGAATTTGGTATACAAAGTCTTGAATTTCGTTACAAAGGTCTTAATTTTTGTTTGCCTTTTCTATGATTAAATTCAAACTGTAACAAAATTAGCTGTTACTAATGTAGACTAATTAAAAATTAGTCGCGTAACGTTGAGTGCACCTCGCGCTTCACGCGAAAGGTCGCGCAAAGCGCGCGCACCCGTTACGATGGTTACTAATCAGAGCTTTTCTGTTAAAAGAGCATGTTTTCTACCCGGTCTTTTCAGTAGTATCTGGCCACAACCATCCACGCGCGCTCTCTCTACATTGTTGAAGAAGCGCGGATGATCTGAAAACACAAACAATCTGGAGTTCAGCGATCTTCATTTGAGAATATCTGTCACGAGCTGCTTGCGCTGTTTGTGCGACTAAATCTGCGATCAAAATGCAGGCTGATATACAGCAGTGTTTTTAATGTTGATCATTATGCGAGCAAGAATGCAATGTTTCCCAACTATCCACACGATTTCAAATGTGACATTGATTTTATACAACAGTAAAAAAAAAAAGTTAAAAAAAAAAGGGTAACATTAAGTGATGTACTAAATTTTAAACAGGCTTATTGCTCTATTTTGCAACAAAATCTGTGGCTTTGACAAAGACAATGAGTTACCGCCACCTACTGGCGATTTTAATATCATATTTTTATTAATAATAAACGTTTTTTAACATTGAATATTTATTGAACATTGTTTTATTTAAAGCATTATTTATTTTTAAAAGTATTATAAAGGTGAAAAATGAAATGGAAAAATCGATTAAATGGGGCAAATATTGTCCCTTAATGGAAAGATGTGACTGCAGTCGTGGAAGAGAGGGGGTACGGCACTCTAAAAAATTGGAGAACTAAGGAAAAGGGATATGTAGAATTGCACAAGTGCTACTGCTAAAGAGTGCAATGTCAATACAGCCTGTTAGCTTAATTTTAATTTCTCACAAGCTTAATCGAATTGGCCTAGAGAGAATAATTATGACATTTTCTGTCTAAAGACTACATATAAAATAGTTACCAAAATTAAAGTAACTGCAGTTTGACTAAAAGTAATGACTAAACGTTGACAAAAAATGCAAACACATTTCGTCAACTAAAACTATGAAAGGCATATGTATTAAATATGACTGATAATTTAAATAAAATGTTTTATTTAATTGAAATAGTCTACTTGTACATAATTATTTTTTTAGGGTTTAAAATGTATACAGATTTTACATTTTCCCCTCATACTTCTGTCGGAATTGGTACGAAGTTGGCATTGAATTTCATTTGAAATGGTATTAAAAAGGTCTTAAAAAGCCTTGAATTTAAGTTGGAGGATCCTGGGGGTACCCTGATAAAGCTCCTCCTTCTGAAAAGCACACTGTGCTCTGATTGGTCGGCTGGATCAGTGTGTTGTGATTGGTCGAGCGTGTTTGGGAAATGTCCCGCCCCTTACCATAACCGCCAGTTTAACACACTACTAACTAACTCAACCAGGCCCCGCCCCTTTATTCTGCGTATGAATTATTATAATGAGGAATATTGTGACGTGTTCGTTCCCGGGAGAAACTCAAGACTACAGTGGAGGCGTTTCAGGAGTTCAGGAACACTGACTCTGATATAGAGAAGAACTGGAGCTTCTTCATGATCACACAGCATTACACACAGAGTATGTCCTCTTTGATAATAGGAAGAAAAACATGACCAGTGATATGTAGACTTCCAACTGAGCATCATTAATTAAGTGTAATACTGAGTTTATTCATAAATATCCACATAAATATGAAACTGTTTTCAACATTAATAATAATCATAAATGTTTCCTGTGCATCAAATCATCATATTATGTGGATCATGTGACACCGAAGACTGGAGTAATGATGCTGAAAATCACAGGAATAAATTACACTCTACTATATATTCATATAGAAAACAGATATTTTACATTAGAATAATATTTCAAAAATTTTACTGTGTTTTAGATCAAATAAATGCAGCCTCGGTGAGCAGAAGAGATGCATGTGTAGTATACCTCTGTTTATTCTTTCCCCTTATGTTTGTCAGGGTTTTTTTTTTTTCTGTTTAGAGGATTTAAAATGGGTTTCATGTAGCTGTGATTCTCCTCTTAGTCAGAGAAAACAGGAGAATGACTGTCACAGCTGTCCTCAGACAGTAGCGGATCTGTGCGCCGATGCAGTGAAGACACAGGAGCACAAGCCTGATGATGATCAGAGCTGAAGTGTGGCACACAGTCAATATCTTGATGGGTGTTGTTAACCATGATTCAAAACGGAAACCAATTGAACTGTTAAAGCTCTATAACACACAACCACTAGTAGCTTTTTATGCCAGCACAGTTTAGCATGTTTTATTGCGTTAAAGCTGCTCGATTCTGTATACATTGAAAATCAAAAAAAATTCGTTTAAATTAGAGGTCACGATTCTCCCATGATTCTGAATAAACCACTAAATAAAATAACATGTAATTTACTGGAGGTTCTGACAAAACAGTCCATTAAAAAAAAAAGTGCTTTTTGATTACTTTGAACTACTCATTTTTTGTGAATGATTCAATGACACTTGTTTCATTACTGGATGAATCAGCGTTTCTGAACAAATCTCTTGAATGATTCAATGACTCACTCGTAAAGTCTTCATTTGTTTCATTACTGGATGAATCAGCATTTTTGAACAAATCTCTTGAATGATTCAATGACTCACTCGTAAAGTCTTCACTTGTTTAATTACTGGATGAATCAGCATTTTTGAACATCTCTTGAATGATTCAATGACTCACTCGTAAAGTCTTCACTTGTTTAATTACTGGATGAATCAGCATTTTTGAACAAATCTCTTGAATGATTCAATGACTCACTCGTAAAGTCTTAATTTGTTTCATTACTGGATGAATCAGCATTTTTGAACAAATCTCTTGAATGATTCAATGACTCACTCGTAAAGTCTTCACTTGTTTAATTACTGGATGAATCAGCATTTTTGAACAAATCTCTTGAATGATTCAATGACTCACTCGTAAAGTCTTAATTTGTTTCATTACTGGATGAATCAGCATTTTTGAACAAATCTCTTGAATGATTCAATGACTCACTCGTAAAGTCTTCATTTGTTTCATTACTGGATGAATCAGCGTTTCTGAACAAATCTCTTGAATGATTCAATGACTCACTCGTAAAGTCTTAATTTGTTTCATTACTGGATGAATCAGCATTTTTGAACAAATCTCTTGAATGATTCAATGACTCACTCGTAAAGTCTTCATTTGTTTCATTACTGGATGAATCAGCATTTTTGAACAAATCTCTTGAATGATTCAATGACTCACTCGTAAAGTCTTAATTTGTTTCATTACTGGATGAATCAGCATTTTTGAACAAATCTCTTGAATGATTCAATGACTCACTCGTAAAGTCTTCATTTGTTTCATTACTGGATGAATCAGCATTTTTGAACAAATCTCTTGAATGATTCAATGACTCACTCGTAAAGTCTTCATTTGTTTCATTACTGGATGAATCAGCATTTTTGAACAAATCTCTTGAATGATTCAATGACTCACTCGTAAAGTCTTCATTTGTTTCATTACTGGATGAATCAGCATTTTTGAACAAATCTCTTGAATGATTCAATGACTCACTCGTAAAGTCTTCATTTGTTTCATTACTGAATGAATCAGCATTTTTGAACAAATCTCTTGAATGATTCAATGACTCACTCGTAAAGTCTTAATTTGTTTCATTACTGGATGAATCAGCATTTTTGAACAAATCTCTTGAATGATTCAATGACTCACTCGTAAAGTCTTAATTTGTTTCATTACTGGATGAATCAGCATTTTTGAACAAATCTCTTGAATGATTCAATGACTCACTCGTAAAGTCTTAATTTGTTTCATTACTGGATGAATCAGCATTTTTGAACAAATCTCTTGAATGATTCAATGACTCACTCGTAAAGTCTTCATTTGTTTCATTACTGGATGAATCAGCATTTTTGAACAAATCTCTTGAATGATTCAATGACTCACTCGTAAAGTCTTAATTTGTTTCATTACTGGATGAATCAGCATTTTTGAACAAATCTCTTGAATGATTCAATGACTCACTCGTAAAGTCTTCATTTGTTTCATTACTGGATGAATCAGCATTTTTGAACAAATCTCTTGAATGATTCAATGACTCACTCGTAAAGTCTTAATTTGTTTCATTACTGGATGAATCAGCATTTTTGAACAAATCTCTTGAATGATTCAATGACTCACTCGTAAAGTCTTCATTTGTTTCATTACTGGATGAATCAGCGTTTCTGAACAAATCTCTTGAATGAATGATTCAATGACTCACTCGTAAAGTCTTCACTTGTTTCATTACTGGATGAATCAGCGTTTCTGAACAAATCTCTTGAATGATTCAATGACTCACTCGTAAAGTCTTCATTTGTTTCATTACTGGATGAATCAGCATTTTTGAACAAATCTCTTGAATGATTCAATGACTCACTCGTAAAGTCTTAATTTGTTTCATTACTGGATGAATCAGCATTTTTGAACAAATCTCTTGAATGATTCAATGACTCACTCGTAAAGTCTTCATTTGTTTCATTACTGGATGAATCAGCATTTTTGAACAAATCTCTTGAATGATTCAATGACTCACTCGTAAAGTCTTAATTTGTTTCATTACTGGATGAATCAGCATTTTTGAACAAATCTCTTGAATGATTCAATGACTCACTCGTAAAGTCTTCATTTGTTTCATTACTGGATGAATCAGCGTTTCTGAACAAATCTCTTGAATGAATGATTCAATGACTCACTCGTAAAGTCTTCACTTGTTTCATTACTGGATGAATCAGCGTTTCTGAACAAATCTCTTGAATGATTCAATGACTCACTCGTAAACTCTTCATTTGTTTCATTACTGGATGAATCTGTGTTTCTGAACAAATCTCTTGAATGAATGATTCAATGACAAACACAAGTCACTTGTCGCCACCTATAGGTGTAACAATGCATTTGATACAATCTTTACCTGAAGCATCAGTTCGATTTGCTCTACTTTGATTTGTTCTAGTTTATATCTGAACTATAACCTTTTATCCCAGCCATTCTGTGATTTAATCTGAATTAATGTACATGACATCTGCTCTCTGTGGATCAGCGGCAGCGCTTAACGCAAATCAGAGTTTTCACTGTGATCCTGCTTATAGACTTGGATGAATCGCAAATTATTGACTACAGGGGGACTTAAATATATATTTTTTTATAATATTTGACTAAAGAATGATGTCGTCACTTCTGCCCACTGTAGTTTCAGTGATTCTGGCATTAGTCTTTAACACCACTAAAGACACTGAGTGAACTGTCATCATTATCATGCTGTTGTGTTGTATGTTTTTACTCCAGACTGAAACCTTTGGACATCGAGTTTATGAAACGGTTGCATGAGAAGGTCAACATCATCCCACTGATTGCCAAAGCAGATACTCTGACCCCCGAAGAGTGCCAACAGTTCAAGAAACAGGTCAGTCGGCCGCCCAGTCATGTCCTCTAAACTCCTGATTAAGGAAAAGGCAAGAAGAGCCAGCAGGAGTTCCTCCGCCACCGTGTGTGTGTGTGTGTATGTGTCTTGAGTGTTGCCATCTGTCAGGGTATTATCTCTAGTCGAGTAGTCTAGTCTCCTTACGCCACAAGAGTAACACTTGACGATGTGAGACGTAGATGTAGGAGTGTGAGCTTTGACGTCTCGCGGTTCAAACACACAGGGCAGCCGCGCTCGTCATTACGTCGTGCGTCAAGTTCAAGTGTTACTCTTATGGCGTAAGTCGACTTGCGTAGGCCGTCTGCCGGATGCTGGTTATTTTAGTCGATAAAGTTTTAAATATGGATATTTTTCTTACACGAACACATCGATTCAATATAGAAGACCTTTATTAAGCTTAAGTTTATTGGATAGATGCACTTTTATGATGGACAGATGCACTTTTATGATGGACAGATGCACTTTTGTGATGACAGATAAACTTTTATGGACTTAAAAACCGAAACGGCCATTCACTGCCATTATAAAGCTTAGAAGAGCCAGGACATTTTTTTCTATAACTCAGATTGTGTTCGTCTGAAAGAAGAATCTCATACACACCTAGGACAACTTCAGGGTGAACAAATCATGGGCTAATTTAAATTTTTGGGAGAACTATCCCTTTAAGGAAAAGGCAAGAAGAGACAGCAGGAGTTCAGGCCTCCGGGTGTGTGTGTGTGTGTGTGTGTCTTGAGTGTTTTGCCATCTGTCAGAGGCATTATCTCAGCAGGAACCAGGAACAGGAGCACAGAAGTGCCGCCCAGACGGGAAAGATCAGATGAACAGATTTGAGCACCAACAAATAAACAGAGGATGTTCCTCGACCCTAAACACTCGCTCCTGGCGATCCTCTGAAAGACTGTGTGACGTTTTTATGTTTCTCTAGATTATGCGAGAAATCCTGGAGCACAAGATCAAAATCTACGAGTTTCCAGAGACGGATGATGAGGAAGAAAACAAGATTGTGAAGAAAATCAAAGTAAGAGCTCCACGCTTGTGCAAGCATGCTTTCCCAAAGAAAACAATCAATCATAATTGAAGTCTTTTGACAACATGTGTGTAATCAGGACGAGACAGTGCAAGCATTTCACACTCATTTGAGAATAAAAATAGATGTGTGTGAACTGTAAAATGTGTTTAGGAGTACGTGTGTGAATTAAAAAGTAAAAAAAAGTAAGATCATAAACTTAAATATTTAAGTCACGATTCAGCCAAATGTGATTATTGGCGATGATTTCATATAATAAATATGAGCGCTGCACATTCATAGTCGAAGAGCAGTTCACAATCAATAATCACCGCGCATTAATGCCAATTTATTAATGATCCACTGTTGATGAATTATGACTTGCATCAAATATGAAATTATGTTCTTGGTGTTTGTATTGGAATATGTTTCAGATGGTTGTAAGAGACCAGACATTTAATTTTTTTCTTGGTTATTATTAGTTTTTCAGCTAAAAAGTAACTTTATCTGGCATTTAATTCAGTATCTGGAACATGCTGATGTTCAAATGTTTGTGAAATCATAAACAAAATCAGTTCTAAACATTGTTTTTGCGGCTTAGTTTCATTAAATGTGCGGAAGGAGGAGTCCCGTGTTGTACTCTGTACATCAAACACACTTATTTCAGAAGAAAAATAAGAAATATTCAGTTTTCTGTCCCCTTGAAATGCTGTTGGAATAGCAGGATAAAGTGTGTCCTCGAATGTGATCGTGGTGAAGATCTGAATCTGAACGTTGAAAGGCTGCCAGGCTTGTGTTGCTTTAGCACACGGATTCCTTGTGTACAGCCATCCATGAGTCTCTCTCTCTCTCTAGACGTGTTTCTAGTGCTGGGAAAGCTTTGTGTAAGTGTTGTGTCACTCATTTTAACCAAAAATAAAGTTAATGGCACTGAGAGAAAAGTTCCCATTTTCATGCATTTGTAAATTGCGCTCGATTAGAGCCTTTATTTCTGTCTTTAGGAAGTGTTTGTCAGAGGTGTAACACTCAGAGGTGTAATGACACTTTTTCTACGGTGTAATTTATTTCTGGTTTTAAATGTGTTGAAAAAAAGATTTGTATGTCAGTTGTTGGATTCTGGTTTAGGCCGAGCAGAATGGGCTCTTTATAGAAGTAGGAAAGAGAAAGTTGAACAAACTTTTGAGCAGAATGTAGTTTCTGTGTTTTCAAACATGTTGCAAGCAAGAATATTGATTGATTATGCTTATCACAAACATGTGGATGATCTTATCACTTCTGAAGGTATTTGGTGTTGTAATGAGGCACTCACTCTCTCTCTCTCACTCTCTCACTCTCTCTCTCACTCTCACTCACTCTCTCACTCTCTCTCTCACTCACTCACTCTCTCACTCTCACTCACTCTCTCACTCACTCTCTCTCTCTCACTCTCTCTCTCACTCTCACTCACTCACACACTCACTCACTCACACACTCTCTCACTCACTCTCACTCACTCACTCACACACTCTCACTCACTCACTCTCTCTCACTCTCACTCACTCTCTCTCTCTCTCTCACTCACTCAATCACTCACACTCACTCACTCTCACTCACTCACTCTCACTCACTCACTCACACACTCACTCACACACTCACTCTCACACACACTCGCTCTCTCACTCACTCACTCACACACTCGCTCTCTCACACTCACTCACTCACACACTCGCTCTCTCACACACACTCACTCACTCTCACACTCTCTCTCACTCACTCTCTCACTCACTCACTCACTCACTCACTCTCTCACTCACTCACTCTCTCACTCTCACTCACTCACTCTCTCTCTCACTCTCACTCACTCACTCTCACACACACACACTCACTCACTCACTCACACACTCACTCTCACACACACTCGCTCTCTCTCTCTCTCACTCTCTCTCTCTCACTCACTCACTCACACACTCGCTCTCTCACACACACTCACTCTCTCTCTCACACACACACACACACACACACACTCACTCTCTCACACACACTCACTCTCTCACACACACACACACACACACACACACACACACACACAGGATCGGTTGCCCCTGGCTGTGGTTGGGAGCAACACTATCATCGAGGCGAACGGGAAGAAGGTTAGAGGACGGCAGTACCCGTGGGGAGTGGCAGAAGGTACATGACTTTCAGTTTTAATCTCAAATGTGCAATCGTCTCGGTTCAGAGGTTACATTAAAATAATCGTCTCGGTTCAGGAGGTTACGTTAAAAGAAAATACATAAAAAACTATGAATTGTAATTTTGCTTTTTGTGAAGAATCAGTTCATTTTGAGGAACTGCTCCGACGGCCATGGAAAACCTGTAAATATTAGGAAATAATTCCTGGATATATAATCTTAGTCATTGGAGTTCCCGTAGTGAATATACTCCACCAATCAGGGAATGAATTTTTTTTTTTTTTTTTTTATTCTAAAGAAATGAATACTTTTTTTATAGCAAGTATGCATTATATTGATCGAAGGTCACAGTAAAGACTATTTCAAAATCTGTTTCAAATAAATGCTGTTCTTTTGATTCATCAAAGAAAAAGAAAAAAAGTCTGAACTGTTTCCAACACTGATAATAATCATAAATGTTTCTTGAGCATCAAATCCTCATATTAGAGTGATTCCTGAAGGATGATGTGACACTGAAGACTGGAGTAATGATGCTGACAGTTCAGCTTTGATCACAGGAATAAATTACACTTTACTGTATATTCACATAGACAACAGATGATTTACATTAAAAAATTTTACTGTTATTTTTTAATAAATGCATTAAAACCGTACTGACCCTAAACTTTTGAAGGCTAGTGTTTTTCCTGGATATGATTATATGCTGAAACTGCTGTTTGTGAGGTCGATCTGGCCATCAGTCAACAACTATAAATGAATAATATTTGAATAATATCTCGATGCGTTTAAAACTTGGTTCTTGTTTGTTTCTGCCCAGTTGAGAATGGAGACCACTGTGATTTCACACTCGTGAGGAATATGCTCATCAGGTACAAACTTTACATGTCTTTCATGTATCTAAAGTAATGACACGCATGACTGGACTGTCTTTATACTCTGTGGCGTCATGTTCCTGTTTTAAAGTATGAGGCGTTTTGCAGTAACCATGTGTTTGTGTCAGAACCCACATGCAGGACCTGAAGGACGTGACGAATAACGTCCATTATGAGAACTACAGAAGCAGAAAGCTGGCGGCCGTCACCTGCAACGGCATCGAGAACAACAGGACCAAAGGCCAGCTCACCAAGTGAGTTCAGCAATACTATATCACTGAAATTAAGCAGTTCTCAGTGTCTGTTTGATACGAGAACATGCACATGGTTTAGTACACCTTGGTGTTTGTATTTCAGATGGTTGTAAGAGCATATTTTAGCTCCCTCGTGTGTGTGAGAATGAGCAGCTGGAAGCAGTGAAGACATTTCAAAATAAGAGTCCCGGTGTATTTTGGGCTTTTTGATAATTAAAAGTCCTGCATTATGCAGAATTTATTTATTTTTTGTTCTGGTTATGATTATTACAAAATAATATTTATGTAGCATTTAATTCAATGTTTAGAATAAACATAATTATTACATAAATACAGTTTGGAGTAGAAATATTTAAAACCGGTGTAGTTTTTGTATTCAAATAAATTAAGTAATTATGCTAGTAAATGACTCTCTGTATTTAAAATGATTTAGTACATTTTCATTGCGCTCCTACATTTTTCAAAATATATAAAAAAAAAATCTGGAAAAAAAAGCAAGCGTCAAGCCTGAAAATAACCCCAATATTACCGTATTAACTTTAATGAACTGAACATTTATAAAGTGGGAGACACATGCTTTTTGATGGAGACCCTTCATTTCCCTGCATTTGTGTATTTTTATTAAGGTTTAAGATCGGTTTATGTAAGTGATGCTCAGTTGGCTAACAGCATTGTAAGATTTAATGTTGCATCATTTCCTGTTGCCTGATAGAGCGGAGAGAAACTGTAAACCGCCATACTCACATCTGTGGCCGACCTACTTCTGTTCTGGAAATCAACATGCCGTTTACAAGTCGAACCGGATATTATTCATTCAGGGGGAAATGTAGAGCAATACTATATTTGGTAATACTTTCTGTGAAGCTTAGAATGACTTATAGCCCCATTTATACTTACTTATAAGTATTACTATTCTATAAATATATTTATATAGACTTAAGACCTATACTGCATTATAAGAACACTTATAGTTACATTTATATTATTTTTTTATAATTACTTATAAGTCATGCATTTGTTTTTTCAGTGCGCATACTCATAATCCATACACTGATTTATAAATGATCAAATATGAAATAGTTCCAGAGAAACTTGTTCCCTGTACAAATTAGTTATCAATTATGTCTTTAATGGCTAATGTTTGCATTACAGGTCATGAATGGTAATTATGATTTGTTAAAATCTATATCTCCTCAGCCATATATGCGTGATATTGCTTATAGCCGTTTGAAATTATACTTTAAGAAATATCGTTGCAGTGTTTTGCTAGTATTAACATTGAAAAAGGTTTGATTCCAGTTTTGTACCTCATTTATAGAGGCTAGTAACTGTACTATCACTCACAATAACTATTTATAAGAACACAACACGGATATTAATAACAATATATTCACTTATTTGACAGAAATAAATCTGAATTACTAAAGTCATTGCAACTATAATATAATAACATTATAGCAACGCAGGCT
Organism: Rutilus rutilus; assembly: GCF_951802725.1. Lineage (NCBI taxonomy): Eukaryota > Metazoa > Chordata > Actinopteri > Cypriniformes > Leuciscidae > Rutilus > Rutilus rutilus. The sequence continues at coordinate 36,799,435 of NC_140230.1, forward strand.
GCATCTTTATAAGTGCTTTAACTGGAACCATACGACTAATTAATACTTACAAATCAGTGTATAATGGATTATGAGCATGTGCATTAAACACAAATGCATGACTTATAATGATAAAAAATAATATAAATAGAACTGTAATTGTTCTGATAATGCAGTATAGGTCGTAATGAGTCTGTATTTATAAAATAGTAATACTTATAAGTATTGAGCTGAGCATGGGCTTCATAGAAAGGTTAAGTTTCCCCTTTATTTGATTTGCCAGCAAGAATTGCTAGTTAAAAAGTGTGATTTGAAAAATATAAGAAATTAAAATATGTAATATAATATGTATTTTGACTTTTACTTTCCAGATCTCTTAAATAGCTTGAAAAATGCAGTTCCTCTTGTGGACTCTGAGCTTGAGATGCTTCACAGTTTTCTGTGGCCGATAACTCCTAATTTAAGAAGTCGAACTCTTAACACACACACACACACACACACATGCATGAGTGTGTTCACGCGCGTCAGTCACATCTAACTCACAGGAAACCACACTGAAGTGTTTTGATCCAGACTAGACTTCTGTCTGCTTCTGTTCACACATTATGTTGCTCTTCAGTGTGTGAGATTTGCAGCATGCTAAGTGTGTGTGTGTTCTTGTTTTTTAGAGATGACACGGTTGACGGCATGTAAGTGGTCATTTATATTCTTCCCGAATCCCTGTGTAGTGTGGATCCTCTCTTCCTCTGGGAACAGTGTCTGTCGTCATCCCTCCTTTTCCAACAGTTTTTCCCCGGGGATTAATCACGATCCTCATGTTCCTGATGTGAAACACATGATCCAGGATCAGTCTCTGGGTGGGGAATGATTGATCGACTGATGCATCTCAAGTCTTTCTCAGACTTTGATTCGCAAAACAATTCAATGCAACAATTTGCACAAGAAATTCATTCTGCTTATATTTCATTCATAATATCAGTCCCTCCAGGATTTTGTGAATTTATTTTATTTTATTTTTTTTTATTTTTTTTTTTATCAAAATGACTCGCAATTTCCAGAAATGTGTGACAATTTTGCACTATTTATTTTTAATAATTAGAATAACACATTTACCATATTAAGTGCACAACGTCTGTATCCTCGTGAAAATAATGCATTACAGCTTTGAATAAATTAGGGATAATCCAATTAGATAATATTATTTATTTTTGTGATTAAAATGATTTTTTGCTATTTATTTTGCGGTGAAATGCCGGATTATGCAGGATCGCACCAAAAAGGCGTCATTTTGTTGATTTTGCGTTGTATTCTGCGATGGCGTAAAACTGGAGGGACTGTAATAAAATCCACTAATTGTTTTGAGTGGCAAAAATTGAGATGCATCATCATTTCAATCAGATATGTTCCACACGCTCCTCTCCGCAGCTTCTCTGCACCGCTCTCTAACTCTGATCAGCACAAGCGCTTCGGCCTTTAACCGCTCTCAGGTTCCTCTGGAATCAAGATGTGTGTGTGTGTGTTCTTCCTCCTCTTTCCTCCGCCTGAGCAAGACTGAAGCGCAGAGATGTTCTGTGGTCACGGGTGTCCCCCCCCCCCACACACACACACACACACACACACACAGAGATGGGAGCTGTGGGAGATGATTGTTGATTGTGTGTGTGTGTGTATCCCAGGAGTCCCCTGGCTCAGATGGAGGAGGAGAGGCGAGAGCATGTGGCCAAGATGAAGAAGATGGAGATGGAGATGGAGCAGGTCTTCGAGATGAAGGTCAAGGAGAAGATCCAGAAGCTGAAAGATTCAGAGGCAGAGGTAGTGACACACACACACACACACACACACACACACACACACACACACAGCGGGTCCTGGACTTCCGGTGATCAATCTCGATCAATTATATCCCTATGTTTTTCAGTATATTATATTTTAATAGTATCATATAAACTCAGTATATTTTCTCTTGGATTTAATAGTTTATTTGTTTAATTAAATTTTATTTTTATTAATTAATTATAAATTTAATTATATCCATATATTTTTCAGTGTATTATATTTTAATAGTATAATATAAACTCTGTATATTTGATCTTGGATTTAATTTATGTATTTATTATTATTTATTTTTTTAAAAAAATTTTAATCAACTTTTTTTATATATTTTTTTTATTACTTTATTTCATTTCAATTTTTTTTTTTTTTTTTAATGTTTTTATTATTTTATTCCTTTATATACACTAAAATGCATATTTGCACACCAGGGTTATTATAGTAAACTAAAACTAAAAAATAAATGTATTACTTAAAATATAAAAATAAACTTTTATTTCAGCTGTTTGCAAAGGCAACAATTCTAATTTTCATTTAGTTTAAATTAATGTACTAAAATAATTGAAACAAAAAGTAAAAACTATAGACATTTAAAAACAAATAAAAAGCATAATTATTGAAACTTATGATGTAATAAAAATAGTATAATAATAGCAATATAAAAATATTAATTAAAACCAGGGTTCGTACAAAGTGCTTAAAGTGCTTGGATTTGACTTTGAAATGTTAGTCCTGGAAAACCCTTGAGAACAGCCATATTTATGACCTTAAAGTGTTTGACTTATTTAAATACAATATATATGAATTCTTTTTTTTTGTAATATATAAATGAAATCTTTTCATGCAAAGTAACACTGCGGCCCGTGTGATGAACCCCCATCAGAGCTTTTCTCGATACGAAGTACCCCAACATTATGATATAAAATATTATTTATTGAACAATAATAGCCATTATAAACATTTGTATTTAATATATTGTTAAATACGTGGTAAGTTGTATTTTGGATGCCTTATATCTGTAATTTGAGTTTTAAAAATCCTTAGAAAAATGCTATAGATGTTTGATAAGTGCCATCTCTGACTGTAATTCTTGAAAACCCCAAAAGTAGTGCTGGAAAAGTCCTGTAATTTATACGAACCCTGAAAAACTGTAACGCTGCTCTTGAGCCGATCTGTGTTGTGAAAGCGCCGTCTAACGAGCCCTTCCTGTGACCCGCAGCTCCAGCGACGCCACGAGCAGATGAAGAAGAACCTGGAGGCTCAGCACAAGGAGCTGGAGGAGAGGAGACGCCAGTTCGAGGACGAGAGGTCGACCTGGGAGACCCAGCAGAGGATCCTGGAGCAGCAGAAAATGTACGTCGCCATCACAGCTTTCACTGCGTCTGCATATTACAGTCACGTCCGGTTTGACCCAAAAGAGGCAGTTTAGTGGGAAAATTAACCTTTCGATATGTGACCCTGGACCACAAAACCAGTCACATGGGGCATTTTCTTTTATTTGAGATTTATACATCATCTGAAAACTGAATGAATAAGTTTTCCGTTGATAAATGACAATATTTGGCCGAGACACAACCATCTGAAAACCTGGAATCTGAGGGTGCAGAACATGTTCACTGTGTGCAGAAGTTCCCAAACTCATCAGAACATGAGGTTTTAACCCGAGCCCGAGCCGATCTGAGGAGATTACACACGCATTACTTCACCACAGGGTGTCAGTGTTCGTCTACACTAGTGTTAAAATCAAAACATTGAGGAAATCTCCTTTAAAGTTGTGCATTTATGTTCATGATTCTGCTGCATTCACTCACACAAATACATGTATACACGCATATGTGTGTATTTATAAACACAAAATAATAATACAGTACACACACACACATATATGTATATTATGTAAACACAAGCATGTATATGGGATGTGATTAATGGTTGCCCAGTGCTAGTAAACATCATTATCCTGTTTCCCACACAGGACTTTGGAAAAGAATAAGAAGAAAGGGAAGATCTTCTAAGATGGTGTTGATGATGACCAGGTTGTTCTCGTTGGCCAATCCTCTTCCCGGTTCGTGGACCGTCAGGAACGTCAAGCCAAACACACACCGATCTCGCAGCTGATGTCTGATGTTGATCTCCAGATCTCTATTTTACTGAGTAACATGAGCCTCGTCACAGACCGAGGCTGTGCTTTATTAATTTCCCCTGTTAAAGATGTGTAAACCTGAAGGATCGCGCGTACCGAGGCCAGATCATACTGTAATGCACACACACACACACACACACACACACACACGACGTCTGGAGCGGATGGAAAACATGTTATTTGCTTATTTGGCTCATGATTTAGTTTTTCTCTTATTGCAGAAGTGTCTCCACAGTATAGTGTCTGTCTAGTCAATATCCTTGAACACCTCCTATAACTTCATTAATGTTATTTCAGTTTTTTTTAATATATATATATATATATATAAATATGTATACGTACACCAAGACAGCTACCGTAATATTTTTTGTATGTTTATTAGAACACGCAGACTGGTGTCTCGTCTCCATCACTCGAGCGCTCTGGGTCCAGCATGTGTGTCGCTGTACAGGGTTTCCAGAACCAGTCCAAAGCTCGTCTTGCTTTCTTATGTTCTCCATCTATGTATTTTTAATTTTATTTTTCATTTGTATTGTACAGTCTCTTAATAAACTTGTGATGATACAGGTGGAGGTCATCTCTAGATATGTCTTTATAACTTACTAATCTACTAAAACAAAATATATAACTACTGTCTTTTTGTTCAAGAGCCAGAGATCATAATATTGGATTAATATTACACACATTGTCCTACTGTATCTCATAAGCTCACATCTCAGGAGTAAATGATTTAATACTTTAATCGACTAACTTTTCTGTTCAAAATGAACACATTTTAAATAATACATAAGCAATTATTGTTCTAAACACTGTTTTTGTCTGACCCTGATTCGCTGTGGTGAGACTATTATAAGTGTTTATGTTTTAGACGGGGTGGTTTTCGCGGGAAATTGCGTGCCTGCGTCACTCGCCTGTGTCTCGTCATATCCGCGAGGAAAGTTGTTCCGGCTGCTTTGCCGTGTGTGAGAGAGGGAGAGAGAAAGTGTGTGTTTGTGTGTGTGTGAGAGAGAAAGTGTGTGTGTAAAAGAGAAAATGCGTGTGTGTGTGTGTGTGAGAGAGAGAGAAAGTGTGTGTGTAAAAGAGAGAAAATGCGTGTGTGTGAGAGAGAGAGAGAACTCATTGTTCTTCCGCAGAAGGCATGCAGTTTTGTTTTTACCGCTAGAGGGCCAAATGTCACCTTTAATATTTATTATATTCATATTCATATTAATAATCATTTGCATGGATCTTACTAATATTTGTAATAACTCATTTCTAAATATTGTTTACCTTTATATGGTAATGTCAGGGAAAATATGTGCGTAAAGCAAAAGTATACATTACAATTATAAATGAATTAGTGCTGTTTTTTTCTCATTTTATTAATATTTAGAACTATCTTTTATTATTATATTTTTATGTTTCATGTTAATTTTTGTTTATTTTTATTATTTTTTAAATATTGCTTTTTATAGGTTTAAATTGTTTTATTTCAGTTTTAGTTTTTATTTATTTCCAGTTAATAATTTTAGTGCTTCAAATTAAACTTATTTCAGTTTATTGTCAAGGCAATGTTTCTAATATTTACATTTTATTTTATTTCCGCTTTATTTCAATTAACAAATGTTTTTACTGTTATTTTTAATAGCTTTGGTTAGATAATAACCCTAGTCTTTTACTAGTGTTGAGCTTTAATGTAATAATGTTCGTTTCATATTTAAAAGACTAATTATTTCATAATTAGTATTGTCCAAATTATTACAATTAGAATTGCATCTGTCATTTCTTAACTTTTAAAAACACACTTTTATATCTTAAAATCATCTTTTGTTGAACATTTCATTAGAAAGTGAAAGAGCCTGAGAGAGAAAGTGTTTTATTCCTGTCAGGAAAGAGCGAATGAGGACAAGAGCACAAAGATCATGGGAGTGTGTAACAGCGTGTAGTTATAACCATTCTTCAGCACTAGATGGCGACACGTTATTCATATATTTCTGTTTCAGATGTTTGAGCCGGACTCTTCGGGCCAGAAGGGTTTGCTTGTGAAAAGCTTCATCAGTCACAGACTCACAGCGCTTACATTTTTCCTAGAGGAAAATATGTCAATGTATATTGAAAGTTTATGACAGAATATCATAATATTTAGCATGAGAAACTGTCCTGGTTCAGCCACATTCTGGTTTCCCATATGATAAATGCACATGGTCAGGTTTGATTCATACGTGATTCAGCCACTTTGTTTTTTGAGAAACGTCACAGTTATTGAAATGCATTGATTATTGGACGCCAAGTTTGCAGGTCTGATGGATCTGATTAGGAAAAACTCTCTAAACTCCAGCTTATACTGGCCTCTTCATGTTATCTGTGTTGCTGTGAGGAGAAAGCAACGATCTGACCTTTAACCTCTGAGACTGTGATCCAGCACTTACGTCAGTGAATCAATCAGACACACACACACACACACACACACACACACACACACGCGTGCATACTGTTACACACACGTGCACAACCGGACTAAAGTCTGGAATAATTATGATTTTCTTTAGTACAGTCCTGTTCCCCATATACAGTCAAACACACATGTATTCAGACTCCTTTAACTTTTCTCACATCATCAGTTTATTCGCTATAGTTTAGAAAACTGTAATAAAATATGAGCAGAACTCAGGTGATATCTGACTGGTTTTGTCCGTCCTTCTGTTAGACTGTCTCACACATGAATTATGTTGAATATCTGTCAGCTGTTAAATTTAACTACACAATTAGATAATACCAGTTTAGCTCAACCAATCACCAAGCAATGCTTCATTGTGTTCAGTCTGTGTGTGAAAAGAGCATTAGCAACTAGAATGTACATTTCCTGAAGAAAATGTGAGTGGTGCTTGCAGTGGAAAAATTTGGCACGGTTGCTAGGGTGTTTCTAGTGGGTTGCTAAGGTGTTCTGGGTGGTTACTAGGGTATTCTGGGTGGTTGCTAGGGTGTCTTGGGTGGTTGCTAGGGTGTTCTGGGTGATTGCTATGCTGTTGCTAGGTGGTTGCTAGGGTATTTTGGATGGTTGCTAGGGTGTTTTGGGTGGTTGCTATGGTGTTGCTAGAAGGTTGCTAAGGTAAGAAAAAACACTTCAGCAAAACATGATCAGGTCACAGAGTCTGAATCATTTTTGGTTCCAGATTTTTATAAATGCCACAGGTAGTCTCTGTATGAAGAGTTATTGGGTATAATATGTCACAGTTTACTTTATTCTGCTCTCCTCACTTACATTACTGAACTATAGTGTCCTGCACACACTAGTAAAAAAATATAAAAAATGATATCTGGTGTCTAAATAATTTTTGGTTTGACTGTACATGATGTACTTATTATAGTAATTGCAACAACCGGGTAAAAACTGGATACTAACCCTGAATCTAACCGTAACTCATGTACCTTAAATTCCCCAGTGCTTTAGGCAAGTAACACTGTAATATAAAGTGCATAAATCCTCTCCTGTGGCCTCATGGGATATAAAGTGTCCATCGGATCCACACGGAAGTTGCTCATCCCGGGACTTTTCTCATGAGTGCAGTGAACTCAGACATGCATCTTTTGTCACATCCTGTTGTTCGACTATGCTGGGTTGTTTTAACCCAATGTTGGGTCAAAGATGGACAAACCCAGCCGTCGGGTTGAATTTTTAAATCGCATTTTTAATCCAACGTTTGGGTTTGTCCATGTTTGACCCAAAATCGGGTTAAAACAACTGTAAGGATCACCAGTGACAGTGTCCGGGATAACCATCAGAGGGCGCTCCAACCCCACACATCCACAAACTACATTTCCCATGATCCTTTGCCCATGACTAATCAGCCATCATCACATTCACCTCTTGTTTATTCACCCTATATAAGCTGCTTCTTTCTGTCGTTCCCTGCGAAGTCTTGTTAGTTGTGTACACTGCATCTCTGAGCGTTTTCCTCTGTTTTCCAAGGTCCTGGTTTTCCCGTTCCTGTCTCACCCTCTAGATTTGTTTATTTGAGTAATCCAGAATCGGCAAAGGGTCAAGCAAACAAACAAACACTCTCACTGATGATTGTTACAGCAGCCCAGCAAGTGTGTGATGTCAGACGCAGCCCTTCTCTAACGTTATTTCGGGATCAGTAATCGTGCGTTTCTAAGCGTATCCCATCATGCATCCCTGAAATCACGAGATGTCAATGAAAACCTTGCAATGTAAGTACATTAATTGCATTAATCACATATAATTTGCTAGTAAAACAGAAAGTGTTGCACGCAAAGATGAGTATGTGTGCAAAGTAATGAAATTCAAAAATGTGTAAATAAACACTTGTGTAATATGAGTGTGTCCCGCCGGCTGATCATACATACGTGTTACACACACATGTGGTCTTCGTCGAACACTTGGACCAGATACAGGAAACTCGTCATGCAAGTACACTAGTGGTCAAGTGCAGAGACTTGCGGTGTGTGTGTGTGTTAGGACAGGCCCGTTGTGTAAGCCTTCGTCTCATGCGTCACTGATCAGAAGAGAGGCTCTCGGGACTGTGAACGCCACATCTGTTTGATTTTCCCAGAAAAACCATTCCTTTCGTCACACTAACATCCGTTTACAGGCTTTCACAGACAACCTGGTCTCGTCACAAGCTGTTCACACACTGGCAATACAATATCTACAATACAAGAATGATTCTGCTTTTGATGATGAACTGGGAAGAGTCTCGGATTCGACAGCAGCTTCACTTCAGGATTTCTGCATGTGTCAGTGTTATCCTCATCAAAACCTATTAAAAACATTCCTGTTCTTTGAAATAAAGCTGAAATAAAAGAACATAAATATTAGTTGAAAAAGCTAAACTGAATGAACATTAGAAATGTTGCCTTGGCAATAAATAAAGCACTAAAATTATTCACTGGAAATAGAAACATAAAACTAACTAAAACTTCAAGTCCCCCTGTGGTGAAAATCCACCTTTAATGTTGTTTATGTGTCTATGTGGTGTTTTTAATCTGCTTTAAGACAAAGCATGTGTAAGTTCATAAGTCGACACCATTGCTGAGTATTTTCTCCTTAAAACTGCAGTGAACCAAAGACAGTCTCAAACACACGCTTTGAAATCGCTGGTGTTTCTGACGTCACAAACTACCTTGTAACCAATCAGATCAACGTGTGATCATCAACCAGTGGATCTCTGAGCTGAGTGAGTGAGTGGAGGCGGGGCTCATTTGCATATTCATAGAACCGCGCATACTAAATGAGGCGAGGGTGTTGAGTTACATTCAAGATGTTTTAAGACATGAGGAATTTCAGACATGAAATGTTTAATGTTTAAATATGTAATTGTGGTGATCAAAGATGAGTTTTAAAGGATAAAATGATTGACTACAGGGGGACTTTAAATAAAAATAAATGAATAATAGCTTTTTTTTTTTTTTATGACAAAAGCACAATGAAATGACTAAAAATGAAACTAAAATGAACATGAAAACAAAAAAACTTAAAATAAAAGCTGTAATAAAACTAACATAGCTCTGGTGTTTGTACAACTAAATGGATTTATGTAAAGGGACTTTTATTCTGTTCTGTTGTGGGAACAGCGAAAATGCTGGGTTATTTAAAAAAATACTTTTATTCACACTGTAAAATCCTACAGTTGTTAACACTTGCTAGTTAACTTTATTAATGTCTTAACTCAATGCTAATCTGTAGTTTTCACATACTCTGCCTTGTTTCCTCAGAAAACCCCAGTTAAGATGAACTGAAGGTTTCAGTGACATTTTATCAAGTGAGTTTTTGAGGACACTAATTTCCTCATTTTATCCTTCTCTAGTTGCATTCACTCATTTCCCAAAGTCCTCTTGAAAGTTGAAGCACAGCTGGAGAATGGGAGAACATGACATAAGCTGACTTCATAAACTAATGCGGATTCTCCTGAAATGTTTTTTACTCGCCATTATGCTGATCAGTGTCCCTCTGCCTGGGCTCTCGGAAACTTTGTTGATATTGTAATTCTCTTCCTATTGATGCAGCGACGCAACAATAAATCACAGTTATTTGATGATGTAATGTTATTTTAACAGTTTATTGCTAACACTTGTGTCATAAACACCTTGTGAAACTTTAAATTGGGTTGATATAATCCCTCTATATTTGTGACAATATCTTGCAATCGACCATGTTTGAGTCACACACACTTTAACAGTCAGCATGCAAAATGCAACAATGGGAACAAATACATTTTATGTAACAATAACAATTTTATTTGCTGTTTCTGTTGTGCTACTAATGACACAAGACAGCAAATAAAATTGTCAAATAAAAGCAAAGCAATTGCATAATGTATTCCTGCCGCAATGCACTCTGGGAGTCAGTAATTCCGTCTTTAGTTAGAGCTCTTGTGTGAGTGAACTATACTAGCGTTAATTAGTTAATGAGAGATTGTTAATGAGACAAGCTGTGTTATTATGAGGAATAACCTCAATATGAGGAACTTTATCTGAATGAAATACACACGCTCTGTTCATGAGGAAGCGGAGTTCAGGGACTGATTTATTTAAATGAGCTGTGGTGAAACCGCAGAAGTTCATCAGTAGTTTATGACGGGAACAGCTTGATCCGCCTGGTGTTTACGTGACCTAGAGAACACCGCAGAAATGGGTCAAGTTTAGAAGAAATCTTCTAAAAGAAATCAAGTTTTTCTGCAGGTGATTTCCACTTTCACATCCTCAATCGCTCCTTTTCCACAGATCTGCATTTACTTCCAACTCCTTTCATCTCAAATACTGAGTTGCACTTTGTTTGCACCCTGTACTTTATTTCAACCTTTATTGACTATTACGACTGTTTGTTTTTATGTTATGTTTTTATGTTCTTTGCACGATAATCATTATTCAGCTGTTAGATATTGCATTCCGTTTATCTTTTACTTATTAAAGTTTGTTCTGGAATCTGCTGGTCCATCATAATCTTCGTCTGATGGATCGCACTGCATCATCACCATATATTTATCATTCGCACACCGTGTTTTAATGCTGCACAGAGACACGTTAATGTTTAGACAGAAAACACAATATTAGTATGAAATTGATGCTTTAAATATAAAATCATGGACATAGAAATATACAATTATAAAAAAAATAAAAAAATAAAACTGAAATACAATTTTTTTTTTTGTATAATAATCTTACAGCTCATCAGAATTTTCCTGTAGTTGTATTTGCAAAGCTTCTTGAATTTGTTAGGCAGTTGCTAGGGTGATCTGGTTGGTTGCTAAGGAGGTGATTCTGCGTAAATAATGAGTTTTTTTGCTTATATTAGGTGATTTGTGAGTGATTTGCTAGAAAGTTTTTAACCCTTAAAAACACACCTTTCTGGACCTCACAAAACTGTCATAACTCAATATTTTTCAACTAAAACCATATTGCATCTGATCAGAAACCTCTCATTAATGAGTGAATGCACAAAATGTACAAAAATGCACAAAAAAGTTTTGAATGTTACCATGTTTTTACCATGCTATTACTTTATTTACCCCCTTTTTATTTATATAAAAAAAGAGAAATTCTTTGAAAATGTTAAAAGAAGTACAGTGAAAACCAGTGTGATGCAAGAAAATATGTATTTTTTATCAACACTTTCTGCTGAAGTATCATATCCATGAATAGAGGTTGGATTGTACTGTGCACATGCACTGTGCGTTCACGATTACCGTAATTACGAGATTTTAACTTGTAAAAAGTGTTCACGAGCTTGACTTGTACGCTGAGAAAGTTTTCGCCTGACCGCTGCAGATTAATTTAGTGTCGCCATAAAAACACATAATTGTTGTTATAACATAGAACAGCTCTGGCTAGAACGTCATGTTATCATCCTGAAATTACGGTAATTACGACATGGCGTGAACGCAGAAAAAGACAAACAGAAGTTATAATAAACAATACATTACTGTTTCACTACGGTTGATGCGCTGAGCAGGCATACTGGACTCTGACGTTGGGATTGTTGCGCTTCCCTTCCCAGTTTCCTAGTAGGAACTCTGACTTGTTGAAGGGCCGTTCCAGTTCCAACTCTTTCCCACCCACCATTCACGGAATTTTCCGGCTTTCCGTGTTTTCACTGTTATAAACATAAATACAATATGCATATACACACTTCAAGAAATCTGTCTTCTTCATTTACGGTAGCACTACTGCTTTTGCGTAAACAGTAAAGTACTGCAAATTCCCATATACAGTAAGTTACTGTAAATTTCATAAAAATACCCACAATGAAGTGCATATTACAGTAGTTAACCGTAAATAATATAAATGGTATTTTACTGGGCTTTTTTGCGGTAAGTAACTGTAAAATTACGGCAAAGTCTAACAGTGTAGGGGGCGCTATTATATGGAAGTTTGTTTCCACCACAGATTAAAAAATAAAAAAGGTTTACTTTTTATCTCAAAATTGTGTGATATAAATTAGCAATTGTGTTATAAAGTCAGAATTGTGAGATATAAAGTATTTGTTTCCTTAGAATTCCATTGTGTGTTATAAAGTCAGAATTGCTAGATATAAACATGCAATTCTGAAGAAAAGATGATTTTCTCAAGAAAAGATGTCAGAGTTGTGAGATGTAAACTCGCAAATTGTGAGGAAAAAAAGTCAGAATTGTGAGTTTATATCTCTCAATTGCAAGTTTATATCACGCAATTCTGACTTTATAACTCGCAATTGTGAGATAAAAAGTGGCAATCATCTTTTAAATGTTTTATTCTGTGGTGAAAAAAGCTTCTATTATGCATCTTTTGAAAGAGTAGAATCTCTGGATCAAAACGCAGGCGAAGAAGAAGCAGAGACAAGTGATATTATTTGTAAGCATGCATATGTAAAATAACATTAATCAGCATATAAATCAAAACTGCTAATGAAATGTTGACCCAGGACGAGCTGCTGTGAAGCTTTGATGGGACTCGATCGACTCTGAATCATCTGGATGTAGTCTTTGACAGAAACACCATTTCCTCAGCTTTTTGCTCAAAATGTTGCTTTTTTAATGACACTGACCAAGAATGCATTAAGCAAGAATTATTAAATTAAAGGCTCTGTTCATTTTCTTTTTATTAATATATTGCATGTTCAGATATTCATACAACAAAATATTCTGTGGGCCATGAAAGTTTTGTGGGACGGATCATGAATGCTGGTGCTGGATGGGAACCTTTTTCTAAAACGCTGGCAGGGAAAGAGTTCAAAGTTCTTACTGGGAACTAGGATTTTCCCATTTCCGAGTATAAAAGCACGTTTGCCTCCAAACCAGTCGTGAAAGGGTCCCTTCTGACGGAGTGAAGCGGTTTCTGGAACAAGTGTGCTTGATTTTGATTGTATATTAAATGTTTTATACAGAAGGAATCACACATGCAGTGCACACGTTATTAGTGGCGCAGAACTGACACACACACACACACATACACACACTCTGCTGCTCTTTGCGTGTTCAATGAAATTAATGGACTATATTTTTGTTTGATAATGTTTTTTATTGAATATTTTGTATTTAGTGGATTTTTTATACTAAATTATATTTACGCTGTATTTAAAACGTATTCACTTTTTGAGCGTAGACCTGAAAATGAAATCTCCAACTTAAACTGGTAAATCTTGAATGTTTTAGAGCAACAGATGTTTGATCTCTTTTCAAAGACGACACTTGGCGGATTATTGCTGAGGTGAAAAAAGTTTCAAAAAGTGAACTTGAAATGAAAAATGAAAAGGTAACAGAATTTAACGTAGGCCTACATCAATTTTTATATCATAAATGATTTTATATCATTTTGTATTAATATTTTCGAAATCCCGTTTTACTCTAAAACTGCATGAACATCAAAGCCATAAATCTGAACAAGTTGTGTGAACTTCCGTAGTGAATATACATGTTTCTAATATGCTATGAACTTTGAGAGTGCAATCTTTGTAAAATGATTTTTTAATAGTCAGAAATCAGGATTGCATGTACTTGGACATTCATTAGTGAATGAAGTGTGTGTGTGAACCCTAAATATGCAACATTGCATTAAAGCTTCAGTGCATCAGCTGATCTTTACAGCAAATCTGTTGAACTTTAACTGACCGACTTTAACCAGGAATCCAGCAGAAACCAGAGTCTTACTGTAGATCTGCGGAACAAAACCAGCCCAAAGACCAATGAAGTAAATACCTCAACTCTAAATATGCCTTTCCCATCATTAAAGATGGAGTTTATTTTATTCTAATTAATGCAGAAAGCACATCAACGAGTGAAACTACACTGAGAAGTCAGAAAAACAGATACAGAAATATACATTTATTTTGCAGTCACACATTCTGACACTTGAAAAGCACAGTACAGTAGTTATCATAAACACTGTGTTCACTGGTAAAGTCTTATACTGTCAGACTGACACTGAGGGCGGAGGCATTAACCCTTTACTTATGACTATTTGCAAATAAATTGGTTTGAAAAAAATATTTGGTAATGCTTTCTATGAAGCCCATGCTTATAATGAATTAGAGCCCCATTTAGTGTTACTATTCTATAAATATATTTATAAAGACTCATTAAGACCTGTTCTGCATTATAAGAACAGTTATAGTTACATTTGTTATTTTTATAATTACTTATAAGTCATGCATTTGCTTTTTCAATGTAATCCATACACTGATTTATAAATGATCAAATATGAAATAGTTCCAGAGAAACTTGTTTGATGTACAAATTAGTTATCAATTATTTCTTTAATGTCTTAAATGCAGTATAGCTCTTAATAAATGTATTTATAAATAAGTATAAATGGAGCTATAATTCATTGTAAGCATGGGCTTCATCGAAAGTGTTACCAAATATGTCAGTTCAGTCAAATATAATTGATGTCAAACCTTTAAAAGAATGTTTTTGTAGCGTGGGAGAAAGTGCTTGAGAGCGGACACTGAAACAGGTCAAACCCTAACCTGAGCTCGACTGGAAACGGTGTGGGCGTCTGTGACCCCGTCTCTGGAGAACCGTTTCACACGCGTGTCAGGATCGCACTCTGGAGTGGAGTCTATGAATGATTGAAGTGAAGTTGCTTCAGACAGCACCTTCTTCATGAGACGTGATAAACGCTCTGCACAATCTGACCCACTGCCCTTTAACTGTGTGTAACTGATCCAACACTCACACCATAATCAATGAGACCAGCACTCAGATCCAGCATGGACTAACTCAAACATGCGTGAACACACGTGCACAAGGTCTGGAATAATAATGATTATTAATGTTTCTGAAAGAGTCTCTTCTGCTCACCAAGGCTGCATTTAATGGATCGAAAATGCATATTATTGTGAAATATTATTGCATTTTAAAACAGCTGTTTTCTATGGAAGCGACTTTTTCTCGCAATTCTGACTTTATAACACAATTATCTCATAATTGCGAGTTTATATCAAGCAATTCTGAAAAAAACGATGTCAGAATTGCGAGATGTAAACTCAAAATTGTGAGATAAAAAGTTGCAATTATCTTTTAAAATGTTTTATTCTGTGGCGGAAACAAGCTTCCATAGTTTTCTATGTGAATATAATAAAGTGTGATTTATTCCTGTGATCAAAGCTGAATTTTCAGCATCATTACTCCAGTCTTAAGTGTCACATGATCCTTCACAAATACTGTACATCTGATTTATTCTACACACATGGATCATATTGTTATAACCCATCAATGCACAATTATGTGATTAGTTGCCTTTTATTATTTGCATTCATTGTTTTTCTGTGACCGTGGATTAAAGATCTGCTTCTGTTCACAGAGTTCTTCTGAAGGACCGTCGTCATACAGTCACCTGTGTTATAATGGCCTACTTTTCTTTAATGTAACCGTTCCAGTGAAACAAATCACCATGGCAACATCCGTACAGCGGTTACAGGGTTTCCTCACCGCTTTAAAGAGGAAATTACTGTAGGCTTATTGACGTGAAAGCGAAATTTACTTGGAAACTTCTCACCCACAGCAGGAACTTTTGATCGGTTATTTTATAAAGTAGGTCGATCTACAAAATACCCTATAATGTGGTCATTGATCGGCCATTAACTTGGAAAGTCCACATTGATTATCTTTGTTCAAAATTCCAGCAACGATTGTATTTTTTAAGAAGATTTAGGCTGTTTGGTGTAAATCAGAGAACTATGCAATTGTTTTATTATGCCGTTTTAGGTAGTCTTTTAAATTATGGTATGCAAACTTGGTATGGCAATCTTTCGGTCCAATTAAAATCACAGCTTGCGCGTCTTGTGAAAACTGCAATGAAAGTTGTGGGTGTGAGAGAGTTCTCATTACTTCAATCAATTTACGAATCGTTGATTTTTAAAAATACACAGACAATAGTGAGCGATTCAAGCCATGTTTTATTTCCAATGTGTCAGCTTCTGCCATCAGGGAGACGGTATATACTCTTACTGTGTAAGAGTAACCGTTACAAAAAATCTTTTTTATGTTAAATAGCAAGATGTAGTAATGTAGTCGTGTTTTTAAAAAAAAAAAATGTATTCCTTTCTTTTTGGTTTGTGTGTGTATGTATATGTTGTGTACTAATGCAGCTTTGAGTCCAAGACACATTTCCTGAAAAAGGACAATAAAGTATACTAACTAACTAACTAGGTCAGTGCATTAAAGCCTTCACCCCACACTGCCTCAGTCACGGCAGGCTCTTCACTTCACGCACTGCATCACTGAAAGACATTCACATCAGATTGCACAAGCGTTGCATAATTGTTCCCAAATCGTGCAGCAGTTCAAACTTCTCAGCTTTTGAATCTTGACATTTGAAGATGTAAAATGAATAAGCAAATGCAAGTTTCAGAGCTTAAAATATGGAAGTCCATTTCTGCCACATAAGGGGAAAAAAAAACATTACTTGATTATGACATAAAAAGATGAAATTATGAAATACTAAGTCATAATTATGACATGAAAAGTCGAAATTATGACATACTAAGTCATAACTATGAGACTAAAAAGTGATTATGACAAAAGAAATTATAACGAAAAAAGAAATTATGACAAAAAGTCAAAATAACAACTTATAATTTCGATATATAACTATGCCTTGGTTACGATTTATCAAAGCATGATTTTCTTTTCTTATGTGGCAGATATGGACTTTCTTATATATTATTATACATTTTAATTTGTCATTATAAAAAAAGCATTTATTTAATCGAGCTTTTGGTTAAATAAATGCATTTTATTTGCATAAGACTGCATCTGCGAATAGTAATACGCCATCACATCATAAGCCCATTTGTGTCTCTGTGCAGACTTGAGTGTGTGTGTGTGTGTGTGTGTGTGTGTGTGTGTGTGTGTGTGTGTATAGAGTATATAGAGTGAGTGTGTGTGTGTGTGTATATAGAGTATATAGAGTGTGTGTGTGTAGAGTATATAGAGTGTGTGTGTAGAGTATATAGAGTGTGTGTGTGTATAGAGTATATAGAGTGTGTGTGTGTATAGAGTATATAGAGTGTGTGTGTGTATAGAGTATATAGAGTGTGTGTGTGTGTGTGTGTGTGTGTGTGTGTGTGTGTGTGTGTGTGTGTGTGTGTGTGTGTGTGTGTGTGTATAGAGTATATAGAGTGAGTGTGAGTGAGTATATAGAGTATATAGAGTGTGTGTGTTTATAGAGTATATAGAGTGTGTGAGTATATAGAGTATATAGAGTGTGTGTGTGTGTGTGTGTGTGTGTGTGTAGAGTATATAGAGTGTGTGTGTTTATAGAGTATATAGAGTGTGTGTGTTTATAGAGTATATAGAGTGTGTGTGTGTATATAGAGTATATAGAGTGTGTGTGTTTATAGAGTATATAGAGTGTGTGTGTTTATAGAGTATATAGAGTGTGTGTGTGTGTGTATAGAGTATATAGAGTGTGTGTGTTTATAGAGTATATAGAGTGTGTGTGTGTGTGTGTGTGTGTGTGTGTGTGTGTGTGTGTGTGTGTGTGTGTGTGTGTGTGTGTGTGTGTGTGTGTGTGTGTGTGTGTGTGTGTGTGTGTGTGTGTGTGTGATGTTTTTTTTTAAATCATCATCATGGTTTAATGTACATGAACTTCTGGTTCCACAGGAAACCATATGAAGGCAGTTTGACAAACCGCCACTGAGTTTCTCAGTTCCCCCCACAGGAGCTTTACTCCTCACGACTTATTCAAGCCTTCAAGCCCTGTGTTTCTGGAACAAACCAGTAAATCTCTGGGTGCAAACAACAACTGCATTATCCTGCTTTCTCCTGGTGTTGTGAGGAATTATAGAGTTTCTGACACAGAAAAGAACGGGAGAAAGTTCAGAAGCTGTTGAGACGTTTACATTGAAACATTTTAGATTCTGATAAAGTGAAGAAACTGTAAGAATGTAGCGTTGAAGAATAGAGCGGACTGAGAAGGGAATGTTTGTTAGAGATTTGGTGTTTTCTGTGTTGTGGGACTGAACTGAGGATGAAGGTCACAGTTCTGAGGAACATCACACACACACACACACACACTCCTGACGCTTATCTTTATGTTGTGGAAACTTTTTTCTCTCGTTTTGTTGTGAATACTGTCAAACTACAGCAGAAGTGAACAAGTGTTTCTGATGGCCCACACTGTAATTAGCAAATGTGAGTCATATTTCATAATTACTTGGAAATGACAATCTGACTTTATTCCAACCTTTGCATCTCAATCTACTCTTAATATCTTGGGCTTGACTGAGATTTGTGGGGGTGCAGGGCTTCTCATCTCTAACGATTGGAAATACTCAACTCTCTCTTCTCTATGCAATAACACTGCAAAAAAAAAAATGCTTTTCTTACTTAGTATTTTTGTCTTGTTTCCAGTCCAAATATAAAAAAAAAATCTTAAATCAAGATGCATTTACTAAAGTAGTAAAATGCCATTAGATATTATGTCTTGTTTTCTGGGGAAATAAATCAAAATTAAGTGAGTTTTTTTTTTTTTTTTTTGCTTAAAACAAGCAAAATTATAAGAAAGTAAGAAAAATAATCTTGTTTCTGTTTGAATTAAGATTATTTTTCAGAATTTTTAGATATTTGGACTGGAAACCAGACAAAAATACTAAGTAAGAAAAGCATTTTTTGCAGTGAACTCGTTTGAATATCATGCTATTACACTTAAGGCCAATTTATACTTCTGCGTCGAGTGTACGCCGTAGTGTACGTCGTAGGCTATGCGTATGCTAGCTACGCCGTACCTACTGCGCACACCCGACGCAGAAGTATAAATTGGCCTTTACAACTCCCATTGAGATCCATATTGTAGGTCAGCTGGGAAGCTTTGTAGAGGAGCTGGATGTGCTGCTGTCCTCTTTCCCTGAGGACGGCTCCCCACTTCTAGTCTTTGGGGATTTCAACATTCATCTCGAGAAGCCGAACAGACTTCATCTCTCTCCTAGCCTCGTTCGATCTCAAACGGCTCATCACCACAGGTACTCACAAATCAGGCAACCGACTGGACCTGGTTTACACACGCAACTGCATCACAGACAATACTTTATATTTCAGATCATTTCCTCATTACTTTCAATCTACAACTCTCTCCCCGTGCTCCACCGACCCCCCCACCAGTCACTTTCAGACGAAACCTGCACCCACTTTCTCCCATCTCTCCTCTGCCGTGTCATCTTCTCCTCCCTCACCCTCACAATTCTCTTCTCTGGATGTGAATACCACAACGGATACCTTATGCTCCATCTTAACTAGCTTCTCTAGACAATATGTGCTGTGATGGATTTTAATTAATCAACTTTAATTAATCAACTAACATTTTCTTGCAGGAACGACATTCATATACTTTTAAATGTTTCCAAAGTCTTTGGGGAAAACTTGTGACTTTGAGTGTGTGTGTGTGTGTGTATAAATAACATTAGGGAAGTGAAACTAGACAGATTACTAGTTCTCAAAAAAACCTTGAGATAAGTAATCACAAAATCAGAGTTAGCTTGTGCCAGTGACAGAGGGAAAATGTTGGGGCTTTGGAACCAATTGAACCAATCATATTGAAGGTGACATGTTAGTCTTATTTGTTTTCTCGATTCTATAAAAACTGTTGTATCCGTGTTTTCTGATGGGATTCTCAATGGAATTTGTCTGAGATCCTCCGGCCTTTGCTTCTTGGGAGAGATTTCTCTGAGAACTGCTCGAGAAACTCTCCCGGCCGTGATTAAAGCATTTAAAGGACAATTGCCAGACAGTTTGTCTGTCATTTATGCTGCGCAGCAAGAAAACTATAGTTAGTAAGGGAAACAAGTTAGACAAGGCGGCTTATTGAGTGGGGATGTCGATTTGTAGTCGAGACCCAGAATAGTTAGGTTTAGGGAAAAATCTACGACAGTGCCCTCTCTCCTCCAGGCCTGCACGCGCTGGTCTCTCTAATCCCTGGTTATCCGAGGTTCTTCGTGTACACCGGACCGAACTCAGGGCGGCGGAGAGGAAATGGCGCAAATCAAAAGACACATCTGACCTGAGTATCAATCTCTGCTCTCTTCCTTTTCTGTGGATGTTCATGCCGCGAAATCTTCATATTTCCACAACAAGATCAACAGCTCCTCCAACACACGATCACTCTTCAAGACAATCAACTCTCTCCTCTGTCCACCTCCACCCAACTCCTCTTTAACGGCTGATGAGTTTTCTAACGTCTTCACCAACAAAACAGCATCTATCAGCAGTCAGTTCTCAGCGCCACACACACAGGAACCCAGACCGACCTCTCCCACAGCCAATAACCCTCTCTCCTCCTCCTCTCCACCAACCGAGGAAGAGGTATCTAAACTTCTCCTCTCCAGTCATCCTCCCTCCTGTCCTCTAGACCCCATCTCTCCCACACTTCTCCCAGCACTCACACACATCCCTCCATACTGGCATTTCCCTACTGCATTCCAGCAGACTCGGGTAACTCCACTGCTGAAACCAACACTAAACACATCACTTATAGAGAATTACAGACCTGTCTCTCTCCTACCATTCATTGCGAAAACACTTGAACGAGTTGTTTTCAACCAAGTAACATCCTTCTTGTCTCTGAACAACCAGCTGGACGTCAACCAATCCGGCTTCAAGAAAGGGCATTCGACCGAGACTGCATCACTGTCGGTCACAGAAGCCCTACGGATCGCAAAAGCTGCTTCTAAATCCTCAGTTCTCTTTCTCCTGGATCTGCTGCCTTCGACACTGTGAATCATCAGATCCTTCTGTCCACCCTCTCATCTCTGGGCATCACAGGGACTCCTCTCCACTGGTTTGAGTCCTATCTCACAGGTAGATCCTTCGCATGGAGAGGCGAGATATCCAAAGCACATCCACAGGGGTTCCTCAGGGCTCAGTGCTGGGACCCCTCCTCTTCTCCATCTACACCACATCACTGGGACCCATCATACAGGCACATGGTTTCTCCCACCACTGCTATGCTGATGACACACAGCTCTTCCTCTCATTTCAACCAGATGATCAGTAGCTCCACGGATCTCAAGCTGTCTGGCGGACATCTCGGCATGGATGAAGGAACATCACCTGCAGCTCAACCTGGCAAAGACGGAGCTTCTCGTCCTCCCTGCCAATCCGTCTCTACAGCACGACTTCACTATCCAGCTAGATTCATCATCAATCACCCCATCAAGGTCGGTCAGAAATCTTGGAGTAATATTGGATGATCAGCTGACCTTCACAGACCACATTACAAAGACAGCTCGATCATGCAGGTTTGCAGTGCACAACATCAGGAAGATCAGGCCTTTCCTAACGGAGCATGCAACACAACTTCTCATCCAGGCCCTGGTCATCTCTAGGCTTGACTACTGCAATGCTCTTCTGGCTGGACTTCCATCATGTGCAACTAAACCTCTACAAATGATCCAGAACGCTGCAGCTCGTCTTGTCTTCAACAAGCTCAAGAGGGCCCACGTCACTCCTCTGTTCATCTCTCTGCACTGGCTACCTCTCGCTGCTCGCATCAAGTTCAAGGCATTGACGCTTGCTTACAGATCTATCACAGGCTCAGCTCCCTCCTACTTCCACTCGCTCCTACGAGTCTAAATCCCTACCAGAAGCCTACGATCGGTCAACGAGCGAAATCTCGTGAGAGCCACAACATCACTCTCCAGAACATTCTCATTCACGGTTCCATGCTGGAGGAATGCTCTCCCACCCTCATCCGGAACGCAGAATCCTATGGGGTTCCATTTGTGCCGAAATTATGTCGACATGCTATCTGTCTATGCTGTGTGTCGTCTTCCATGTCTATGTGTCTGTTCACTGTCTATGTGATTGCCCACATGACTCAACTTTTGTCTTTGTCCACTCAACTTACTCCTGTCATCTGTCCTTGTCGTTTGACTGTGTCGTCTTGCGTGTCAATGCTGCATGTGTCATGACTATGTGTTTTTTTCATTCTGTCGTTGCTATGCGTCGTTTCCCTCTGTCGTTACTATGTGTCGTCTTCCATGTCTATGCTATGCGTCGTTACTATGCGTTGTTTCCTTCTGTCGTTGCTATGTGTCGTCTTCCATGTCTATGCTATGCGTCGTTACTATGCGTTGTTTCCTTCTGTCGTTGCTATGTGTCGTTGCTATGCGTCGTTTCCCTCTGTCGTTACTATGTGTCGTCTTCCATGTCTATGCTATGCGCCGTTACTATGCGTTGTTTCCTTCTGTCGTCTACTCAACTTTTGTCTTTGTCAACTCAACTTACTCCTGTCATCTGTCCTTGTCGTTTGACTGTGTCGTCTTGCTGTGTGTAATTTATGTAAACGAA
>NC_140230.1:36827147-36864647 GCF_951802725.1 Rutilus rutilus
AAATGCAGCGTTCAGCTCCTGTGTGGCTATGAGCCTTCAGAACATCATCATCTTCATCATCATCATCATCATCATCATCATCCTCCGTCTGCGCTCTTCTGATCGACATGGGTGTGGCGTACAGCGTGGGAGAGTAAGTGACTCACAGCCTTTTAAATTCCCCTTTCATTGCTGAATTTAAATCTTTAATAGCCATGCATTGCAGAAACATGTTCTTTACTGGCATCGAAGGTTCCATGTAGAACCTTTAACATCCATGCGCTCTTAATTAGCCTTCCTAATCTGGAGCTCTTCGCATGTTGGGCAAAAATGACCGAAATGTATTTTTTTTATTTCAATTAAATGAATGTACTATATTTTAGTTCGATAATGTTTTTTTTTTATTTAATATTTTGTCTTTTTAGGGGATTTTATGGTATTAAATTATATTACGCTGTATTTAAAATCCATTTATTCACTTTTTGAACGTAGACCTGAAAACTTAAACTGTGGTAAATCTGCAATGCTTTAGAGCCACAGATTTAAATTTGATCTCTTTTCTTGGCAGATTATTGCTGAAGTGAAAAAAGTTTTAAAAAGTGAACTTAAAAAAAAGTTACAGAATTTTATGTTTATTGTTATGAAAAAATGTGCAAAAATACTATTTTAAATTTGTATATGAAATATATATTTTCAAAAACGTGTTTTATTCTGACACTGAAAGAAAATCAAAGCCATGAATCTAAACAAGTTGTGTTCCAACCGAGGTTGATGGTTGATTTCTCAAAAAGCTTTCAGTGAGATTGTGTTTGTCCGCAGTACCAAACGCTTCCACTAGAGCAAACAGGAGTGTGAACCTGTGATGATCAGAGACTGAGATCTGTCATTCCGTGTGTGTGTGTGTGTGTGTGTGTGTGTGTGTGTGTGTGTGTGTGTGTGTGTGTGTGTGAGTGCCTGCGTGAGTGTATGAAGGTAAAAGAGTAGGAAAACTCGTAGAGTGTAGTTCACGTAGATGTGAATTTGAGAACTTGTAAAAATAAATATTCGTACTTGTACGTGAGCATTTACACTCACTGTGAAAACCTGTAAAATTAAAATCTGAAGTTGAATATTGAAATTTGCACTCGCAGACAATAGTCAAACCTGTATTCTGAATATGAAGCTGCAGACAAGTAGTCACAAATGTGTAAAATGGGTTCAAAGGAGCCGTTTTATTGGTTGGCGCCTAGCCAATGAAATAGGACTTTTACCCGCGTGCACTGAAACCTACGGTGACGCATTGCTGCCAAATTCATATTATTTTTTCCACTTAATTATGTTGTAATAACGAGATCTTATGTCGTTAAAACGACATATTTTTCTTGTAATAACGAGATGCTATGTCGTTAAACGACATATTTTTTTGCCCTTATAAGGACATGTGTAGTCATGTACAAAATATGCCTTTATTATCCACATAAAATTGACAGCCTATCGCGTCTTTATCATACTTCTACGTTCAAAAAGCTTTAGCATATGTCAGCCCCCAATCAGGCTAAATTAATCAATGAGGCTCTTTTTTTAAAATATATTTTATATAGGCCTATACGTTTTTTTATATATATAGGCCTATAATTATATAGGCTATAAGATTTATTTTTGTTAATAGGCTATATCTTCATTACCTAGAGATATAATTAAACAAAAAGTAGTCAAAACACATCTAACAGAACATAACCTAAGTTGTTTATTCTTTTTACATTGTGTTCTTATTTTGTTTAATTAACGAAATGTCAATCTTCGTCTTTATAACAGAAGATACAATACAAAAATCTTCAAGATACAGCCATATCTTCACATGTATAACGGATTGTCACCTTATAAACAGTCCTTTGTGTGGTGGAATAAGCAATGCTATATAGAAATATATGGTTACCGGTAGTATCTTAATTTAAACTTTATTTTATTATTTTATTAGTTCATTAACTAATTATGCTAACTCAACTAATTTAATGTAAAGAGCTGGATACTAATTACTAATTAAATAATGTCAAATATTAAATGTCGGCTATTGATTAGAGTTGCCATAGACTAAAGGATTTTTCTAGACTAGTCATTCATTTACGCAATTAGGACTAATCGCACGTTTATATTCAGTCCTGGGTGTATATATGGCTATAGCCTGTATCCCGCGCTCAAGCGCAAACCTGCCGCAAAGCACCGGCAAAAGTAGGCTAATGATATAGCCTAATAAATGTGTCTGAAAAAAAATAACGAAGCATTTAATTGTTTATTAATGAACTAGTGTTTTCTAAATCAGTGTAGGCTGCCTGCAAACATATCTCCACATCTCCGCTGTAATGTAGATGCGCCTTTCATACGGACAGGATCACATAATCAGATGGTACCGTACGTATTTGCTCTCGATTGGATTTTTTTCGTTGGTGGATATTTTTTTATACATTTTATATAGATAGTTATATTTCTCATGTCTGTGAGGCTTGTCTATACACTGTTTTTCAGTTCATTTTTGAGGCGCGCTCCAATTCACGGAGATCATGAAAGCGCGCCCTGTTCGTTTTCTTTTATTTTACAAAAGCACAACGTTTTCTTGTTGTTGAGAGTTTACACAAATAAAAGTAGTTGCGACTGATGTATTATTCTTTTCTGTATGACCAGAAATGATGGAGTATTTTAAGTTGTTTCCACTGTTGAAGCGAGTGATGGCACCGGCGCCTCCATGTCATGCAGTGCGCGCTCCACACTCCGCACAAATACTCGGATATGCGCTTCATAATAGCGAGCATTTATCCAGGTTAACGTTAGAGCGAGCGGCCATGCCAGACTGAGTCCTCTTCATGTTTAACAAATCAAATTCTGTTGCATTTTCTTGCGCCAGTTTGAAAAGGACGGCTGAAACACCTATACAGATAAACGCCCAACGCTGGTGGTTTTCTTTAAACAAATTCGTTAAGGCTTTAAAATGAATATTGTTTGTGGGCTAATTAATGCCACAATAATTTGTTTATTTTATTGGCTACTTGTATTTTTCATTTTTGTTTTCCATTGAGTACCATTTAAAGGATTTGCTGTTCACCGCAATGCTCCAATAGAAAGACACGTTAAGAGCCACCTTTATCTTCTTTATAATAAAGGGTTTCTATGGGAGGGAAACGCTTAACGTGTAATTAAATGCATTGCGTTCATATTCTGGGCTCATCTGCTTTTCTGTAGGATAGTATGGTTTATTAATAAGGTGTGTACAGCATTTGATCTTTATCACTGAAGTAGCCTATTAAGCCACATTAAGCTTTGTCTTTATTATAAGGGTTTTCTATGGGAGGAAAACGCTTAGCCTAATGTGCAATTAAACACAATGTTCGTATTCTGGGCTCATCTGCTATTAATAAGGTGTACAGAATTTGATCTTTTAACATGAAGGGGGCTGCTATTTCTTCAGCTTTTCGAACGTAGATGTATGATAAAGACATGATTGCCTGTCAATTTTATGTGGATAAAGGCATATTTTGTACATGACTACACATGTCCTTATAAGGCCAAGAAAATATGTCGTTTTTACGACATAATTGAGTGGAAAAAATAATATGTATGTGGCACCGTAACCCTACAGAAAAGCAGATGAACGCATGGGGGGGTGTGTGTGTGGGGGGGGGGGGGGGTGCTTTGGCTTCTGGCTATGCAGGGTTTGCCAAATGCTGGAAACTCTTTCTGACGTCATTCTTTAAACTTTCTTTTTCTTGTAAATGCCCGCGGCCTGATGAAACAGTGGCTATCAGAGTCACTGAAGGTCTGTGTTCATTTCGTTTCTTTACTTCCAAACATCTGAGACTGACAGCTTCTATTTAAGAGTTTTTTAATCACAACTTTTGTTAGAAGTAAAAAATAAAAAAAATAAAAAAACCATGAAAAATGTTTGTCTTGTATCTTGAAATCACGAGTGCAAAATACTGCTGTAATTCTGAGCACCTTCGTGACGAGCACAGTCAAGTTCACGTGTGCATGCGCAACTTTTGTGCAGATATAAGTTGTAATATTATGTTTATGTTGTATAAATATCTGATTAATCTTACATAGGATGCGTTTGGTTAAGTTCATTAATGCTGCTTTTCAATGATGAGACTTTTGCTTTTGTAATCAGGCTCTCAAAAAAATAGATATCAAAATTTGGATTCAGATTTATTAGCCAATATATTGGTTATCGGATTTCAAATATAAAGAATTATTGGTTAACACTATCGGTGAATAACTGTGATAGATCTAACCGTACATTTAGTTTTAATTTAATTTTACAGTAAAATACCCTTAAATTTACAGTTTTTGGAAGAGAAAGTCATTGTATCATTTACAGTGAAAAAACGTAAATTGACATTCCCACAATTTTTCTAATCCGTTATGTACATTACGGTTTTATGTTACATTTAATGTTGTTAAATTAATGTGTATTGCATGTTTTAAATTTCATGTGTGTTACCATGTTCTCTGTGTGTGTGTGTGTGTGTGTGTGTGTGTGTGTGTGTGTGTGTGTGTGTGTGTGTGTGTGTGTGTGTGTGTGTGAATGACACTGTGCAGTTTCTATATATTAATATTAACTTTAATGTGATAAAACTGCTTGTGATGAGCTTTGATTGATCATGTGACTCTCATCACCGCTGTGATTGGTGGTTATCATTGTATTACAATGGTACAAAATAGATATTAGTACTTCAATAGATCGGTAAATTAACATTATATCATAATAAAATAAGTTTTTTAACTGTAAAGCCGTTTTTTACCGTAAATTTGACAGCAATTTTTTTACAATGTGGAAGTGGACAAAAGTGGACAAGCATCTGTATTTAGAGTCGTCCACTTGTGATCGACTAAATCACATCATGTGTAAACGGCCAAAGAGTAACTCTGCAACTAACAGTATTACAGTATTACTGTATTATTACCTGAAATGTTGGTACCGTATTTTTTAATGTAAATTTCTGGCAACCACAGAGTATTAGTAGACTGTCTGCTTAATCTCTGCTAACTCTCTATTTGATGCTCCACTTTAGATATTCTACTGACTTTAAGTAACTTTACAAGTCTGTAAGTCAACTTATTCTACTAACCCGAACCTGAACCTAACAGTCAATGCAGTTTCACACTTACTTACAGTTAGTAGATGATCGGGATGGAAGTGTAAGGGATTATTCTCAATAAAGAACCTCTATTTTCAAGAGTGTGGAATCTTTCTATTGCACAAAAGGTTCTTTAATGTGAAAAAGGGTTCTTTGGATTATTAAAATGTTATTTAAAAATGGTTCTTTTCAGAACTGATCACTGAACAGATCTTTGGGGAACCAGAAATGGTTCTTCTGTGGCGTCTCAAACCCGCTTCGTGAAATCTTTACTATTAAAAGTGTAATTTGAGGGATTTAAGGAAGTGGAATTAAATGCATGAAACTGCTGTCAGTGCATTTTTTGCGTTTTGTATGATTAACCCATAAAAAAACTTAAATATGAACCAGTTCCATAAATAACATCTAATTGAAATTTGTATCTATAATGCATAAATGAACGAGAAAACTGCACTTCACTTCAAACTCAAAGGAAACCCGTTCTTAAATTCTGAATGTTGCAACACTCACTCTTTCAATCTTTTCTTATTTTGAAATCTTTCCATTTGCACTAATAAAAGGCTTGGATGAATGAATGAGTGAGTGAGTGAGAGAGTGAATGAATGAATGAATGAATGCATGAAAGAAGCATAGCTTTTATCACTCCTGTTCACTCCTTATCAGGATGCATTGCGTAGGTTAGCGTAATTTGCAGCTATTATATTCTTTTTTTGTCTCAAGCTGTTTTCCAGTGAAGTCTTGAGTTACTGAATCTGGGACAATGCCTGGTGTGTTTCTGGAAAAGGTCTTAATGACTTCCAGATGTGCCTGTTCTCCAATGGCAGCGGGACTCAAGGAATTCCCGTTGCATAACTGGAGTCTGACGTCGACATTACGAGCAATGGCTGTAACTTGCAGGAATAGAGTCTATTTATAGAGTCGTGCATTAGAGTCTGATGGACCAGTGGAGCTTCTGCGGTTAAATCCAGTGCATTCGGTCAATGTGCATCAGTGAAACACACACTTTTACATGCAAATGCTCTGAGTTACAGTTCATGTGAATGCTTTTATAACATGCATCTTATTTGAGCTCGACGACTCAAGCGTGTGTTTTTCCTTCAGGGTGGATCATCTCTACACGTTCTTTGTCCAGTGGTCTCCTGAGATCATTTACAGTAAACACACCAGCAAGCAGGATTTCCTAAAGGTCCATCCAGAAACCCTCAGTGTGATCGACACTTTACTCAATAATTCTGACCCCAAAAACTGGAAGGTATGTTGCACACAATTCACGTTTATTCAGCATTAATATGATCAAAGTACATGCACTTTCCCGAGAACAGAGAGACCGTGACTCTAAATCAAGCAGGATCATGTATAATAACAATAATCTATACATACACTGCCGTTCAGAAGTTTGAGATCAGTACGATTTTTAAATGTTTTTAAAAGAAGACTCTTATTCTCACCAAGGCTGCATTTATGTGATTAAAAATACGGGGGGAAAAAACAATAATATTGTTAAATATTATGACAATTTAAAAGAACAGTTCTCTATGTGAATATACAGTAAAGTGTCATTTATTACTGTGATCAAAGCTGAATGTTCAGCATCATTACTCCAGTCTTCAGTGTCACATGATCCTTCACAAATCACTCTAATATGATGATCTGATGCTCAAGAAACATTTATGATTATTATTTCTTTGACTATTTATATTATTAAATCACAGCTATTTAGATTAAAAATCTTACTGATCCCAAACTTTCGAGCGGCAGTTCTTCAAGATCTCGTTTTGTTTTCCTGTGGGTGGAGTGGAGATAGAAAAGAAAACCAGTTGTAATTTCGCATACGAGCAGAAACATGCTTCTTTTTTTCATAATTCTGCGCCCATATTTGGCGACGCTTCCTCTTTCCTCTAAAATGAAACCACGCTTGAAATGTGAGATGGGCGGGAGGAGAAACACGGTATAAACGGGTGAGAGCACTACTAGAGTGAACAGAGTCATTTCAAGACACAGGAGAAGCACGATATAAACGGGCTTTTCACTACTAGAGTGAACAGATTCATTTCAAGACACGGAAGAAACACGATCTAAACATGAGGCCGATGCAAAAGAGCATTAAGATCTTGTACTTTGCCAATGGATCTGAGGAGCCGTTTGTAGAGGTGAGCTTTAAACATGGTTTTACTGCAAGTAAAACATTACTATAGTTAAACTATGGTAACCACAAATTAGCCGTGGTTTTGCTACACTAACCATCGTTTTTTAGTAAAACCGGTTATACAAATGGTATTCAATCCACCAAAAATGATGGTTACTACACTTTTACCGTAATGAAAGCATGGTTAATTTCTGTAAGGGTTGAAGAATGAGTGTTAGTGAAACTCCTCTCGCACAGGTGTGTGTGTGTGTGTGTGTGTGTGTTTCAGTCAGTGATGCTTCTCTCATCTGTCTTCCTCCAGATTGTCACTGTAAAACCGCAGAATAAGCGTTGTCCGAGTGTGTGCAGTTCTGCAGACTCTGAATCTGAAGATCTTCTGCCAGTTTTAATAAACCACAGTCAGATCCTGAACCAACACCATCTCGAACAAGTGAGTGATGCACTTTTCTGATCAAAGTACCAAAATGTATTTGAAATGCATTTATTTTATGCTAAGTATATTGCTTTTTACATATTATGTACTTAATATAAATGCCCTGCAATTGCACTTTTGGTATACTACATTGATATACTTAAAGTCTGCTAAATTGGAGCAACTAATTTTGCACTTTAGTTATCCATAAATAGTGCTGAGGTCCAATGAAATATATACTGATTGTGCAGTGCTAAAGTGGAACTATTGCAAGAATACTTTAGGTACACTTTAAATAGAGATTTAAAATGAGATGTAGACATCATCTGAAAGCTGAATGAATAAGATTTCCATTGATGTATGGATTGTTAGGATAGGACAAGTATTGTAAATCTGGAATCTGAAGATGCAAAAAAATCGAAACATTGAGAAAATCTCCTTTAAATTTGTTCATTTATGTTCACGATTGTGCTGCATTCACTCACAAATATAAATGTTTTGACCCATACAATGTATTGTTGGCTATTGCCACAGATATACCCGTGCGACTCGAGACTGGTGACGTGATCCAGGGTCACATATTTATATCAAACATTCTGTCAGTAAATATGTTAATGGATTTATAGTTCATGCATGTTTCTGATCAAGATATGCACGCGTTGATGAAATGCTTTAGATGATGCATGCACTGATGTGAATGTGTGTCTCCACAGCTGATGAACGAGATTCCCGCGCGGACTCAAGGTTACCAGTGGAAGCTGGTGTACAGTACGGCGGAGCACGGCACCAGTCTGAGAACACTGTACCGGCAGATGGGAGACATAGACAGACCTGTTCTGATGGTCATCAAGGATTCAGAGAAACAGGTGTGTTTACAGGTGCACGTGTGTGTCGTTCAGTCAAACCCTCAGTGTGTTACTATATCACTAAACCTATTACACTTTAAAGAGCGGAGCACAAAATAACACTTTTTGACTTTCTCAGTTTGTGTAAATCTACTTCGGGTTCAGAGTATTTATTTATTCTCACATTAATTTTACACGTCTAGTACAGTTATGTGGTTTTGTTTCATTAATACAGTGTACACTTTATTCTTGATTTACCCCGAAAGAATGGAAGTGAAATGTGACAACATGCCCCATAGCTGGGGTTCATAATAACATGACATATGAGAGATTAAAATGTTATCAGATCTAATCAAACATATATATACAAACTAAAATATTTTGTCAGTAAAATACCATTATTAACTTTTTCATTTAAAATAATTACATTTTTTAATAATAAAAACAAAAAACAAATTTGAGTTTGAAAACAAACACACCGCAAAACAGCTATACAGCATAGTTCAAAACAGCTATACAGCATGACCTCCAAGTGCATTTGCATAAAATGTATCTGAAATTTCATCCTTGCATTGATACATTTGGCAGACGCTGTTATCTAAAGTGACTTGCATTGAATTTAAAGTATAAAATGGATCAGTTCTTGCATTCACTAGGAATTGAACCCTTGACCTTGAATTATGAAACTGAGCTTGTTTCATAATGAATGAACTTTACTCAGTCATTGTACCGAACTGAACTGAATTGATCTGATTATCAGCTTTACAGCAGAATTGGATTCTGTTTGCTTGTTGTTTTCCTGTTTATCAGCAGCTTTGAATCCATCTGTGTTGTACAAAGCGCTGTAGAAATGAATAATACTGACTTGACTTGCATGTGTAGCATCAAAATGGTGAAAAGTTGCGCTAAAACAACCAGTTTTGCTTCAATCCTCAGGTGTTCGGAGCGTTTTCCTCAGACCCTTTCCGAGTGAGCAGCTTCTGCTACGGGACGGGAGAGACGTTCCTCTACAGCTTCAGTCCTGAGTTTCAGGTACGGGTCGCTCTGATCTTCATATCTCACACCTGAACACATGCACTGTTGTTGACCTGTAGTTTGACCTGTAGTTTGTTTGACCTCTAGTTTGACCTGTTGTTTGACCTGTAGTTTGTTTGACCTTCTAGTTTGACCTGTAGTTTGACCTGTAGTTTGTTTGACCTCTAGTTTGACCTGTTGTTTGACCTGTAGTTTGACATGTAGTTTGACCTGTAGTTTGTTTGACCTCTAGTTTGACCTGTTGTTTGACATGTAGTTTGACCTGTAGTTTGTTTGACTTGTAGTTTGTTTGACCTCTAGTTTGACCTGTTGTTTGACATGTAGTTTGACCTGTAGTTTGTTTGACCTTCTAGTTTGACCTGTAGTTTGTTTGACTTGTAGTTTGTTTGACCTCTAGTTTGACCTGTTGTTTGACCTGTAGTTTGACCTGTAGTTTGTTTGACCTTCTAGTTTGACCTGTAGTTTGACCTGTAGTTTGACCTGTTGTTTGGTTCATGTGCAGATTTTCCGCTGGAGTGGAGAAAACTCCTACTTTGTGAGAGGATTCCTGGACTCGCTTCAGATGGGAGGAGGAGGGTAAGGCATTATCACGCTTTTATTAATGTAATCTAAAGTCGCAAATGCGAGTTATAAAGTCAGAATTGTGAGATAAAAAGTTGCAATTGCGAGTTAAAGTCAGAATTGTGAGATATAAACATGCAATTCTGAGATAAAAAGTGGCAGTTACGTTTTTTATTTTTTTTATTCTGTGGCGGAAACAAGCTTCCATTCAACAAAGTAGAAATACTGAAATAGTATTTTCTTGTTAAATTATCCAATGATCCCATGAACAAAATCAAGTCGGATATACGTCTGACCATTGGCAACTTTTGCATTGGAATAATTATTCTACTTGGTCTCATCATCTGCTGATTGGTGTGTGAGATGAATTATGCATCAGTCCTGTACTGTAATCACTGCCATTGATGCGGAATAAAGGGGAAGTTGTTTTACGCTACTACGGTATTTGAAGCTTCTGCTTTCTGAATGTGGAAGTGAGATGAAGATCTGTTGTGTAAATGATCCTTCTGTTCTCGTTTACTCGTCTGTTCAACACAACATTACATCATGTCTGAGCTTCTGCTTTCTAAAATAGATGGTGATGATGAAAAATGCTTTTCAATTAAAAAAATTTCAGACAAAACAACAAAAATGCATTTATATCATTTATACATTCAGGCTTATATTTCATGGAGGAAATTAATTTTAAAACAGTTCATGTGGTTTGATTCCCATGCAGGGAATGAATGATGAATAAACTGATTAAATGTACAGGCGTCATCGAGATTCATTGTCATACAAATAATTAATGATTTAATTCTTTTAATTCTGTTTTCTGTCATAAATAATATAGTATAAATGATTAAATAACAGGCCCATATTATTTACATTTTAATGCTGTGAATATTAATCATTTATATAATTAATCTATATATAATATTATAATAAAAAAGGATTATATGATTTATGTTTTTATGTTGTGAAAATTAATCATATTTAATTAATTCATTTAATATAGTATAATATCATAACATATAATAATAAAATTGGATTGAACGATTTACATTTTAATGTTGTTATAATGAATCATATTTATTTAATATGATAATAAACATAGTCAAATAGGTCCATATGATTTATGTTTTAGTGTTGTGAAAATTAATCATATTTATGTAATTAATTTATATATAATATAATAATAAGAATTATAATAGGCCAGTATGATTTAAGTTTTATTGTTGTATAATTTAATTTAATATAATATAATAATAGCCCCATATGATTTGTTTTATTGTTGTGAAAATTGTTGTTAATTTATATATAATAAAATACACTAATGCTGTTACTATTGTGGCAATAGCCAACAATACATTATATGGGTCAAAATTATCGATTTTTCTTTTATGCCAAAAATCATGAGGATATTAAGTAAAGATCATGTTCCATGAAGATATTTAGCAAATTTCCTACTGTAAATATATAAAACATGTGTTTGTGTGAGTGAATGCAGCACAATCGTGAACATAAATGCACAACTTTAAAGGAGATTTTCTCAATGTTTCGATTTTTTTGCCTCAGATTCCAGATTTACAATAGTTGTGTTTCAGCCAAATATTGTCCTATCCTAACAAACCACACATCAATGGAAAGCTTGTTTATTCTGCTTTCAGATGATGAGATGTATAAATCTCAATTTCAAAAAATGACCCTCGTGACCAGGGTTTTTGTGGTCCAGGGTCACATACGAGTTAAAACAGATAAAAGCGTCTGCCAAACGCATGAATGTAAATATGAGTTTTGAAAGACAGACTCTAATCAAACTCTGTGTGCTGTTGTGTCCTGAAGGGGTCCGTTCGGTCTGTGGTTGGACGCTGACCTGTATCGAGGATCCAGCTATTCCTGCGACACCTTCTGCAACCGGCCTCTCAGTCTTCATCACGACTTCACCATTCAGGATCTGGAGGTCTGGACCTTCGTCTGAGTCTCTTATCACTGATGTTTCATCTCGACAAACCACTGATGAAACCGGAGGAACTGGCCTGATTACTTCTTCCTCGATCGTAGATAAAAGCTTCTGCTAAATCAACCGACAACAATGTAAACGTGAAGCAAACGAGTCGAGGCAGATTTGGGGGGTTTCGGTTCCCATTTCTCGTAACAGTAACGGCTGAAGAGACCTGACGGTACATGAACTGCATTGCTCAAGATATAAAGCTTCAAGCGCACATGTTTCAGACTATGTAGGCAACACTAGTTTTGAAACGAAACCCGTGAGAACTACTGAGTCTTTACTTTAAAATGCACTTAATAGAGGACCAATGCTTCCGACTACTAAATATCCATGGGAAAGGATTTGAAAAGAAAAAATGGTTCTCTGTACGATTGTATGATTTTACTACAACGTATTTTTTTTACTGTATTTAAAGAAGTGTGTGATCACTGTAAATGTGGAGTTGTTGGGGTTTAGATTGTGTTTATTGTGCAGTGCTGGCGCTGCGTTCGGGGTTTGGACGTCTAATAAAACATGTTTTTCTGGGAAACTGTGTCTGTTTCACACTCTTCATCAGAACCGTGGATGTATACAACATTATATCTGCATTAACTCTAAATCCTTCTTTTCAAACTAAAAGAATAAAGTTAATGCAGATATAAATACATGAACTTGCTCAGATTCACCACGTGTGCTTCATTTCATCTTTATTTGTGAAATAGGATTACAGAATCAAGAAGTTCATATCTAAAGTATAAAGGCTCATCTCACACCAAGAACAATGACTATAACAATGATTTTAATGATAACTATAACCATAACTATATTGATGACTATAACAATAACTATTGTGATGACTTTAATAATTATAACGAGGACTATAACGATAACTATATTGATGATTATAATGATAACTATATTGATGACTATAACAATAACTATAACGATAAATATATCTATAACGATAACTATATTGATGATTATAATGATAACTATAATGATAACTATAACAATAATATATCTATAACGATAACTATATTGATGATTATAATGATAACTATAATGATAACTATAACGATAAATATATCTATAACGATAACTATATTGATGACTATAACGATAACTATATTGATGACTATAACAATAACTATAATGATAACTATAACGATAAATATATCTAACGATAACTATATAGATGACTATAATGATAACTATATTGATGACTATAACGATAACTTTAATAACTATAACGAGGACTATAACGATAACTATAATGATAACTATAACAATAACTATAATGATAACTATAACAATAACTATAACGATAACGATGAGTAACGATGACTATAATGATAACTATAACGATAAATATGATATCTATAACGATAACTATAATGATAAGGATAACTATAACGATAACGATATTGATGACTATAACGATAACTATAATGATAATGATAACGATGAGTAACGATAACAATAACTTTAACGATAACTATATCGATGACTATAATGATAAACATAAGGAGGACTATAACAATGTCTATATTAGCGTCGACACCAGCGGACAATAACATTCCGTTTATTGTGAGTGCACTCCAGCCATGTCGCCTGCAGATTTAAAGGGACAGTTGTAAAATAAACATTATGTTATCACTTACTCACAGTGGTGTCATATGCCCTTCTTTCTCTTTCGGATCACAAAGGGAGAAGTTTTAAAAATGGCAGTGAATAGCGACCAGGATCAAGCTTTTTTCTTTAAAGACACAAAAGTATCACAGAATGATCCCATGTGAGACACACATCTTATATTCCACGGGGTATATGATGGTGTTTAGTGAAAAACAAACTGAAATTGAATGTATTATTTAATGAAAATCCAGCCCTTGGCCGTTGGTGTGAGAAATAAAGATTAAAAAAAGAAAGAAAAGAAGGGCGTACGACATTAGAACAACAGCAAGGTGAGTAAATGATGAATTAATTCCCATTTTAGGGTGAACTATCCCTTTAAATGCTCGCGCTCTTTAAAGCGGGTTATTTTTATCATTTAACAGCTGAAAAATATATATTTCTGTAAGTGATTCCAGTGGTGTTGTTTCTCAGTGCCGTTATCATTATAGTTGTGGTGTGGATTCTGATATTCTTTTATATTTAGAGCGATTTTTGGATCTATAGGCTATCTTTATCGTTCTCGCATAGTTATCATCCTTGGTGTGTGTGAACGTTTGTTTTTTTTTTGTTTTTTTTACGTATTCAAATTGTTTTTGTTTATTTCAAAATTGATTCCTTTTCAGGTTAAAATTGTTTCACGTGTTATTTGCTATCTTTAAAGTAATTAGAGTGATGGTATTAAATCAGATCTGATGACCACGTGCACATGGCTGATAAACTTAAACTTAATTATATTTCGTATTAGTTTGCTTCATAATGTACTTACACAAAAGCTATGCCAGAATAAATCTCTTCTTGAGCCCGTGAAGGGTTGATCTGTGAGCAGCAGCGCCACCTCGTGGATGAAAGTCAACATTGCAGAAAACTATATTTTCAACTATATTATCAACTGGGCTTGCTTTGCTTTTGCAGTGTGTTTGCGAGTAGTCTGATGTTACTATTACCCTAAAGTCCCCTGTCACTGCCACTGTTTTATAGTTTTAATTAATGTTTTAATTATTTTCTAAATCTCTTTCTATGTACTGCTTTGGTCTCTGTCGCCCCCTCGCGGCGCGTCGCTGTAACTGCAGCACAACTGCGCGCTGAAAACCGCCACAAAAACACGTACATAATCATGAACTTCTTTATCATCGAAATAAATCAAACTTCTCGGATTTATGAGCAAATTAGAGTGGCACGAGAGTGCAGAAACACTGCCAGGCTTTGCGCGCGCGCTGCAGTTCTGCTTCCGCCGGAAGTGGAGTCAGCAGAGAGAGAAACACTTCCTGGAGAGTGTTTGTGCTGCTGCTGGTTTATCTGCCTGCGTGTGTTTGTGTGTTTGCTGGTTCTTAAATCTCGTGTTTTTCTTGTTTATCATGGTTGATATCTGCTGTCCGAACTGACTGCTGTCTGGTGAGTCCTGCTCGTGTTCTGTCTGTGGTGTGTTTGACAGGAAACAGCAGCTGATGAATGTAAACACGCCAGTCTGACAGATGAAGCTCTTCACTCACAGACGCTTTGATTCTCCGCGCATTATAAACATATTTAATGTAATGCGTTTTTATTTTCATCTACTTTGTTTTATTCCGAACTGTCGCTTGTTTTCGTGTTTATTCAGAGCTGCTGCTTTCTGTTTCAGTTTGACAGAAATCATCTGTATAATAAAAGCCCCGTCATTTTGACACTTTATTCATATTTTATTATTAATATGAATATGAAGATGTTTTGTAATGTTATGATATATTACAGCATGTGATGTATTTAGTAATATTATATGTCATCATTGGTTTCACTTTAGCGGTACTATGTTAAATATTGTAGCATTTATATTATTAAAATATTATACAATTTCTCACATATTTCAGTATTTTTATTATAGACTATATTTAAAAGATGTCAAATCATTTGTTACAGCCAGCGATGTACCAAACATATTATTATTATTGTATTATCATAGCATTATTAATGTAGAATTCATGTACAAATTATTATGTTTATAATTGTTTAAATATTATATTATTTATTATTATTATTATTATTATTATTAATACTCTTTGTGGTTATTATAACATAATAAACATTATATTACATTAAGTATTATTAATGTTGTATTATATATTAAGTTGTTGAGTTATTAAATCATGATTACTATTATATTAACCAATTATTAAATAATATTGTATAATAATATTGTATTTGTGTATTAAATAATAAAATGACTAAACAATTATAATATTAAGCTAATACATAATATTATATTAAATTGAGAACTATTATTATTATATTCATTTAAGAACTATTATTTTAATAAATAAATAATTATTATTTAATGAGGTTTTTAATGATTACAG
Organism: Rutilus rutilus; assembly: GCF_951802725.1. Taxonomy (NCBI): domain Eukaryota; kingdom Metazoa; phylum Chordata; class Actinopteri; order Cypriniformes; family Leuciscidae; genus Rutilus; species Rutilus rutilus. Next base: position 36,843,204 of record NC_140230.1, read on the forward strand.
TTGTTATTCAATTCTTAAATATATAATATATTTAATATTATATAATATATATTATGAAAATTGTAAATCTTATATTATTAGGTTGCTCAATTATTAAATATATATTTTAATTATTAACAATCATAAAATTATTATATTAATAAAAAACATATTAAATTAAGTATTTTTATATTATGAAAATTATTACTATTATTGTATTATTACATTATTAAATAATTAAAGTATTACATATTTTTATGTTGTTGAATTTATTAAATAATAATACTTATTATTATTATTATATTAAATATTACTAGTAAAATATTATATAATAATACTAAAATACAGTTAAAATATAGTTATATAATTAAGGCATGTTTTCCACACTGTTTCTCAGTAAATGAAAACAAGGAATTGTGGTATTTTTTATTATTTATTAAACAATACATAATCATAAATGACAATAATTATACAAATATATTTGTACTAAAGCAGAAGAAATGACACATTGACACTGTGATGATGTAAACAAATCATTGACTCATTGACTCTTTATAAATTAATAATTTTCTGTGCATTAAATGTATAATAGTACAAATAATTATTAATATAGTGTATCAACATCAGCCACACACATATATATAGATATACAGTCAAACTAAAAATTATTCACCAGATATAATGTTTTGATATTGTTCCACTAGTGTGATCAGGACACTATAGTTCAGTAATGTAAGTGAGGAGAGCAGAATAAAGTAAACTGTGATATATTATACCCAATAACTCTTCATACACTTTGAGCTGTCTTTTACACACAGACTGAACACAATGAAGCATTGCTTGGTGATTGGTTGAGCTAAACTGGTATTATCTAATTGTGTAGTTAAATTTAACAGCTGACAGATATTCAACATAATTCATGTGTGAGACAGTCTAACAGAAGGACGGACAAAACCAGTCAAATATCACCTGAGTTCTGCTCATATTTTATTACAGTTTTCTAAACTATAGCGAATAAACTGATGATGTGAGAAATGTTGAAGGAGTCTGAATACATGTTGGTTTGACTGTATGTGTGTGTGTGTGTGTGTGTGTGTGTGTGTGTGTGTGTGTGTGTGTGCAGCTGTGGTATGGAGTCTCCGGTGGTGGACGATGACATCTGTATCCTGAAGCATGAGGCGTACGGGCCGCCCGAGAGCCCGGTGTGTGTGTGTGCCGGAGACGAGTCTGTGGCGTCGCACTTCGCTCTCGTCACGGCGTACGAGGACATCAAGAAGAGGCTGAGAGACACGGAGAGAGAGAACGGACTCCTGAGGAGGAGAGTCAAACAGCTGGAGGACAAGGTGTGACACACAGACACACACACACACACACACACACACACACACACACACACACACACACACTCAAACACACACACACAGAGAGAGAGAACGGGCTCCAGAGGAGGAGAGTCAAACAGCTGGAGGACAAGGTGTGACACACACACACACACTCAAACACACACACAGACACACAGAGAGAGAGAGAGAACGGGCTCCTGAGGAGGAGAGTCAAACAGCTGGAGGACAAGGTGTGACACACACACACACACACACACACACACACACACAGAGAGAGAGAACGGGCTCCTGAGGAGGAGAGTCAAACAGCTGGAGGACAAGGTGTGACACACACACACACACACTCAAACACACACACACACTCAAACACACACACACACACACACACACACACACACACACAGAGAGAGAGAACGGGCTCCTGAGGAGGAGAGTCAAACAGCTGGAGGACAAGGTGTGACACACACACACACACACACTCACTCACTCACTCACTCATACACACACTCACTCACGTTACATGCGTTACATTACTCCTGTATTACTTTTGAGTTACCTTCACCAAAATAACTACAGAAGTAGAACTTAACATTCTAGAATAGGGCAGATCGCGACACTCAGATCCACGACCCCGTGTCGGTGTGAGAAGCAGAATCACACCCCTTCCAAAACCCCCAGAGTTATCCTCCCCGTCCAGATCCAGTGCTGCCACATCTTTACATTACTATTAGTATTATTTGAAGTTAACATTATAAAATACGTAGACCTACACCACAAAACTAGTTGAGGATAAACTCTTTCAGATTGGGTAATTCCAGCGTTATGGACGTGACATTTGCAGTCAAAACTTGAAATATAAACTCTCAGAAAATGCATTTAATACCAATATATTCAAACGTCTGTTTATACATCCATACTCCCTTAATAAAGGAGTCCCGACATTAGAAAGATATCAGTCTATGCATGCGTTTTATATTTAATATGAGGGAAATAGACATGCGTGACACAAACAAATCTTTAACTTTTAAGTGGCAAAATATTTTTGAGTACTTCTGTGAATTACACTGCGCAAACCAGAAGTACTACACCCACCGGATGAAGAAGGGTCGGCCTCCACAGAACACAACATATTCATTTTATTACATTTTTCGTGTTCGCACTTATGAGGAAAAAACAATGTTACGGTCGTGTCAGTTCTCCGTTACGCACGTGATCCTCTCTGAAAGCGGCACTAAAGACTGTAAAACTGTCACAGAGACCTCAAGCAGAAGCACAAAGCCTGTCTTTAAAGTCAATTTCGTTTTGTATTAATTGTATCTTAATTTTAATCAATGTTTCACCAACCAATTGCCTGGATTTAATAAAGTAAATATAGTAGACGAGATAATCAGGACACGAAGACATGGAGAACCGAAACTCAGCGCCTACTCGCCTCACAGAAATGTCTACTTTTAAACAGAACAATTAAAAACGAGAGAAAGCATGCTCTCTGCTTATGTCATCCGTATGAAATGTGCATTTCTCTCTGGCGCGTTCACTACTGCGAAGATCACGAGTCAGCATCGTCAACTTCATCTTTGCAGCCGACACTGACACAGAAAACACTTGTTTATTAATAAACAATTAAAATGTCTCCTTGCTATATTTGACATATTCATAATCATAACTTTTGCCGGTTCTTTGTGACAGCCTTTAGGTGCTTTTATTGGCAGCGCCACCCTTACATGTTACATGAACCGCATCAATAACATGATTGGGTGATGAAAACATGATGAAAAACACCGCCTAAACATCGCCTAACTGGTTAGAGAGAAAACACAGAACAAACAGAGTAATGCATACATCCATCTCGCGAATGTACCGTCTTCTTCTACCATATTCTCCCATTAGCCGCTTTTCCTCTGGCCAGCGCGAGCACAGAGACCGAGATCATGCCTCAAGGCTCTCCTGCAAAGCCTGCCCTAAACACGCCGTCACTGGACTGGCACACAATACAAAGCTACACCAGCAAGAGGGAGAAGAATGAAATAAATCGTCATACAAATATATCAGAAGCTGTCATTTAGTCGTTATTTACACACTCCACACGCGGCTACTGACTGGCCACCAACAGGTAATGACTTACTTGCATTTTTCATTCGCTAATGTCTCGCGGTCTTGCTGTTTTTCCCCCCGTTTTTTTTTTACAATTAAATTTTGGCCTAAAAGTGTGTTGTAACTGAACATGTACCGAGTGAAATATTACTGAAAATTGATTAGTAATGCCTTACACTACTGCGTTACAGCAAAAAGTAATATGTTACTGTAATGCATTACTTTTGTACCGCGTGACTCCCAACACGGCTCTTTACTCAGTGTGTCACTGTGTTTGTGTGTAATAACCACAGCAGAGACTCTGGATCTCATATTGTTCGACTCTTCATGTTTGCGCAGCATTTCCGCCCGGAAGCGCCTCCGTCTGAAGGGCCTCAGTACATGAACCAGGCCTTCAGCGCGTACCGTGGCATCTACATCGAGAAGGAGGACCTGCAGCTCGAGCTCAACAAACTGGTACGGTAACCCCCATGATGCAACAGAAACTTACATGAGAAATCTAACATTTCTTCTTTTCTGTTCCACCGAAGAAAGAAAGTCATGAGGGTTTGAATGAGGGCGACTCTCACACACACACACACACACACACACTCACACTCACACAGACACACACACTCTCACACACACACACACACACACACACACACACACACACACACACACACACACACACTCACACTCACACAGACACACACACTCACACACACACACACACACACACACACACACACACACACACACACACACACACACACTCACACTCACACAGACACACACACACTCACACACACACACACACACTCACAGCCGTTGCGATATGCATATATGTATACATTTGCGATATTTCGATCATTTCGATGTATTGTACAGCCCTATATGCATGGATCAGAAATTGAAAGTATACAAAGTACAGTTAACAGATCGTAGTGTAAATAAATGAGTCTTGAGATCAGTTTTGAATAAGTAAAGGTAAACGTGTGTGTGTGTGTGTGTGTGTGTGTGTGTTTTCCTCCAGAAGAAGGAGAGAGTGGATGTGGAGCGTGTTCTGACGGAGCAGCTTCAGGCCCGAGAGCTGGAGATCCTGCAGCTCAAGTCCGAGATGGAGACGAGCCAAGGTGACGTCAGCTGATAAACACACTGATATACCTCTGATGATGTGTGAGATACGCTGACATCAGCTGATAAACACACTGATATACCTCTGATGATGTGTGAGATACGCTGACATCAGCTTATACACACACTAATATTGTCACAAACGGCAATAATTCTCCAAATATATTTTGACTAAATATAAAAATGACACATTGAGGCTGTGAATCATTGAATCCCAGTATATCATGAATGATCATTATCACTCTTGCATTGAGTATTGTGTTGCATCAAGCTTCTCGTGTGTGTGTGTGTGTGTGTTCAGTGATGAGGAGTCTGACGGACACAGCAGATCACTGGCCGGACCGTCACACCAGTGAGATGAAGATCCAGTCTCTGCAGGAGCGTCTGGAACGCGTACAGCTGGAGAACGACTCTCTTCACGAGCTCTGCAGGGCCGGTCAGGTGCGGCTCGACCTCATCACACCTCAGAGTCACTCTACGCTGAAATCAAAGCATGAATATGATAGCCTTAAAGGGCTCATCGGATGCAAAATTCACTTTTATAAGGTGTTTGCGTATAAATGTGTCTGCAGTGTGTGGACACAACCACTATACAATGAAAACAATTCTTTCACTCTTAAACTCAGAATTCTGAGAAAAAGTAAAAATGTTACCAGCGTCCAGTTCGCGCGATTGACACGAATTAAGCGTCCGGCGCGATACGCGTGACTCATTTTATTCTGTGCTTTTTGTGCATTCACGAATTAATGCTCGATCAACATCAGCCATCGTGCAAACAGACAAGCGGATTTCGCTTCAAACTTTTGCTATTTACGCGCGTCAATTTCGCTCTGGACACGCGAATGGATTCAAAATGTTCAAGCGTCCAACTAGACGCGGTAGACGCGATTTTGACGCTTTATTCGTGTTGGTGTGAACGCAGCATAAACACTCAATAATCAAGCCGTTTGGATTTTCTAAGCAATATGATGTCATAATGCTCATGCTCCGCCCACAACCACTGATGGACTGTCCCGTATTAGCATATTTCCCCGTATTAGCATATTTCCGCCCTCAAGGCATCACTTTAGTGTCTTGTGTTGACACCCCCATAGAAGGGAGAGCAGTTGCTCATCATCATTTAAAGAGACATGCACCTCATCATCATTTAAAGAGACATGCACTTCATCATCATTTAAAGAGACATGCACCTCATTATCATTTAAAGAGACATGCACCTCATTATCATTTAAAGAGACATGCACTTCATCATCATTTAAAGAGACATGCACTTCATCATCATTTAAAGAGACATGCACCTCATCATCATTTAAAGAGACATGCAGCTCATCATCATTTAAAGAGACATGCACCTCATCATCATTTAAAGAGACATGCAGCTCATCATCATTTAAAGAGACATGCACTTCATCATCATTTAAAGAGACATGCACCTCATTATCATTTAAAGAGACATGCACTTCATCATCATTTAAAGAGACATGCACTTCATCATCATTTAAAGAGACATGCACCTCATCATCATTTAAAGAGACATGCACCTCATCATCATTTAAAGAGACATGCACCTCATCATCATTTAAAGAGACATGCACTTCATCATCATTTAAAGAGACATGCACCTCATCATCATTTAAAGAGACATGCACTTCATCATCATTTAAAGAGACATGCACCTCATTATCATTTAAAGAGACATGCACCTCATCATCATTTAAAGAGACATGCACCTCATCATCATTTAAAGAGACATGCACCTCATCATCATTTAAAGAGACATGCAGCTCATCATCATTTAAAGAGACATGCAGCTCATCATCATTTAAAGAGACATGCACCTCATCATCATTTAAAGAGACATGCAGCTCATCATCATTTAAAGAGACATGCAGCTCATCATCATTTAAAGAGACATGCACCTCATCATCATTTAAAGAGACATGCAGCTCATCATCATTTAAAGAGACATGCACCTCATCATCATTTAAAGAGACATGCACCTCATCATCATTTAAAGAGACATGCACCTCATCATCATTTAAAGAGACATGCAGCTCATCATCATTTAAAGAGACATGCAGCTCATCATCATTTAAAGAGACATGCAGCTCATCATCATTTAAAGAGACATGCAGCTCATCATCATTTAAAGAGACATGCACCTCATCATCATTTAAAGAGACATGCAGCTCATCATCATTTAAAGAGACATGCAGCTCATCATCATTTAAAGAGACATGCAGCTCATCATCATTTAAAGAGACATGCAGCTCATCATCATTTAAAGAGACATGCAGCTCATCATCATTTAAAGAGACATGCAGCTCATCATCATTTAAAGAGACATGCAGCTCATCATCATTTAAAGAGACATGCAGCTCATCATCATTTAAAGAGACATGCAGCTCATCATCATTTAAAGAGACATGCAGCTCATCATCATTTAAAGAGACATGCACTTCATCATCATTTAAAGAGACATGCAGCTCATCATCATTTAAAGAGACATGCAGCTCATCATCATTTAAAGAGACATGCAGCTCATCATCATTTAAAGAGACATGCAGCTCATCATCATTTAAAGAGACATGCAGCTCATCATCATTTAAAGAGACATGCAGCTCATCATCATTTAAAGAGACATGCAGCTCATCATCATTTAAAGAGACATGCAGCTCATCATCATTTAAAGAGACATGCACCTCATCATCATTTAAAGAGACATGCACCTCATCATCATTTAAAGAGACATGCAGCTCATCATCATTTAAAGAGACATGCAGCTCATCATCATTTAAAGAGACATGCAGCTCATCATCATTTAAAGAGACATGCAGCTCATCATCATTTAAAGAGACATGCAGCTCATCATCATTTAAAGAGACATGCAGCTCATCATCATTTAAAGAGACATGCACCAAAACGGGTCGCTGTGAACAGAGCTGTTTTTTTGAGGAGGTAAAAAGGCTGTTGTTTTACACAATCATTGAGGAATTTTAACCAAAGTATGTTACAAACTTTACATGAAGAATCACACCAACTTGTGGAAAATGGGCATCCGATGACTCCTTTAAGGTTATGAATAAGCTGGTGTGTTCCAAAACAATGACAAAATTCGCATTTAGGAGATATAAACATTCAAAACGTACAGTCTCTCACTTCTGCTAAAACCGATCAGGGATTTTTATGACGTCACCGCTTCTCAGCACATCTTCTGTCCAATCAAATGCTCTCTAGAATCTGAAGCTCCGCCCCCATGCTATAAACACCACTGAAGCGACCATTGACACGTCACAGAGCTATATATATATATATTATGTAAACACAAACTTTTATTTAGGATGCGATTAATCGTAATTATTTACCTTTAAAAAGTCCCTCTTGAAGAAACAATATGATGAGTAACTTGAGGAAGGCTAGTCAGACTAGATCTGTGTCATGCAACATCAACAGTTCGTCTCATCATCATGAGCCTTCTGATTTAAAGTGCCATTCCTGTTTGAGAGGAGTGTCACATGCAGAAATTAATTCCAAAGCTTATATGTATAGCTCATATAATATACAAAATTATTAATACAATTATTTTTCATAATATCCATATATATGTATTTTGCATATATTTGTTTATAAATATATATTTATATATTCTTCGTTGAGGCATGTCATATACTGAATATGTAGCTTATATATATATATATTGTTATTTTGTTGAGTTATTAAATGATTACTGTTATAACATTAAATATATTTTTAATTATTAACCATTTTAATATTATTACATTAATAAATATGATTATTTATATTAAGTATTTTTATATTATGAAAATTATAAATTTTATTACATTATTAAAGTATTAAATATTGTTGAATTATTAAATTATATTATTAAAAGTGTATATTTATATATACTTTTAATATATAAATACTTTTACATACTTTTGTATATATATTATTTTATTATAAGTGTATATATATTATATGTATAGTCTGTGCGTGTCATTCATGATGTTCTTCTTGTCACAGAATTCCTCTGAAAAGTGTGTAGATCATGATGATCAGTCCCTTGAAACAATGACAGACTTCAGGTATTTATGATTTTCTTTCGTGTGTGTGTGTTTGTGTGTGTGTGTCCACTAGAGGGCGTGAGTGTAACAGCTGTAAGATGGACCAATGAAAGTACATTTAGAAAACTGAACACATTATATTTTCACTGATGTAAATCAAGGGACAGGTTCCCACAGTTATGAAAAATATCAGGAAATATTAAAAACTTCTATATTTTTTTGGAAGTTTTATAGTGAAGACACATTTCTCCTGTTGCTCAAATATTTTGTATGTCGAGTAAAACCTGTGTGCCAGAAGGGATGTGTCATGATGGTCTACTAGTTTACTTTATTTACTTTTAGTTTTGATATTATATCTTTGACAGTTTTGCACAGTAAATCTCCTGCCACTGCAGATATTCACACATGCAACGTAAAAATGCATGAAAGCATAATTGATAAAAACAATGATGGCATGTAAATGTAAATGTAAATCTCTCAGGAAGTTTTCATCTTTAAATTCATTCTCTTTGAAACTCTTGCCACTGCACATTTTCACACATGCAACTTGAAGGCATAATTGATCATTTGTGATGTATATGTGTGTGTGTGTTGTGTTTAGGAGGATGGCCATCTCTCAGTCATATCAGGACGTTCTCAGTGAAGTGTCCCGTTTGCGCTCAGTGGTTCGGTCTCAGTCAGAACTGATGAAGAAGCTGAGAGAGAGACCAGTGCTCAGAAGAGGTGAGTGTGTAAGATTCAGCTTATTAGCTATAAACAGATTTAAAGGGATAGTTCTGTCTTCATTTACTCTCCCTCGTGACCGTCCAACACTTATTTTATTATTATTATAGTGTTATTTTATTTTACTTTCATTGTGTCGCTCTTTATGGAACCTTGTTTCCAACTTTCTGCCATGGAATAAAAATATAAAACTGGTCATTGCGATTTTTATTTTGAGCTAACCCTTACAATTGCAAGTTTATATCTCTCAATTGCAAGTATAAACTCATGATTGCATCTCGCAATTTTGACTTTTTTTCTTGTAAAAGCAAGTTTCCATCACACAATTTTGACCTTTTTGTAATACAGTTTTGCATCTCGCAATTTTCTTTTTTCTCAGAATTCTGAGTTTGTATCTCGCAATCCAGACTTTATTTTGTCAGAGCGAGTTCTCTCGCAATTTTGACTTTTTTCTCAGAATTCTGAGTTTAAATCTCGCAATTTTGACTTTTTTCTCAGAATTCTGAGTTTAAATCTCACAATTCAGACTTTTTTTTCATCAGAGCGAGTTTACACAATTCTCAAAATTTTGCCTTTTCTCAGAATTCTGAGTTTAAATCTCACAATTTTTACTTTTTCTCAGAATTCTGATTTAAAATCTCGCAATTTTTACTTTTTTCTCAGAATTCTGAGTTAAAATCGCGCAATTTTTACTTTTTCTCAGAGTTTGCATCTCACAATTCAGACTTTTTTTCGTCAGAGCAAGTTACACAATTCTCGCAATTTTTACTTTTTTCTCGGAATTCTGAGTTTAAATCTCGCAATTTTAAATTTTTTCGCAGAATTCTGAGTTTAAATCTCACAATTTTTTATTTTTTCGCAGAATTCTGAGTTTAAATCTCGCAATTTTAACTTTTTCTCAGAGTTTGCATCTCACAATTCAGACTTTTTTTCGTCAGAGCAAGTTACACAATTCTCGCAATTTTTACTTTTTTCTCGGAATTCTGAGTTTAAATCTCGCAATTTTTAATTTTTTCGCAGAATTCTGAGTTTAAATCTCACAATTTTTTATTTTTTCGCAGAATTCTGAGTTTAAATCTCGCAATTTTAACTTTTTCTCAGAGTTTGCATCTCACAATTCAGACTTTTTTTCGTCAGAGCAAGTTACACAATTCTCGCAATTTTTACTTTTTTCTCGGAATTCTGAGTTTAAATCTCGCAATTTTTAATTTTTTCGCAGAATTCTGAGTTTAAATCGCGCAATTTTTACTTTTTCTCAGAGTTTGCATCTCACAATTCAGACTTTTTTTCGTCAGCAAGTTACACAATTCTCGCAATTTTTACTTTTTTCTCGGAATTCTGAGTTTAAATCTCGCAATTTTTACTTTTTTCTTAGAATTCTGAGTTAAAATCGCGCAATTTTTACTTTTTCTCAGAGTTTGCATTTCACAATTCAGACTTTTTTTCGTCAGAGCAAGTTACACAATTCTCGCAATTTTTACTTTTTTCTCGGAATTCTGAGTTTAAATCTCGCAATTTTTAATTTTTTCGCAGAATTCTGAGTTTAAATCTCGCAATTTTTACTTTTTCTCCGAGTTTGCATCTCACAATTCAGACTTTTTTTCGTCAGAGCAAGTTACACAATTCTCGCAATTTTTACTTTTTTCTCGGAATTCTGAGTTTAAATCTCGCAATTTTTTAAAAAAAATTCTCGTAATTCTGAGTTTAAATCTCGCAATTTTTACTTTTTCTCAGAATTCTGAGTTTGCAATTCAGACTTTTTTTTGTCAGAGCAAATTTACACAATTCTCGCAATTTTTACTTTTTTCTCCGAATTCTGAGTTTTAATCTCGCAATTTTTACTTTTCTCAGAATTCTGAGTTTAAATCTGACCATTTCGACCTTTTTTTTTGTAATTGTGAGTTTACATCTCACAATTCAGACTATTCAGACACAATACTTTCCTCCAGATTCTGAGTTTATATCTTGCAATTGTGAGTTACAAAATAAGAATTATGAGTTAACATCCTGCAATTCTGAATTTTGGAAAAAGAAAAAGTGAGACACAAAGTTTTTATTCTGTGGCAGAAATAAGCTTCCATGGCCCTTCGTGTCCATTTGTGTTGCACAGTAAAAAGAAATAATAAAAAATCATTGCTGGAGCAACAGTAGATTAAGTAAATGATAACCTTTAAACACGAGAGATAATAAAATAATTATTGTCATTCTCATTTGTTATCTTCAGATCTCTTGATTTGAAGTCAGAATATGGAAAACAATAATCCATCTCACCCACAGCTTCCTGATGTGACTGTATCAGCGTTTACATTTATGCATTTGACAGATGCTTTTATACGAAGCGACTTACATTGCAGTCAAGCTACATTTGTTTCTTCAGTTTGTGAATCAAACCCTTGACCTTATATAACAGATACAAACAATAACAGACAGAAACACCTGCATTTATATAGCGCTTTGCACAATACAGGTTGATTTAAAGCAGCTCATTTCTAGGAATCGGTTCAAACTGTTTAAATGAATCAATTTAGAACTGATTCAGTCATTCAGATGTTCATGAAAGTCTCCTCTTTTTTTTATGTATTAAAATGTCTTAGTGAGAATTTGTTGCTATACTGGACATATAAATAAATGTTCAAGTTATTTGGGAGTAAATGCATGATATATACATATTAAAATGATGAAAAATGCCAGGATGATTTACAGGCGTACACCTTAAACATGAGCTATTAAACAGAAGTGTTTGGCACTTAGAGTAAGTGTGAATGTGGCCATTAGATAATCATTCCTACTGCCTGTCTGTATTAATTATGCATATCTATATCTAGTTAAATGAGATTGTGTCTGTCATTAAATGTGTAGATGCAGATCCTCAGTCCATCACATCCGGTCAGCTGTCAATCATCAGTCCTTTATATGATTTGACAGCATGTGTTGTTTGGTGGTGATCGTCGCTCTGGGTTCGTTAGTATTCCCTGTGTGTCGCAGAGGAAAAGCAAAAGGTGCAAATTAGAACGAGTGTTAAAAATGAGGAAGAGCTCCATGTTTACTTCAGCGAATCCGCGAGAGCCTGAGACGGCGGGTGTTGGGAAATATGTCTTTTTTTTATTTTAAGATATACCCCGTATATTCCTCTGAGAGATCAGCAACATAATCAGTTTTCAAATGAGCCCCTGGTTGTTTCTTTAGATGAGAACACAGAGAGCTAGTGAGCCGGAGGAATCGCGTCCCCTGAGGCGTGCGCGGACACTAATGCATGGCTTATTAATGTTGCGAGCTCAATGCCATCTGTGCGGGTAAAAATAGTGTTCGCACTCTGTGGTGATCTGGTTTCATTTCAAACTTTATGCCCAGGTGAGTCTCAATACAAACATGAACATCATTTCAGCCCTAAAAAATAAAAAGAAGAAATTGTATTTTACCTGAGAAAAATGAAGCCTGTTTCCATAAGTATATATATGTATGTAAATGTGTGTGTGTGTGTGTGTGTGTGTGTGTGTGTATATATATATATATATATATATATATATATATATATATATATAGAGAGAGAGAGAGAGAGAGAGAGAGAGAGAGAGAGAGAGAGAGAGAGAGAGAGAGAGAGAAAATAGAAAATATATGTTATATGTCAGGAGATAAATAAATTATATATGTATTCATAATGTATTTATATTTATATATGACTATATATATAATAAATTATGAATATATATATATATATCAGATATATATATATACCTATCTAAAAGAATATCTAAAAATATATTGACATATATTTATTATCTATTTTAATAATTTAATTTATCATATTATTTTTTTATTTATTTTTTAGTACATTTTATTGATTTGTTTATATATTCATAATCCATTTTATATATATATATATATATATATATATATATACTGTATATGCTTAATTTTTCCTTAGGTAAAATAGCATTTCTTTTTTTTTTATTCTGGGATGAAATGATGTTCATAAACTGTGTGAGACCCACTTGGGCATAAAGTTTGAGATCAAACCAAATATATATATATATACGGGTCAATGACGTGACGGGTCATTTTTTTGTCCAAAGGCCTTAATAATAATAATTATAAAAAAACAAATATATAACATCCAAAGTATGTAAGGTAGTACAACTTGATCTCTTTTACTGAATCCAAAATGTTTTAATTATATTTTACTACATATAAAGGTATTTTAAAGATTTTGAAGTGTCAAAAGGTCATTCGGTAAAACCGATATAGTAAATATTTAAATGGAATAATATTGTTTTTAATAACTAAAGGAACTACAATAATACAAATATAAAGCAGATAAGGCTCTTTTCCTCCTAACCCTGTGCAGTGGAGTGTTTAGAGTAAGTCCAATAAATGATTACATTTATGAGATCAGTGATCATTGTATTTAATATTTCTTCTGTGGTACACACTATACACTATCTCTACATCAATGTCAAATCAGTTTTTAACTTTCAAATCAGTGGTTAAAGCGAATGACTTTTTTGGTGACAAATTTTGTCCATCTTGTAAAAAATGATGAAAAACAGTGTTAATTGACTGTACAAACCACACAATCTTACTGTTAACACCTAGGTACACTAAAACATGGTTTCAAATATAGTTATATCTCCATTCTATTTTTTTACACCTTTAAAAACCTTATTCGTCAATGATCTATTTTAATAATTTATATATATAATAAAAAATAAAAAAAATATATATATATATATATTTTTTTTTTTTTTTTTTTTTATATTCATAATGCCTATGCAAGGCAAGTTTATTTATATAGCACATTTCATACACAATGGCAATTCAAAGTGCTTTACACAGAAGAAATTAAAATAATAAAAAGAAATAAGAATAATTAAAACAGTTTATAAAATAAAATACAGTACAGTACAGACAGTCGGAGGAACAGTGGCACAGTGCTCTCAGTAAATGCACAGCTGAACAGAAGTGTTGTGAGTCTGGATGTGAAAGTGACTGTAGGAGCACATCTGATCTCCTCTGGAAGATGGTCCAGCATAAGAGCTAAAGCGGACTCGCCATGCTTAGAGTGAACCCTTGGTATTTCTAGCTGATCTGATCCTGATGATCTGAGTGATCTGTTGGGTTTATATTCAGTGAGCATATCTGCAATGTATTGAGGTCCTAGGCCATTGAATGATTTATATACCAGTAATAATACTTTAAAATCAATCCTAAATGTAACTGGGAGCCAGTGTAAAGACCTGAGGACTGGTGTGAGGTGTTCATATGTTCTGGTTCTGCTCAGCGTTCTGTATGAGCTGACACTGTCTTATGGTGTCTTTGGGAAGGCCAGTGAGGAGTCCATTGTATGCGCATAATATTGCGCATAATATATATATATAGTGCTGAAGTGTGTGTGTTTCTGAGCCGTGTAATAACTGTGTTTCAGCTGCTTCAACTGTCCCAGTGCAGTGTCTGGACGACGTGGAGAAGAACCTCGACCGGACGCCTCGTCCTCCCAGCGCTCCTCCTCTTCCCTCCAGCTCACAGGACCTGAAGGAGAACAGCCTGACGGACCCGCTCTCCATCCCGCGGCCCGCTCCGCTGGGAAGCCCCGGTGTTCGGATCAATCCCTTACAGCGGATGAGCTCGCTGGACGACAGCTCCTGGTCCTTTCCCAGTACTCCCAGACCCAGTGATGCGCTCTTCTGGGACCAGTCCAAGGCCAAAACCCAGGCCAGCGATTGGACACAACCATACTGAGTCACAGTCACATGACACAGTCACATGACACCTGACCTGCCTTAACACGCCCCTCTCTGGATGATCAAAATACCTCGAGCGTCTGAGGAGCGGGAAACCAAAAGACCCGGAGCGTGTGTGTGTGTGTGTGTGTGTGTGTGTGTGTGTGTCCTCAACATATATCTGTGATTCCACTATATAACTCCTATAGGCTTCTGTTGATCTCCTGTGAACGGTGAACCATACTATACCTTCAGTGCATCATGTGTGTGTTATGATGAGTGTGTGAAGGGAAGGTGGAGTAGTCCAGCACTCCTCACACTGGAGGACGAGAGGTTTGTTTCTTTACCACATGCGATACTGCTGTTCAAACCCGTCGATCCAAATCAATCAAAGAAAATGTGTTTTAGTGTTTAGATTTAGTCAGTAAATGAGGGTGTTAATCTGTGGGGAACAGGTGTGTGTGTGTCGTTACTTCCCTTTAGACAGGGTCACACGAGCAACATGCCAATATCAGGGAAATTTTAGGATGGTATGTATGTATTTATGTATGTATGTTATATGTTGTATGTATGTATGTATGTATGTATGTATGGTATATATGTATGTTGTATGTATGGTATATATGTATGTTGTATGTATGTATGTAATGTATGCATGTTGTATGTATGTATGTATGGTGTATGTATGTATGTATGTATGTTATATGTTGTATGTATGTATGTATGTATGTATGTTGTATGTATGGTATATATATGTAAGTTGTATGTATGGTATATATGTATGTATGTATGTAATGTATGCATGTTGTATGCATGTATATATGTATGTATTTTACATGTTTGTATGTATGTATGTATGTATGTATGTATGCATGTATGGTATATATGTATGTTATATGTATTTTACATGTTTGTATGTATGTTGTATGTATGGGATATATATGTATGTATGTATGTATGTATGTATGTATGTTGTATGTATGTATGTTTGTATGTATGGTGTATATATATGTATGTATGTTGTATATATGTTGTATGTATGTATGTATGGTATGTATGTATGTATATATATATATATATGTGTGTGTGTGTATTATGTATGTATGTTGTATTTATGTATGGTGTATGTATGTATGTTTGTATGTATGGTATATATATGTATGTATGTTGTATGTATGTATGTATGTATGGTATGTGTGTATATATATATATAATATATATATATGGATGTATGATGGATGGATGTATGATGGATGTATGGATGATGGATGTATGTATGATGGATGTATGGATGATGGATGTATGTATGATGTATGTATGTATGTATGTATGTATGTATGTATGTATGTATGATGGATGTATGGATGATGGATGTATGTATGATGGATGTATGTATGTATATGTATGTATGATGTATGTATGGATGATGGATGTATGTATGTATGATGGATGGATGTATGGATGATGGATGAGTGTATGATGGATGTATGTTTGATGGATGTATGTATGATGGATGTATGGATGATGGATGTATGTATGTATATGTATGTATGATGGATGTGTGTGTGATGGATGTATGTATGATGGATGTATGGATGATGTATGTATGTATATGTATGTATGATGGATGTATGGATGATGGATGTGTGGATGATGTATGTATGTATGATGGATGTATGGATGATGGATGTATGGATGATGGATGTATTGATGATGGATGTATGGATGTGTGGATGATGGATGTATGTAGTATGGATGTATGTATGTATATGTATGTATGTATGATGGATGTATGTATGATGGATGTATGGATGATGGATGTATGGATGATGGATGTATGGATGATGGATGTATGGATGATGGATGTATGGATGATGGATGTATGGATGATGGATGTATGGATGATGGATATATGTAGTATGGATGTATGTATGGATGGTATATATGTATGTGTATGTATTTTACATGTGTATTTGTGTATGTATGTACATATGTTACATGTAAAATACATACACACAAACGTGTATTGATGTATGTATGCATGTATTGTATGATCATAAAATTTCCCTGATATTATATATTTAAATATATAAACTTATTTTTAGGGTTATTTTATATATATATATGTGATCTCTTGTGATCAGAAACTGATGTAGAAAGGCTGTTTAAAGTCGACGTGAAGCAAGCCATTTTACTTCTGTAATCTGACGCGTTTCTGAGAGAGAATCTCATCATCTCTGAAATCTGATTTATCTGATGATATCACAGACACAAAGAGGTTTCTCTCTCTGTAGAATAACACGCACTGATGAATCATTTCACCTTGACTTGTTTTACATAGTTTGTAAAAAATATATGGCCAAAATATAATGCTAAATTGAGACAAACTGTTGCCATAAAGGCATTAATAACGCCAGACGACGTCACAGTAAAATCACCGGAAGTCTCGAGACCAACTGCATTTTGTCTTGTTTAAAGAAACATACGTGAAGCACAAAGACGATAAAATATCTATTATATGTGTATAAAGATTACACTCCTTACAGGCTCGACTTTGACGAAAGAAACTGGTTGTCTTGTTTAAACGCTTGTAATGCATTCGCTAATTTGACTTAACTAACGAAAGCGTCACGTGACCACAATCTTCATCCGAGGGTTCGTGCTTCTGTGAAACGATTTCGACATTAATCATGTTCCGCTCGACTGCAACAGAAATGTGAACCAAAATGCAATGTACAGTAGATTATTTTTTAGGATTATCAATCCTGAAAAGTTTGTAAATATTCAATAAATGAATTCATGTGAACTTTTTTTTTTTTTGCTCAAGTCTGTGAAGATCATTAAAGAATGATCACTGTGGTGGGACTGCTTTTATTCATGGCTCTTTGATTATTGTAACTTTGCGTTTGAAGGATTAATGTTTATGACCCTCACCACCAACATACCACCCCCCATTTAAAGGGTTTCTGAGACTTTTATTCTGCTTTTATTCAGCAAGGACCCGTTAACTTGATCAAGAGACAGTTAAAACATTATAATCAAAGAAATGCAAACTTTTGTTCATCAAGGATTCATGGAAATGTAGCACAAGCATTTTCAACTAATAATAATCAAATCATAAATCATATTAGAGTGATTTGTGAAGGATCATGTGACACTGAAGACTGGAGTAATGATGCTGAACATTCAGCTTTGATCACAGGAATAAATTACACTTTACTCTATAATCACATAGAAAACTGTTCTTTAAATTATAAAAATATTTCACAATTTTTACTGTATTTCTGATAAAATAAATGCAGCTTTGATGAGCAGAAGAAACTTTCAGACACACAAAAAAAGCCTTAATTGAAACATTAACTGAAAACATTGTTTTATTATTAAAAGTATAACATTGTCACCAATTATTTACATTTTTTTTTTTTTTTTACTGGTGCTACAAACAATAAGACACTTCAAATGTTTGAAGCACAAACTAATTGAAAATCCACACAAACACAAGCTTCATGAATCACTCTGGATTGTATTTTAAAGCAAAGAAAGACAAAAGAACATTTGCGTCCGCTTGACGTGGCAGTAATTCCCCCGACGACACGCAGCCGATGCGAATCACAAACATTCTCTATGAATTTTTATTAGGCTTTTGGTGCTAGTGATGTTTCATAAGAGCTAATCATGAATATAAAGACCACAGATCCGTCAGAATCCCTCAAACGGCCGGGAATGCCTCCAGGACTGGTCGGACACACCGGCGCTGGTCTACATGCTGGTGGGAATCTTCTGCTTTCTGTCCCTGGCCGGAATCCCAGTCTGTTGAAACTCACGCTTCTCTCTCAGATACTCCTGTTTACACTCCTCGTAGAACGCCGGATCCTGATAACTGATGACAAACACTGATGAGTGCACAACACACACACACACACACACACACACACACACACAACACACACTCAAACGCATCCGCCATCTTACAATACGTGTAGTTCATACTTACTAATAGAACATCATTATACTAATATAATATTAATACAACAGTTAATGCATTAACATTAACAACGAGCAATACATTCATTGGTAACACTTTACAATAATGTTCATTAGTTAATGTATTAACTAACCATAATACAATACAGTATATGTTAATCTTTGTTAATGTTAACAGATGTTCATTGTTAGTTCACAGTGCATTAACTAATGTTAACAAGATTTTAATAAAGTATTAGTAAATGTTGAAATGAACATTAACAAAGATTAATACATTCTGTATACGTGCAGTTCATTATTAGTTCATGTTAACTAATGTAGTTAATTACTGTTCACTAAGGAATCTTATACAGTTAGTTCATGTCAGCTCAGGACTATTAGGCCTAAATATTAGATGCAACTTTTGATTTTAATAATGCATTTATGCATTAGTAAATGTTGAGAATGGATGCTTTCATTGTTAGTTGATGTTAACTAGAAAATTAAACATTTCGTTACTGAAATCATCTTGATATCAAGAATTTTATCGAACTGATCATGTTTTTGGGGAACAAATATCACTAATGTTTGAAATGTGAATATTGTTAAAGTGTTGAAGTGTCTCTGTACATTATGCAAAAATATGAATTTTTGTCTTTTAATGATACTATAATTTTTGCATTAAATGCATCAGTGTTTGCATCAACTTCAATAAGTTTGTCAAATATTTTAAAACATAAGTGTGATCAAGACTGGAGTAATGATGCTGAACGTTCAGCTTTGATCACAGGAATAAATTACACTTTACTATATATTCACATAGAAACAATATATATTACACTGGAATAATATTTCACTTTTTTACTGTATTTTTGATCAAATAAACGCAGTCTTGTGAGCAGAAGAGACTCTTTCAGACACATTAAAACACTGATATTTGATATTATTTGTATGATTACAAATAATACATTATGCAAAAATATTTTTTTTGCATGAATTTCAGCCTTTTAATTATCCTACAACTTTTGCATTAAATGTTGCATGTTTTATGGTCTCTGCTATTGATATATGACTCTTTTTCCCTCATAAATGCAGTGCATGTGTGATGAATACAGCAGAGACGTGGATCTTACTGGAGCGTCAGACACTCCTTCAGAGCCGCGTTCTCCTCTCGACACTTGAACACCATGAAGAACCCGGCGTCTTTACAGCAACGGTTGAACGCTGGAAACAGCAGAAGAAAAGCTTGAGTTAAGAGTCGTTTCTCTTACACACACACACACACACACACACACACACACACACACACACACACACACACACACACACACACACTCGAGCTTCATATTCCAGCACAGGTTTGGAGGAATATCAGTGTTTTAATGTGTCTGAAAGAGTCTCTTCTGCTCACAAGACTGAATTTATTTGATCAAAAATACAGTAAAAAAGTGAAATATTATTTTAATGTAATATATATTGTTTCTATGTGAATATACAGTAAAGTGTCATTTATTCCTGTGATCAAAGCTGAATGTTCAGCATCATTACTCCAGTCTTCAGTGTCACATGATCCTTCACAAATCACTCTAATATGAGGATTTGATGCTCAATTATTAAAAATGTAAAGAATGTTCTGGTGCATAATATTGTTGTGGGAAACATGATACATTTAATTTTTTATGATCATTTTATAAACATTATAAAAGTCACTTTATCAATCTGATGATCAAATAAACGCAGAAGAGACTCTTTCAGGAACCTTTAAAAATCTGAACTATTTCTAACTTTTGTCCAGCAGTGCAACAGCAAAACATGCGAAGTATCATTGACGTGTGTGTGTGTGTGTGGGTGTGTGTTGTGTGTGTGGGTGTGTGTTTGCTTTGATGCTCAGTCACACTCTGTGTTTGTTTGTGCTTCTCGACTGGAAACCCCCTGGTTTGCTCATGGATGATCTCACACCTCAGTGTGTGTGTGTGTGTGTGTGTGTGTGTGTGTGTGTGTGTGCACGACCTCACTGCACCTAAGCGCTTCTTAACTTCTGCTCTGACCACAGACTCAAGAACCGTCTTCGTTCTGCACAGCTTCAGGCCAGATGCTCTCGCCTCGACTCAGATCATAACTGATGCTATTAATATGTCGGTGGACTCTATATGATCAGCGCTCGTTATTCCAGCGCACATAATGCTCGTCTGTACAATCTTTCATCACTGTGAGAACTTGCTCCACCCGAGCTTATGTACGTAAACTAAGACTCAAACTGTTTTATGTAGGAAAAAATTCATACTAAATGAAAAACTAAAACTAAAACTAAACTAACATCAGCTGCTGGAAAACTCACTGAAATAAAATAATTAGCAAAAAGAAAAATTTGTTTTCGCAATTAATACACTGTTTTACTGTGGCGGAGAATCTGGCTTTCTACTGTAAGAAATAATTGTTGGTTTA
>NC_140230.1:36869647-36889647 GCF_951802725.1 Rutilus rutilus
TGAGTGAGTGAGAGTGAGTGAGTGAGTGAGTGAGTGAGTGAGTGAGTGAGCGAGTGATTGAGAGAGTGAGTGAGTGAGTGAGACAGAGTGAGTGAGTGAGTGAGTGAGTGAGTGTGTTTGTGAGTGAGTTTGTGAGTGAGTGAGTGAGTGTGTGTGTGTGTGTGTGAGTGAGTGAGTGAGTGAGTGTGTGTGTGAGTGAGTGAGTGAGTGAGTGAGTGAGTGAGTGAGTGAGTGTGTGTGTGAGTGAGTGTGTGAGTGAGTGTGTTTGTGAGTGAGTGAGTGAGAGTGAGTGTGTTTGTGAGTGAGTGAGTGAGTGAGTGAGAGTGAGTGTGTTTGTGAGTGAGTGAGTGAGTGAGAGTGAGTGTGTGTGTTTGTGAGTGAGTGAGTGAGTGAGTGAGTGAGTGAGTGAGTGAGAGTAAGTGTGTTTGTGAGTGAGTGAGTGAGTGAGTGAGAGAGTGATTGATTGATTGATTGAGAGAGTGTGTGTGTGAGTGAGTGAGTGAGAGTGAGTGAGTGAGTGAGTGAGTGAGTGATTGATTGAGTGAGTGTGTGACTGAGAGTGAGTGAATGAGCGAGTGTGTGTGTGAGTGAGTGAGTGAGTGAGTGAGAGAGTGATTGATTGAATGTGTGTGTGTGTGTGTGTGTGTGTGTGTGAGTGAGTGAGTGAGTGAGTGAGAGTGAGTGTGTGTGTTTGTGAGTGAGTGAGTGAGTGAGTGAGTGAGTGAGTGAGTGAGTGAGTGAGTGAGTGAGTTTGTGAGTGAGTGAGTGAGTGAGTGAGTGAGAGTAAGTGTGTTTGTGAGTGAGTGAGTGAGTGAGAGAGTGATTGATTGATTGATTGATTGATTGAGAGAGTGTGTGTGTGAGTGAGTGAGAGTGAGTGAGTGAGTGAGTGATTGATTGAGTGAGTGTGTGACTGAGAGTGAGTGAATGAGCGAGTGTGTGTGTGTGTGAGTGAGTGAGTGAGTGAGTGAGTGAGAGAGTGATTGATTGAATGTGTGAGTGAGAGAGTGATTGAGTGTGTGTGTGTGTGAGTGAGTGAGTGAGTGAGTGAGTGAGTGAGTGAGTGAGAGAGTGATTGATTGATTGATTGATTGAGTGAGTGATTGAGTGAGTGTGTGTGTGTGAGTGAGAGAGTGATTGAGTGAGTGAGTGATTGATTGATTGATTGAGTGTGTGTGTGTGTGTGTGTGTGTGTGTGTGAGTGAGTGAGTGAGTGAGTGAGTGAGTGAGTGAGTGAGTGAGTGAGTGAGTGAGTGAGTGTGTGTGTGTGTGAGTGAGTGAGTGTGTGTGTGTGTGTGTGTGTAACTCACCCTCCACGTTCTGAACGCATCTCTCTTTAGCTTTCTCCCGCATCATCTTGGGAATCAACACGTCTGTCTCCACATGCCTCAAGTGCGGCTCTTCTGTGGACAAACATAATCAGCCAATAATCAATAATCATTTTCATATGACCCACAACATTCAGTCAATAATCCATAATCATGTTTATATGTACCACAACATTCAGCCAATAATCCTGTTCATATGAATGAAAACATCCAGTCAGTTGTACATAATCATAGAAGAGTCATTTGATTAATTCATGTAAATGATTCACCCAAAATCCCTCCTGATGCCACAGTCTATATCTGCAGATGATCAAAAACATATCAAATGCTTTTTATATAACAAAGACATGACATTTCTCGCATCTATAAGCGCATATGATGTGTTGTAGTGCTGACATTCATACACACACATTCATAACAAACATTCCCGCTGAATTAAAACACTCCTGTACCTGCTTTAGACGGATCCATCTACACTTCAGTTACTGTCACTAGGTACTAGATTTTTTACTGTTATAAAACATTGATCTGTGTCCAATGTCACCCTCTGCGCAGCGTGTTTACAGTGAGACTGTGTTTCAGTCACTTCCGGTGACGACAGCAGCACAATCCGCTAGAGCTTCTGGTTATTGTAGTTCTGCGGGGCTCAGAATGAACTACAAACCGCCACAACTGAACGCTGTGATGGTTTATAGTTCAAGAGTTCTACAATATATGCGATGACAAATTTGGCTGGTGAAATGAGGGTAAAGTATTTATAACAATAATAAATAAAGTTACGCTTTGTATTAATTACCATAATTTCCTGATGACAATACCTTAGGCCTACATACAATAGAGATAGGCTACTCATTTTGTAGTCATAAAACCCAGAAGAAAATTAAGATTTTATTGGTATGAACTCCCTCTAAAGGATTTTGTTTGTTTGCTTTTTGTATAATTACTGCATAAATAATACCTAAAACCTAAAACTACTTTTACAAATCCGATAAAGGAACATGACAATTCCTGTATTACATTAGTATTTATGCAAACTGATGTGCAGATCTTGCTATTGACCGAGAATGCGGTGGTGTGTGTGTGTGTGTGTGTGTGTGTGTGTGCGCGCGTGTGCGTGAGTGAGTGCGAGTGAGTATGTGTGTGTGTGCAGAAACACAAAACTGAATTTGAATAAATCCAAATATTTTATTGTGGAACATAACAGATATTTAGATCATATTTAAAATGGCTTGAAGCTGAATTATGAAACGTTCACTTCATGAGCACTTTAATCATTTTTAATCATATTGTTTAATCAGAGTTGTGTGAATATGTGCAGTTTTATTTCTCTGAGGGTCTCCATCACCTGGATCTCAACTCTAGTTTACACCAGCTTTAAGGTCAACGATGAAAGAAAAAGACAAAAGGAAGCAATGTTATGAAAATGTGAGATCCGTGAGCGTGAACACCTGTGCTGCAGCGCGTATACCTGCCGTGTGTGTGTGTGTGTGTGTGTGTGTGACACCTGTTGCAGCGCGTTCCCTGCCGTGCGCGTGTCAGTCTCACACCACAGCTTTAATGTCTAATCCAGTTGTGCAACAGCAGAGACACACACACACCGCAGGTCTGGCACTGAACGCCTGAACGCCTGCTTCTGCTGTTTCTGAAGTGAACGCGTCTCTTTCCCACAGGTTAAAGATCATCAGCGGTTAGAGACATCTGAGAGTGTCTCACTGCAGTCAAACGCCATCAGACAGACCAAACCACAAACACAATCAACAAGAGAAATCTCCTCAAACAAAGGGTCTAAACACGCGTGCATGTGAGGAGCGACACACACATACACACACACACACACAGGTGAAGAGAGAGAGAGTCGCGAGAGACAGTGATTTCACCAGCTGTTCGGACAATCCCAGCGTCTAATGTTCACATCAAGTTATGAAAACATTTAATAAATGGTTTTTAACATTAAGGGAAAAGTGAACGTTAAGGGGTCATTCCATAATTCTTCAAACGTTATGGGAACGTTACTTTTGAATGTTTCAAAATATGAAAACTAAGTTTTTTTCTGACATGTTTTAGTTGGATGTTCGTCTAACATTTTATAAATGTGACTATACTTGTTTCAGAACGTTCAATAGTGCCATTATTCAGCAGAGTTCAGTGTTGATTCTATTTAGTTTAAAAATAGTGTAATTCATATTGTATCAGAATTCTTCAAACATTATGGGAACGTTACTTTTGAATGTTCTTAAAACATTAATCAAAAACATTATTTATACATCGTTCATGGAAGTTTGTTTTCTGAAATGTTTTAGTTGGACGTTCATCTAACGTTTTTTAAACGTTACTTGTTTCAGAGCGTTCAGAGAACATTCAAATGTAACATGTAACAAGAATGTGTGAAGAATGATGGAATGGAATGTTTCCATGTTCCCCAATTTTACAAAGTTTATCAAGTATTTAATGACTTCAATTCCAGAGGTAAAGCAGTTCTACACACTCCTAGAAAACAAGGTTCGTTAGGGTTCTATAGAACTATAGAGTTCTTGACTAAATTTTCACACTTGAAACTGTTTATGCCAAAAAGGTTCTATATAAGGAGAAATTATTGCATAATACTTTCATGTTTAACAGGTTACTTAAGATGTTTCTAGAGATAAAGTATGTTGAAGAGCAGCTTAATTCATTCAATTAAATTTAAAAATGAATTAAAACAAAATGAACAAACATGATTCCATATGGGAACCCCTGAAAGGTTCTTCACTCCAAAAAAAAATAAAGGTTCCAAAAGCGATGCCATAGAAGAATGTTTTTTTTAGTCTGAAGAACTTTTAAATAATCCAAAGAACATTGTTTATACATAACTATAAAGAACAATTTGAGCAATGGAGAGATTCCATGGATGTTAAAGGTTTCTTCATATGGAACCATTGATGCCAATAAAGAACCTCTATAGTTTTCTTCCCAGACAGCAACATACACTCTAACACACACTGGGTTAAAAACAACCCTATCTGGGTTCTTTTCAACCCAAGAGCTGGGGAAATATAGGACAGAACACATGTTGGGTTGATTTAACCCAATTTTTACTATAATATTAGCTTTTTTTAAATTATTTTACTTCATACATGAATTAATGTTAACTTAAATCCTCTAAACTTAAAAAAAAAAAAAATACTCCACACAACCACTGGTTTGCATGATAATTACTTTATTTTTGATCATAATTTACAGTATAACATATTTTATATCATTTTTAATACATATTGCCAACATTTAAGCTTGTTTAACAAATATTAGAAGTAAAAAAATTTACATTTTGAAGTACTTCATATATCTGACCCAGGATCTGGGTTACACAAAAACCACTCTAAAAAATGCTGGGTCAAATATGGACAAATCCAGCCATTGGGTTACATTTTTCAATTACATTTTTAACCCAACGTTTGGATTTGTCCATATTTGACCCAAAATTGGGTTAAAACAACCCAGCATTTTTAGAGTGTACCCAAACACTGAAAAGATAACCCAAAAAACTGACCCAAAAGGCGCAACCCAGGATTTGGGTAGAAAAAATAACTCAAGATTTTGTAGAGTGTGGAATCCAGTCCACATTTACCGGATCTGGGCCGGATCTGGGCCGACACTATGCAGAACACATGTAGAATGAGCACACATTAGAAGTGCTTCACATTAGTTATGTTTCCTCATTAATTACACATCTTCAGGAGTCTACACTCTAAAAAAAAAAAAAAAGAAGCTGGGTTGTTTTACCAATTTTGGGTCAAATAGAGACAAACCCAAATGTTGGGTAAAACATGTGATTTAAAAATGTAACCCAACGGCTGGGTTTGTCCATAGCTGACCCAAAGTTGGGTTGAAATAAGAAAGAGTGCAGAAGAATAGCATGTCTTCTATCATGTCACACGACTGATTGAACATCCTCACCGTGTGTGTTTTCACCGTGTGTGTTTTCACCGTGTGTGTTTTCGACCGTGTGTGAAGCCTAATTAGCACAGGCTCACCTGGACTCACCTGGGTTTGGACAGATCCGCGACCCCTGCCAGAGGCGGTGCACCTTTGTGTTTATTTACTCCATCTGACACCGATGGAGAGTTTAATATCATCCCGTCAGAGGTTTGCCAAAGACGGGATGCGACCCACCGCTCCAATATTCCCCGGCAGCAGCAGGCCGTCGTGATCCTGGCAGAGGAAGGTTAGCAAAGTTAAAACCTCTTATACTACGGCTCGCTGACCGGCCAACCGCAGCGGGAGGCTCTGTATCCCACAGACTACTGTTAAAGGGACAGAAGAGGAGATCCGTCAATATCAGACCGTCCTAGCATGCCATCCTAGCAAACATCCCAGCAAGCAATTTAGTGTTTTAAAGACGTCTAATAGCCGTCCACAGCCCAGACGTCTAAAACAAGGGAACATTTAATAGACGTCTAAACCAGAGCCCAAGAATAGACTAGCTAAGGTTAAGACGTCTATTAAATTTGTAGACGTCAGGGCTGTGCTCGGACGGCTATTAGACGTCTTTTAAACGCAAGGATCCTTTGCTGGGATCCATTCTTTCTTTCTTCTGTGGTGGGGTTTACATTAAAAGCATTTCGCTGGTTAGTGGTCGATATTTCTTGAACTGCCTCAAATGTAAGATTTTTTTTGGAATGGAAAAACGAACGTATATTTTATAGATAATAAAAAGTGTTTTCAACAAAGACTGGGAAAAAAATGATTAAAGTCACATCACATCACATCCCTTAAAAATCATTTTTGATCACCAAAGTGACATATTTAAATGTTTTTTCCTTGGAAAAAAAAAAGTAACTCGACACCCTCGCCTCATTTAGTATGCGCGGTTCTATGAATATGCAAATGAGCCCCGCCTCCACTCACTCACTCAGCTCAGAGATCCACTGGTTGACGATCACACGTTGATCTGATTGGTTACAAGGTCGTTTGCGATTTCAAAGCGTGTGTTTGAGACTGTCTTTGGTTCACTGCAGTTTTAAGGAGGAAATACTCAGCAATGGTGTCGACTTTGCACATGCTTTGTCTTAAAGCAGATTAAAAACCCCACATAGACACATAAACTACATTAAAAGCTTGAATATCACCACAGGGAGTGGTTAACAAACAGTATAAGGACAATCTCAAACAGTAATTGATGAAATGACTGACCCCATGTTCTACACACACACACATCAATTATGAAACAAGTTCAATTCACCTATAAGCAGCTTTTACTTTTAGTCAATTTTAGTCAGCTTTTCTTGCACCTCAAAACGTTCTTTTCTTTGCTGTGATTAACAAATGAAGCAACAGGCCGAAAGCATTAATCGACACAATAAACAAGCTCTCCAAACCTCACGATGCTCTAGATCAGATGAGCTTTGCGGCTCTTTCTTGAATTATAAACTGGGAAAGACAGATGCCGTCCACCGGTGTTTCTCTGGTGAGGTCGCTGAGTTTAGTTTTGGGCCTTGTCTTTTCTCTGTCTAATCCATCTTTATCAATGAGTTAATCTTGAAATCCAGTTCTTCATCTTGTCGAGTTGATCCTGCTCTACTTCTCTCCTGAAACTCTGCTATCTCTGCACTCATTTATCCCTTCATAAATGCATCTCTCTACTTCATTCTTGACCCATCAGTTCTATCTAATTATGTCTATTTCAAATGACTGATAAGTACTGTTGCCTCCCAGCTTGTCTAGCTAAAAATAAAATCTCTTTCAATCTGGTTTTTGCCTACTTCATAGTTCTGAAACTGCCCTTTGATTCTGTGCGTCATGATTTACTCATTTCCCACCTCTCTTATCTCTCAGGTATAGACACTTTTACATTTCAGTGAAGGATTTTCGATCTCCGACTGTCCTCCCGAACCCAGACAGCAACGGTGTGCAATCCACGTGTGCCAGATGTGGGCCGGATCTCAGCCGACACTATGTTCCCAGCATGCAATAGCCGTCATTTCTCCGTCTAGTTTAACTACAGACCCGATTTAGTCCGATTATGAGTAACACACTTCTAGCCAAAACAACCTTGAATTTGGTTACATGTCGTTTTTGCCAAAATAACTTGCGAGATGAAGGATATTCCATCATGTAAGCTAACAGTGATTACAAGGTGTTTGGTTTCATTTCTTCACTCATTTCATTTCTTTGTTATCTAATTGATGACTAGTCTATTCTTGGGCGATGATTTAGACGTATTTGCCTTGTTTTAGCCTATAGACATCAGGGCTGTGTTTTAAATGCAAAATTGCTGTCTGGGAAGCAAGGCGTTCCCCAGGGATCCGTACTTGGTCCATTATTATTCCTCATCCTCATCATACTACCTCAGATTTTACATCGATCTTTCAATTATACGCTGATGACATCTAAAATCTACATTATCTGCTCTATCCACTCAAATTGATAACTTTTCTACTTGTGTGAATGAAACGAAAGAATGGCTCAACTTTCTTTAAACTAAACATGGAATGAAAACAGCTTTTTTTCCCACTTACATCGTATTGCCCAGCACTGTCCCTTCATTAGCATCAAAGATGGCGAAACAGTCTTCTGTGCTTTTGCCCCATCGCGTCTTGACTTCTGTAATGCCCTTTTCACCGGGTAACCTGCTATAGCTCCATTGCCAGACTGCAATATATATTCAAAAATCTGCTGCAAGAAAACTCACCCACACCCACATCTACTGTACGGTGTCTATCCTATCAGGTACAAAACAATACTTCTCACTCACTCATCTGTACTCTAGAATGACATGAGATGGAGAGTAAATCAGAATTACGGGTAAACTATAGCAGATGAGGGCAGGTGGAGTGTTTGGGAAACCTGTTGGAAAACAATCATTTTTGTGATAAAAAATAAAAACCGACAATAAGAATATAACAAACCAGTATTTTAGAGAAGCATGTGTTTGGCTAAGCTTGTTCCTACCAATAAAAAAATTAAAAAGGTTCTGAACTTTTATCTTACAATTCTGACTTTATTTCTTGCAGTTGCATATACTGTAACTCACAACTCTCTTTTTTTTTCTATGAATTGAGTTATAAACTCGAAATTATGAAAGGTTATTTATATCTCGCAATTCTTACTATTTCTTGCCATTCCAAATGTATAGTTTTGTTCATTCAAAAACATTTGACAAATCAATTGGATAAACTGTAAACTAAGTTTAAGTTTAAGTTTATTAAAAGCAATAAAATATGAACAATATTGAAATATAATAATATGAATTGAATAATATGAAAATAATGAGATATAATTGTGAGATGAAAAGTCATAATAACCTTCACCTTTCTTATTTTTTATTCCATGGCGGAAACAAGCTTCTACTGTCACGGAGTTGTCCTGTTGAAACAGAAACCTGAGAGTTTGGGAAACTATCATTATTTTTGCCGTTCTTTTTGATGTGGAGCAGAAATTACACACTGCAAGTGACAATATGGTTTATTTCTACAGCTTTCTCTGCATATGATCAGATCAGATGAGCTCAAGTTTACTTGAACGGTTTTCACAATACATATCGTTTCAAAGCAGCTTTACAGAAAATGTCTGTGAACCACCTCGAGATGATTGTGTGTTAAAGTAAAGTAATGCCCACATGGCAGTGATTTACAGCTAAAATATCATTCAATTCACATTTATTTCCACAGCGCTTTTCACAAAACACATCGTTTCAAAGCAGCTTTACAGAAAGTGCATGAGTCCACATTACAGTTTACAGTGATCTGTTATCAGAGGAAACTGTCTAAGTTATGCATTTCAGAAATGTACAAATCAAAATTTTAATTTACACAAAGTAATAATTAAAGGCAGAAACTATGAGCTCATTGAAGTAATGAATATACCAAATGTAGCATTGGTGCGTGTTGATTCATATAATGTGCTTAGTTAACTACATGTATTCATGTAAGCAGACACAATGAACGTGTGATTACAACTTGTGCTTGTAATGATCACAGTAATCAGATAATGCATGATGGAAACGCAGCGTCAGGACTGATGGATGTAAAAATAAATGGCCGTTCATGACCAGACTCGCGGTGATATGATAACATGCCCTATAAAGAGGAGCAGCTTTTGTTGATCTCGGCGTCCCGGTGGTGTCAAGATGCATTTCCTCTGAACCAAGTGAGGAGCTTCCACAGTGCTGCAATCTGGGCTCGCAAAACCCTTTGACACCGCAGTTTTAATTAAAATTACATTATGAGTAATCAAGCAGAAGACTGGGGAGGGGAGGAGGGATGGCTGGAGGCAAAAGCTTGGGGTGAACCTCATCTCTACCAACATGCAGTGGACTAAAGCCATGCCAAACTCACCAAAGATGTGCGACACTCGAGCTGGACCGTGGTTCATGTGTAAGCGATGAGACGCACATCCTTTGAGCTTTTCATTGATGTTTGCTAATGCAATGCATAGTGAAATTATAATGAAAAACAATAAAACGGGTGAAAAAATCCCATGCACATTAAAGGATCTAGAGATCAGAAAACACCTAGAAATCAAGTCAGCTTTATTTCTATAGCGCTTTATACAGATTGTTTCAAAGCAGCTTTACAGTAATAAACGGGAAAATAACAGAATCAAATATAGTTGCAATTAAGCACATAAAGGCATGATTTATGCAAGCATGGCCGCCGGCTTCAGAGAAACTGAAGCATTCTAGATTATTCTAGTCAAAATGGTCTTCAAAGAAAGCAAGTTCGACCGAATATGGCATAATTATCATTGTTCTCGGTGTGACTCAAGAAATCTATCAAGACCAGGTTCATTAAAACAAGCAAAAGGGATCAAAAAGCTATTAGCATATTTTAAAGCTATACGCTATCATGAATTTTGATCAGAATGTGGTGATGTCTTTAATGGCATTGTGCCGATGACACGTACAGTGTTTCGTAATGATTCGCTAATGCGTTCATAAAATACAGCATTTTACAACAAAATTCTAAATGGCTGTTACCAAATATTGGGAATTATTCGACTCGATGTGCTGCACTGGATCAATAGAGATCAATTTGATGATTTTTAGCCAAACCACACAGAGGTTATAAGCAAAAATAGCTATTAAATAATAGTATCAAAAACATAGGATTGTTGTGAGCGAAGGAATCAGAGGAAAAAATGATTTTGTTTCTAGCCCTTATGGTTCATATACAGTATGTGAGTGCAACTTTGGCCAGCTGGTGGCGCTAGAGGGATTGAGTAAGACACTCCAAAATTGCAGTGGTTGATGTTTGGACCGTCCTCTATCTGTGTGCCAAATTCCACAACTTTTAACAATACGGTTCTACGAGCGGCCGTAGACTCAAGAGTGGAAGAAGAAGAAGAAGAAGAAGAAGAAATCTAACAGACGGCTCATAATGATGCAAACCTCATCAAAATAATGAACACAATATACTGGAAAGCACATCTCAACTGCTTTAATTGTTTGCATCATTGCAAAATGTATCTAATCTGATAAGTGTGACTATAAGGCATGAACACATGAAGATATTATAAACACTAACATCATGATTTGCTAAAAAACCCTGAGACTGATATGCAGTTGTTCAGAGCTCTCGTGTCCAGTGTTTTCCTTCCGTCTTTGTTTTACTGTTTTTAGCCTAAGTGAATTTTATAGCGATCTTCGCAGGTCGAGTCCGATCACACGATCAGGTGTGTTAGATTCACTGTGACACGATTCAACATCAAACCGCAAATAAAGACGACATCGTCTGAAGCCTCCAGTGCTTTCACACTCGTTCTCCAGACCTGAGACTCAACACTCGCTCCCGAAGGCCTCGCGCTTTACAAACCCTCAATCCCTGCTTTCAGGAAAACTCTAATATCTAGTGTAGTATCTGTGTCCAGGAAAACTGCACCTGTCGTTGCCGTTATCTCCTTCTTTGTTTTATGTGTCATAAAAGGTAAAACGCTATTAACGTGAAAAAGCGGTAACACTTTATAATGCATTAAGTAACAAATGAGGAATATTTTGTTTATAGCATTTAATAACCTTTGTTAATGTTGTGTTCATGTTACTACTAATGTTTATAAATGAATTAGTAAATGTTGAGATTAATAAATGCGGTAGAAGTATTGCTCATGTTAACTAAATAACTATAAACTGTTAAGTGTTACCGAAAGATTTTGTTTCAAGAATTAGGATCAGGTGAGAATGAAAAACTGTAACACTTTATAACAAGGATCCATTTGTTAACACTAGTTATAACTCGATCATTTAACTCCTAAAGCCTTTATTAATCTTAGCTAATGTTAATTTCAACATTATTCGAATCAAAAGCTGCATCTGTTATTATTATTTACTGGACCTGAACATGCACTAATGTTGTGAAAGATTAATAAATACTGTAACAAATGCATTGCTCACTGATAATGTTATTAATGCATCATCACTTTTTGTGATGTTTTCCCAAACAAACAGATATAATCAGTCCAGTCAAAATATTCAGATTTGCAAATGTTGTCTTTTGAATATCAAATGTTAAAACCAAATAATGAGCCAGGAATTCTGTACCTGTCATTGCCTTTTATTTCCTTCCTCGTGTCATAAAACTTAAGAAACTAAATCATTAACATGAAAAAGCGGTAACACTTTATAATGCATTAAGTAACAAATAAGGAATATATATTTTTTATAGCATTTAATAACCTTTGTTAATGTTGTTCATGTTAGTTCACGGTGAGTTAACTAATGTTGACAATTTTTTTATATTAAAAATGTATTAGTAAATGTTGAAATTAATAAATGCTGTAGTAATATTGTTCATGTTAACTAAATAGTTAACACTTTAACCAATGAAACCTTATTGTACAGTTTTTTTGTTTCAAGATTGATGTCACTTTAAATATTGTAATAATTGTGAATATACAGTATGTCAACATTAGCATATAAAACAGCAGAAATAGCAAATAAATTAGTGAGAATGAAAAACTGTAACACTTTACAACAAGGTTCCATTTGTTAACAAATTATTCAGATTTGCAAGTATGTTGTCTTTTGAATATCAAATGCTAAAACCAAATAATGAGCATAAAACATACCAGTGTTTTAGTAAAGCATGCTCTTGTTCAGAACTGAAATAGAAATGACAGAAATGTTAATATGACATCCATTTTCTCCCAAAAATGTCAAAAAGACACAAAGACTCCTGGGTTTGTGCTTGAGGCCACTCACCGAAATAATTATGAGCTCCATAAAAGCCCGTCCGTAAAAAAGTGGCAGAAGCCACCAGGAGAAAAGGATGGAACAAAATTACTTTCTCTGCCTCTGCTTTATGTGCTTTAATAAGAGCCGGCGTCAGATGGCCTTCTTCAGCAGGAGCCCGAGCTCGTCCATTCAGACGCTGTGTTTTCTGTATTCATTAAGAGAGAAAGATCTGCTCTCGGCTCCACATATCACAGTTTCCCTTCATTACATGCTGGAGCTCACATGTGTTAAAAGAAGAGGAAGAGGAGGAAGAGCGCGTGGCTTTGAATGGGATCGTGCACACGAGACAGACGCTCTCAGAATCCATTCTGCTCTGGGCTCTTATACACTTCTTTATGTACTTCTCTCTCCTCGGAGAGGTTAATTACTGCGCGGAGAAGTTTGGAGGCGCTGAGCAGAAACGCTTCGGTCCGACAGACAAAGGTCCGCGCAGAACACAAGACACGCGGCTCTAATGACGCTCGCGGGGTGGAAAAGCATTTGCTTTCATGTTTTGGTCAAATGTGCTTGATGATGTTTAGATGACAGCGGAAAGAAACAAAAATATGTTCCCATTAAGTTGTTTATGAATGTTCTCTGAAGGGGCCATTTTTTATGTTTGTTATTAAAAAAAATTCAAAAGTTTAATTTTAAGGAAACGTTTCATTTTATCATTTGGCAAATATAATTTTTTGAATGTTTTCTAAATATCTGAAACTAGTAAGTAGTAACTACTGAATTAGTAACATCCAACCAAAACGTTCTGCACACATTAAACGTTACTTTATAAACGTTACTTTTGAATGTTCTGAAAAAAGTAGTTACATTTAAAAATGTCAAACATTGGATGTTACTTTTTAAACGTTACTTTTGAATGTTCTGAAAAAAGTAGTTACATTTAAAATTGTCGCAAACATTGGACGTTACTTTTTAAACGTTACTTTTGAATGTTCTGAAAAAAGTAGTTACATTTAAAAATGTTGCAAACATTGAACGTTACTTTTGAACGTTCTGAAACAAGTAGTTACATTTAAAAATGTTGCAAACATTGAACGTTACTTTTGAATGTTCTGAAAAAAGTAGTTACATTTAAAATTGTCGCAAACATTGGACGTTACTTTTTAAACGTTACTTTTGAATGCTCTGAAAAAAGTAGTTACATTTAAAATTGTCGCAAACATTGAACGTTACTTTTTAAACGTTACTTTTGAATGTTCTGAAAAAAGTAGTTACATTTAAAATTGTCGCAAACATTGGACGTTACTTTTTAAACGTTACTTTTGAATGCTCTGAAAAAAGTAGTTACATTTAAAATTGTCGCAAACATTGAACGTTACTTTTTAAACGTTACTTTTGAATGTTCTGAAAAAAGTAGTTACATTTAAAATTGTCGCAAACATTGAACGTTACTTTTTAAACGTTACTTTTGAATGTTCTGAAAGAATTAGGTACGTTTAAAAATTATGCAAACATTGAACGTTACTTTTTAAACGTTACTTTTTAAACGTTACTTTTTAACATTCTGAAACAAGTAGTTACGTTTAAAAATGTTGCAAACATTGGACGTTACTTTTTAAACGTTACTTTTGAATGTTCTGAAAAAAGTAGTTACATTTAAAAATGTTGCAAACATTGAATGTTACTTTTGAATGTTCTGAATCAAGTTGTTACATTTTAAAAATGTTGCAAACATTGAACGTTACTTTTTAAACTTTACTTTTGAACAAAAATGTTGGACGAATGTCCATCTGAAATATTTCATGATCCATGTATAAATAATGTTTTTGTGCAAACGTTTTGAGAATGTTATTAAAGACCAGATAAATTTGAACAAACAAAAAGTAAAAAATATTGCATTACTAATTACTTTCTAAATCCCATATCAACCTTGACCAGCTGAACAATACAAGTTAATGTTAGTTAATACATTATCTAATGTTAACTAGTGGAACCTTATTGTAAAGTGTAACCAAATAATAATGAATGATGTTCATGTCATTCCAAACCTGTATAACTTACATTTTTACATTTAAGTCCACAGGAAAAAATAACATATTATTCTCACTCCAATGTTGTTACAAACCTCTAGGATGTTGATTTTTTTGGTGAAATGTTCCTGTAAAGCTCTGTTTTCCTCTTTAATCTCAGGCTTAAGGCCTTGTTTCTCTCTTCACTGCCTCTTTCTATCGCTCAGGGTTTTGCCAGGCAGTTAAACGTAAGTGAATCCAGTGGTTTTGACAGACCTGAACACACACAGAAACAGAAGCGGAAGGTTGAATCTGCCTCGAGGACGACCACCATGACCTTACACACATCTGTAAGAAAGCAGAGAAGATGGAAAGCATGTTTTCTCAAAATAAAAACTCTCTTCATTCATTAGATTTGCATTAAAAGATACAAATAAAAACATATTTATCGTTATTTTAACATAACATTGAATGAATGACAAAACAGATCTAAAACATCTGACATCTTTACACAACACAAATCAGTGCTTCTCGTTCACTATTAAACCGATTCATAGAGACTCACCAACGAACAGGGAACGTTCTGGCAAAGTTATGAACAAATGTTCTTACACTAACATTCATAGAACATTTTATTCAGAGTTATCTCGTATCTAATAATGTTCTCAAAACCTTAGCACAAAAACATTATTATTATGTATGTTTTCATGACAGACTTGTTTATTCTCTGTTTGTCTACCTTTGAGGATTAAAATCTTCATTGAAGTATAAAAGCAATAAGGTCATCATGCGTTACAGTGATTTTACCATAGTAAATCTGCAATGCCTGTGATTTTGTAACGTGATTAAACAAGCATTGTTTAGCTGGAAAAATAAAAGGTGATCAAAAGTTTGTTTCAGTATTCTTCCATAACAGTGTAAATCAAGGGAAAATAATAATGCATTCTGAAATGATTAGACAAGCAGTCGCAGACAGACTATACAAATGACTGAACTTTTGATGAAGTGAAGATGATACCGTAAGATTGTCATTATGGGAGAAACTGATGTACTAGTCACGCTTGATATTTGATTCATGATGCATTTCTGTGCTGCACATACAGAAAGCGGATTAATTACCTCTGGCTTACGTTTGTGAAGATAAAGAGCTTACAAAATACCTCTGGGAAAGCGATTAACCACAGAAACAATAAATCAATCAATGACTCAAATGAAGCTCAACTGTATTCAGTGTGCTGGAATGCTAATAAATCAACGAACTTGCGCTAAATTGTTTTTCACGGAGTGACACGAGACTCCCGGATTTGTGGAAATTGCCCCGCCCCTTTTTACAGTGCCGTGTTTTGAATGAAACATTAGTGCACTTACTGAATCCTGCACAATATAACCCATATGCTGTGTATTATCTTCTGGAATTATATGACATATTATGCAACAAAGGTTTCAAATATTAGCTACACTGTGTCGCTACACATTCACATTTCGCACCGAAGATTGTCGCCATTTTTTTTTCTTTTTCAGTCCTGCACGAACGAACGCAGTTCAGTTTGAAACTGAAACTCCAATACAGGATGGGACAATATCCATATAACATAGATGTACTTTGATGTTACAAATGCATGTGAAAATACTGCTGTGGGGAAAAAGTGCACAATCATAAATGTTATAGAAGCTTAAAGCGCTTCAAACTAACGCATAAAGCTACAGTTTAGAGCGGCTTGCCCTCCTGCCAGATGCATGTGCTGTTTGAGGATATGTTTACAAGACACCAATGATGTACTAAATACGGAAAGGTTACTCCCTTGCGTTTTTCTCGTACAGACGACAACATTGTCCAAATGAACCCATTCACACTGATCCACAAAAACAATTAAAAAAGCTGTATTCTGCTGCCAGGCCAGTAGTTGGCAATGTCAATTTGTGAAGAATCTGCGCAATGCACATGCGCATGCCATCACCATTTTCACAGATTCGTGGTTTTGTAGTTTAGTTACATGGAGACAAAAACCTGCACTTTGAAACCAAAAGTTCCAAAAGTTTTCAGGCCCACACAAAGCTTTTGCCATGTAAATTAGTGTAAATTAAATTAGTATACATTTTTGTAAACCCAGCCAGTACAATCACAATGAAAGCATCCAAACTCCAATATCTAACACACAGTAAAAACGGCAAAGCGTCCAATGTGTAAACAATATGATTTACACACTAAATCCAGCATAAACTCTGGAGTATTTTTAAACGCTCAAGACAGATGTTTTCGCGTGATATTTGCGCTGAAGTCGAGAACTACCCAACCTTTGACGCCCTCGGCCGTTCTCAACGCTTTCTCCGTTCCGCGGTCAATCCCACAACGCACCGCGCGAGCCTGATCGAAGCTCAACTTAACACTCGCTCTGCTCCGCGCGAGCAGACACGCACTGTAACAGTTCATTTATGCAGCAAATTTTTTTCGGGAAGAAATCCAGTCATTCCAACAGAAATCTGTTGGGGAGTTTCAGACGACAACGTTGATTTGCTCCGGTTCATTTGGAAGCTTGTTTCTGCCACAGAACAAAACTGCTGAAAAGATAATAATTGCGACTTTTTATCTCACAATTGCGAGAAAAAAAATCTGAATTGCGTGATATAAAGTCGCAATTGCGTGATATAAAGTCAGAAATGCGAGTTTGTTCTCACAATTCTGACTTTTTGTCTCGCAATTCAGTTTTTTATCTTGCAATTCTGACTTCATAACACGCAGTTGCAAGTTTATGTCTCGCAATTCGGACATCTTTTCTCAGAATTGCGAGTTATAAAGTCCAAAAAAAAGACTGCCTTTTTTCCTCAGAACAGCAAGTTTATATCTCACAATTCTGAATTTATAATTTGCAATTGCGACTTTATATCACACAATCCGAGAAAAAAGTCAAGATATTTACAAGATAAAAAGTCGCAATTACCTTTTTTATTTTTTATTCTGTGGCGGAAACAAACTTCCAACTTTATCTCACAATTTTTCCCCACAATTACAATTTTATATCTCAGAATTTGGATTTTTTTTCTTTTTCTGCAACAAGCTTCCATACTAACATTAAATTACTTGTTAGACATTGTTAGAAAGTATTTCCATTTTGCATAAAGGCTTGTCCTGACAGCAAGCTAGTCACATGACCTCAGACGGTGTTTACAGAGTCGTCCACTTCATCATCTTGAGAAATAAAACTTAACTTTTCATCAACTTCTTTAATCAGTGGTGAAAAGAAAGACATGCCAAAAAATCTCAGCACTGTCCTGAACATCCTAAATGTTTGCTCTCGTAAACAACGCGTCATTTGTTCTGAGGCTGCTGGTCAGGAGTGAGTCATAAATATCTCATCCTACAAGAGTCCATATTTAATTAGACAAAGCATCTGGGAATACGCATATAAAAAATGGGAAACGATCCCTCTTACATAAGTCAATTAGTATCTTTAACAGCATTGTTATATTCTTTACAAGTGGATGTATTCATTCGTTTGCTTTAGAGGGGCGTCATGTACAAAATGATGCTAACAGGATCTAATTAGCAGATGCAAATGAGGAAAGCCGGAGTATTCGCAGAGAAGCAGAAGAGAGGCTCGGTGGGAAAGCTGGAACGGTTCGGATTACCAACGGCCCCCACGCTGGGGACCAAATGTGATGGTCCGCTCCTGCTGTTGTTCTTTACATGAGACAGGAGCAGACCATAAATATAGACGTGGGGGGCGAAAAGGGAGGGTCAAAAAGGGGCTTGACCTTCTGGCGTCCAAATACTCACCCAATTTTATATCCGTCAGTCTGTCGATCTCTCATCGCGGTCTGGAAGCGTTCATCCCTGTCTCGACCGTGTTTCTCTGTTGCTGTTAGTTGGTGAGGAAAATTATGCAACCAAACTGCTAAAATAAAGATAGAGGCTTGAAAAACAAACCAAACTGCATTTTAAGCATCATATTGCGGTGTATCTGGCAGCACTCGGACCTTCTGCTCGCGCAAAACGCCTCTGCCAAGACATTGGTGCCGAGGTCACGGGCTCTTTCCCCCCGCATGGAAACTACAGGGAAGAGTGGCATCGTGACAGAAAGGACCCTTTAGACGTGTCAAAAAGAAAGCGCAGGGGAAGCGAGTATTTGAGCAAACTCCCCACTGTCTGCTGCCCTTAACGCTCTGGCAGCGAGTTCAGCAAGGGCTCTGCGATATAGTGAACGTTCATGCGTTTGGCAGACGCTTTCGTCAGAAGATACTTACATTGCATTCAAGATATACACTTGATCAGCTCATGCATTCGCTGGGAATCGAACCCAGAATGACTGAAGATATTATCAAAATGATGGTTATGAATTATATTTTACAGCAATTACTGACCTTTGTTAATGTTAGTTCACAGTGCATTAATGTTAAATGCACTGTGACTAAACACATAATATGCACTAAATAAACTAAACACATGATATGCATGTGCACACCGTCACCGCTTTCACAGATTCGCGTTTTTTATTTGACTCGGAGATGATCACGCTTTTCAAAACTTGCACCGGAACCTGTTTCAAAGTTTGCGTTCTCGAGCTCCAAACACTGTTGACGACGGCCAGAACACATTAAAAGTTTCTGTTTTCTGTGAGAACGGTGTGTGTTAGCGGCCCATGAGTTAATAATGATCTTTACAACGGAAGTGAATCAATCAAAACTAACTTTATCTGGACAATAACTTTATTCTAGAGCTGCTGTACAATCTCTGTTACTGTAATCTCCTATTAATTTATCACTGTAAAGCTGCTTTGAAACAATCTATATTGTTAAAGCGCTGTATAAATGAAGGAGACTCGACTTGACTTCAGCAATAATCTGCCAAGTGTCGTCTTTGAAAAGAGATCAAACTCAGTCTGTTGCTCTAAAGCACTGAAGATTCACCAGTTTAAGTTGAAAATGTAAAAAGTCTACGCTCAAAAAGTGAATGAATGGATTTTAAATACAGCGTAAATATAATTAAGTACCATAAAATCCCCTGAAAATACAAAATATTAAAATATAAAACATAGTAGCCTACATTAATTTCACTGAAATAAAAAATATTTTAAATATATAAATAAATATAATACATTTAAATAATAAAGTATTGTGAAAAGCACTATATAAATGAAGTTGATTTCAGGGAGAGGGAAACACCACTGAGATGTGAAGGCCTATAGACAGGCGTCCCGGTGTAAAGGGTAAACCTTCATGACGAAGTGTTGCTGGGGCTGATCTCAGATCCACTCATATGTGCCAGTGTTTCTCATAGCAGAAACATCTGTGGGAGTGCAGAGGCTCTGCGAATATCGACGTACACAAGCGGAACAACCGTTCACAAATCACGCCAGGTGTGATGAGGCAGAATTGAATCTGAAAGCAAAACTTGACACCTCCTCCCACCATCCGAGAGTCCAGGCCTCCAGAGATTTCCCCTGATCAGTTACTGCAGAATCAAGATTTAAATAGAGGAAACCAGGGTTTTACAGGCTGATGTCACCGCAGAGACTTCTAGCTGAT
>NC_140230.1:36894647-36917147 GCF_951802725.1 Rutilus rutilus
AGTTTATGTTTAGCATGCATCACCTGTTCAGTCATTTTGACTCGTTGTTTCCAGCAATCTTACATCTTTCTCTCATGTGGAGGCGTTTCACCGCACGACTAAAGAAACCTCAAGAAATACTTCCATATAAACATTACAAATGTGTTACAAAGGTAAATCTGTCCGTCTTAGAAACGTGAAACTGTCTTATTCATGTGATCAGTAATATCTTCAGGAGCGGATGGATTTATGACAGGACAAACTCAGATAGATAATTCACACTTCATGATAAGGACAATCTCCACTTTTTGCTTGCATTTGCTTGAGATGAAAACAGAAATTGAGTCATTTTAGTTTTACGGATAAAATCTGCATTTTTGCTTCCCAGTCAAATTATTAAAATACAAGAGAAACTTTTTTGATATGCTGTAAAAATAATGTCATGTCAACAGGCCACATATATAATAAAGAGGCTCGGCTGTTAATATTCAGTCACTGATACAGTAAACCCAGCGGGTCTGATGGACTGGTTTTATTAGCAATTACAGTTTTTTCAACTGCTTACACACATTTTCAAAACTTTGCCTCTTATTTTTCAAAACTTTACACATAAATCCAAGAATTGCACACACACAAAATGCAAAATGCCTCACAGATCTTGCAAAATGAAGCACTGCACTTGTCTCACGTTGCAAACACCGATGGATATATCATCTACGCACACTTATTCAGAACCTAAAGCTCTCCTTTCACGTACATTTCTGTACAAGATTGAAAGCAATCGGCAGAGAGATGTAGAAAAATACACGGTAAACACGAAAGCAAGATTGAAACCAAACTTTTACCGTAAGCATTTGTGCTTGTTAATTCACTATTACACAGTCCGAAAAACCTACAACTTGAACTTTGACCTGTTTAGGCCTATTCTAAAGCCATGATTGGCTGGTGTTCAGTAAAGCAATGAGTGTTTGCACATGTGAGGAGTGTGTGTGAGGCTCTGATGAATTACTGTGGTGTTTTGATAGGATTCTGTTTGAAAAAGGAAATCAAGATACTTCATGATAGATTTGTGTGAGTTACATAGATAACTGTGTGTTGTGGTTTGCAAAAAGTGTTTTATGAAATTGAAAACTGGGTTGAAGACTGAGAATGAGTGTATGGTTTTGCAGATTTGGTGTGTGGTTCTGGTGTTTGAATGTCAGGTTTCAGAAATTGTGTGACAAGTGAGATTTTGTGTGTAAGCAGTTGAAAAAAAACTGTAAATGTCAGTGGAAATATGATGATTAATAAGCCATCGAGGTAAATGAGTTTGTACCATAAACACAAGTCTCAATATTTCCTTTATATAAAATGCTCAAAATAATAATGTGCAAACAGAAGGCCAAGCATTACTGCCTTGAGATTCGCTCTTTTATAGATGTGAGTCGTCGTGATGTTTCTCGTTGAATCACAGGACAATAAAATCGAACATCTAAAGAACTTCGAACCATTTCCAGTTTTCTCAGAATGAACTTTGGCACAAAAAGTGCTTTTCTTTAATTGCTCTCTGGAAGTGTAACACTCCTGTGTGGTTGTCAGCCGCACGAAACCAGATTCACCTCAAACTTTCTAGCCATAAATAGTGGCAGAAAAATCTTAATTGTGAAAACAGTTGCATTTTGTAATTCTCATTTCTGGACTATAAGTTACATTGCAGCTCAGTTAATGTGGGCAAACGCTTCAAATATATCATTACTTCTGACTTCATGTACAGTACGGCTGTTCCTGACCAGGACAAATGAGATACAAGCTGATCCGGGGCATGTTGTCACACACACACTCTTAAAAATAAATCTCAGCTATACGCCATAAGAACCGTTTCTGGTTCCCGAACCTTTCAGTGATCAGTTCTGAAAAGAAACATGTTTTTCTTAGTGTGAAGAACATTATAATGATCTGAAGAAGCTTTTCCCAAATAAAGAAATCTGGTTCTTCACGGAACCCATGCCAGTAAAGAAGCTTTATTTTTAAAAGAGTGTGTGTTTGTGGCATAAGTTCACACAATGAAGACCATTAAAAAGCCTGTTATAGACTTAAATTTGGCAGAACTTAAACCATTATGAAACACAAGCAAACCACCAAACATGTAAACAAAATATCGACACGTTTCGCCCAAGAGATTAATTAATAAACTGAGGGATGAATCTACAACACATGTGACAACTTGCCCCGAAAATACTCAAAGTATTACATCAAGAATGATAAATATAATGCATGTCGATGTGGTTATGAGATTGCTCGATACTCGCAAAATATGCTGATATTAAAATGTTTTTCGAGAATAAAACCACAAAAAAAAGTCATTTAAAGCAGCTTTAGATGTTTGAAATCAACACTGCTGGAGAAACAGGTTTAAAACCTCATGTTGCTGAAACAGCGTGTGTAGAATAGAGTAAATAGAGTAAAATAAGAGGATGAAGTGTCAGTAGGAGGCGCTATAGAGCAGCATCAATAAATCCCGCATCATCATCACAGGTGCTTCAGTCAGTCTTTCATTCATCAGTCGTTCAGTGTGTTTTACCTTCATTCTGCTTCAGACTCTCCCTCTCTCTTCATCGCTCTCAGTCTGAACTCAAGCGCGATTTCGACCTCAATCTGTGGACAATGAAGATGAAACTGGTGAGTTATTCATCATAGTGATGATTCATATTATTACATCTATGCAAGAAGCTTCATTGTGTTTTCTTTCTTATCTTTGAT
Organism: Rutilus rutilus; assembly: GCF_951802725.1. Lineage (NCBI taxonomy): Eukaryota > Metazoa > Chordata > Actinopteri > Cypriniformes > Leuciscidae > Rutilus > Rutilus rutilus. Next base: position 36,897,366 of record NC_140230.1, read on the forward strand.
TGTCAATCAAGTTTAACCTCTCCGATAGACAAGTGTGCATTTACCACCAGAGGAGAATATACAAGTAACAGATGATTAAATATAGTTATTAATACTGCGTACTGAACCCAGACAGTCGCTGTTTAAACCTCGTTCAACATCATACGAAAAATAAAACTTATAAAAATAAGAATTAGAAAACGTTCTCGTTTTACACACAGAAACAATCTTTGCAACGTTTTGGATGTTAGTTTAGCTACATATGCTTAGAAAAAAACCTAATAAGAACAAATTTGAAATTGTCTCGCAAAAAAACACACACACAAAAAAGCCCACAAATGACAGTAACGCGTAATTTAAAAAAAACAAACAAAAAAAAAACAATAGCCTACAAAATTGTCTTCCCGACTGTTTATGTATCATGTTTAACTTAATTTTTAAATATTAATAAACGCAGCTATAGGCCTAAACTGTTTTTGTTCCATCATTAAAGGAAGAATTAATACTGAAAATCGAAAACATGTTGTTTATGTTCGCATGACACTAATACACTCTAGATTGGCAATGAATTTTAACATCAACATTTAATTTTTAAATTATAAAATGCCAAAGTTATGCGTAATGAAGGAACGTTTTAATTTAATCAATGTTTTCTATCGTTTGTTGCTTTTTAAATACATGTTTGTAGCTTATGATACGGAGGAGTTATTGTCTGAAATAAAATATAAAGACTAGATTGATAGGGAAATTTTCCCCCAGTGATCTCAACGGCACAAAGTGTCCGAATCAACATGAACTCCATAAAGATTAATCATTTGTGATTATAAACTCTTTATTATTTGTTCTTCAATTAAATCGGCGGAGATTTAAACTGAGAATAAGAAGAACTGAAATATGAAGCGAAGACTATGACGAGCACATCAGCATATTAATTAAAATGCTGTTAAAAAAAATATTTATAAATGCAATTAAATGATACCGTTTAGCTGCACATATTAGAAAATAAAAAAGTGATAGGGTTATTTGGAAAATATGAAATTAAAGCTATAGCTTATTTTACGAACGAATAGGATAGCCTATGACACATAAACGTCACGAGTTAAATAAAGTGCATTTAATTTGATAGCAAATGTAGGCTACGATGAAAACAAATTAACGTTCTATAACATTAAATAATTTTATTTTACGCCTTTAAATAGCCATAGAAGATTGTTTACTTTTAGATCCATAAAAGCAAAAAGTTTCAATTTGTTTTAATGCAGCGGTGACTGAAATGCAGAATCGTTTTAAACCAAAGCGATCAAAATAGAAATAATGTGCAGCTGTTGAACGTTTACAATAATGAACATTTATATTGACATCTACACATTAATTCTCAGTGATGCCGAGGCGCGCGACAGTAACTGCCGGAGATCGAATTATCAAACGTCAGGATTCGGATCTAGAGTTCGGGTGGAGTGTGTCGGATCATGCCCGGGGAAGGGTCCGGTTCTGCGCTGGACGACGGGAAGGATTCACCGATCATTTGTGAAGATGAACTGACGAGCCGGTACATACTCGACGGGATCGGGTCCAATCGATACTTCATGATGGGCGCGACGCAGCAAACGCAGGAAAGTTCGAGTCCGTGTCCGTTGTTCCCGTACGCGGGCCAGACCGGAGGAGTATACGCTGGTTCCGATGGATCGCGGTACGCGTCGCTGCACTACGGCTCCGTGATCCCGCCCGCGGGCTTCTGTCCGTCTCTGTGTGCTGGACGCGGGGAGTTCGGCACGGGGTATCAGTTCGGACACGCTTCGGGAAACTCCTACGGCTCGTATCAAGGGTCCGGGATCGGGTCCATGGCTCGAGCTCAGGTGTATCTGTGCAACCGGCCGCTGTGGCTCAAGTTCCACCGGCACCAAACGGAGATGATCATCACCAAACAGGGCAGGTGAGAGAGGGGTACAGTCTAAAAAATAATAAAGGTGCTTTTATTGCCATCGGTGGTTCCACATTTGCATTCTTTATATTATTAAAATGTTCTTCACACTAAGAAAAAACATCCAAGCAAGCAATTTTGCGTTTAAAAGACATCTAATAGGAGTCCAAACACAGCCCTGAAGTCTAAGGCCACATTTGGGCTGTCAGTGAAAACTGAATATAGACGTCTAACCAAAGCCCAAGAATATGTTACAGAACATGACAAAGACATGAAACTAAACACCTTGTAATCACTGTTTGCTTACATGATGGAATATCCTTCATCTCGCAAGTTATTTAGGCCAAAACGACATGTAACCAAATTCAAGGTTATTTTGGCTAGAAGTGTGTTACTCATAATCGGACTAAATCGGGTCTGTTAAACTAGACGGAGAAATGACGGCTATTCTTGTCAGAACTCATCACTGAAGGTTCTTTGTGGAACCAGAAACGATCCTAATATTTCAACGCTGCTTTTGGAAACCCCCTTTTGAATCATTAATTTTAAGCGTGAATTAATCAAATAGGCTAAGTTTTTTTAGGCCATAAACGCTTTAAATTGTTGGCTATAGGCCAAGGCAAAATCACAACAACAGATTTTAAAATCAGATTTAAACAGTAAAATAACGAAAATAATGTTTCAAATGTGTTTGCAAATAGTTTCGTAGGCTACTTTTATCTGGCGCGATCGATCGCGGTTAGCGAACAGACGTGTTACTATAGCAACAGTAGTCATTAATATTATTTATAGATTTTTATATAATAGCCTATATCTCAAAAAGTAAGCTAGTTTTATTATTTATTTATTTATTTTTAAACTACAGCTACCAGAAATAGGGGCTCAAAAAGACAATTCAGGTCGAATTAAAAAATATATATAATTAAAAGGGGTCGTCAAAATGGAAGTTGCATTATATTTACATTTATGCATTTAGCGCTTTTATCCAATGCGACTTAAAAATGAGGTACAAAGCATTCATCACAGAGCCAACAATCACAATGCCAGGTTGATTAGACAACTAGATGAAACCAGCTAGAGAAGAATTGTATTATTATTGTGTATTTGTGAAAGCATTTGGTTTGAGAGTGTGGTGTGGTTAAAGTTCTTTGAAAGCTATAGTCCTATCTTTAATCCGCAATTTTGATAATTAATTCAGAATATAGCTGAATAATCATTTGTGTTTTAAATCCCTGCACAGGCGGATGTTTCCATTTCTCAGTTTCAATATTACCGGCCTGAGCCTGACGACGCATTATAACGTGTTCGTGGAGATTGTTTTAGCGGATCCGAATCACTGGAGATTCCAGGGCGGGAAATGGGTCACGTGCGGGAAAGCCGACAATAATATGCAAGGTATGGCAGAAACCAAGTTAATACGTGCTGTTATTATTAATAATAACAATAATAATATGCTGTTGTATTTTATTGTTTTAGGGAATAAGATTTACGTCCACCCCGAATCGCCGAACACAGGCGCTCATTGGATGAGACAAGAAATATCTTTCGGTAAATTGAAACTAACAAACAACAAGGGAGCAAATACCAACACTTCTCAGGTAAATAATGCACATTTATTTTATGAGTAGAACAATTAGCTACTGATGCTAAACCATTTCTGTTGTGCTTTTTGGGCCTGTTTTAGTACTCAAATGAAATAAATAAAAGCACATAGGCTATTGCTTTTGACATTGAATGTAAGAACAAGTCATATTAAATATGGCTGAATGTGATTTTATCCTGGAACAACATTCCAATCAACCAATCAGATCTGAGGGATGAGTTTATAGTTTATGCCAAGTCTAGGTGCTTCTACATCAGTGTTTCAGCCATTTCCCTCTGGTTTTTGGGATAAGTTATGGGTAGAGTTGGAGTTTTTCAGTCAGGAATGTTGTTCCAGAATCCAGATTGAACATCTTACTTGGCAAAATCACCATTAAATGATGTGCGTTTAATAGTCTCATTTGTGTCTCCAACTCAGATGATTGTCCTCCAGTCTCTACACAAGTACCAGCCGAGGCTTCACATCGTTGAAGTGTCAGACGACGGGATTGAAAACACGGGCCGAGACTCTAAGACTCAGATCTTCACCTTCCCGGAGAACCAGTTCATTGCGGTCACAGCTTATCAGAATACTGATGTACAGACTTTCTTTCTGAGCATGAATAACCCTCTGGTGCTCTTCGCGTGTTTGTTTTTTTATTTCAATGAAATTAATGTACTATATTTTAGTTTGATAATGTTTTTTTATTTTATATTTTTAGGGGATTTTATGGTACCAAATTATATTTATGCTGTATTTAAAATCCATTTATTCACTTTTTGAGCATAGACCTTAAAATTAAATTTCCAACTTAAACTGGTAAATCTTGAATGGTTTAGAGCAACAGATGTTTGATCTCTTTTCAAAGGCGACACTTGGCAGATTATTGCTGAAGTGAAAAAAGTTTTTAAAAGTTTTACGTTTATTGTTCTGAAAAATGTGCAAAAATACTATCTTCAATTTTTATATGAAATATATATTTAAAAAAACATGTTTCACTCTAAAACTGTGAGAAAATCAAAGCCATAAATCTAAACAAGTTAGTTGTTCCTAATGTGAGGTTGATATCTCAGTAAATGATGTTTCAGTGAATGTTGTTCGGCTGCAGTTCCAGACGCTTCCACTAGAGGAAACTCCTCTCATTCATTTCCAATGCGCTCATTTCTGACCGCGAGGAGCTCAAGTGTGACTGTTGTTTCAGGACCATTTAACCTGTTAGAATCATATCCATGATTTTTGTGTGTGTGTGTGTGTGTTTACATAGCAAGTGCCAAAACATTTACCAAGTTTCGTACCATTCCGATCAAGAAAAAAAGTAAAAACAAAAAACAAAAAGTTACGTTTTTCGGTGTAAAATGATAGAAGAGCACCAGATGCATGAAACAGCCCGGTCACACTGAACGCGTCTCTATAGCACGCATTGTGTTTTACATGCAAATGATACACATGGGTACACATTAGTAGTGGTGTGTGTATTACACGCAATAAAGTGCGTATCATATGCACGTAAAACTAATTTTCGCGTATAAATTGCACGATAAACACAACACGTGCTATAGACACGCATTTTCATGAGCTCAGGCTGGGACTACACACACTCAGTTATTAACACTCACTTCTGTGTCGTTCCTCTAGATCACTCAACTCAAGATCGACCACAATCCTTTCGCGAAAGGCTTCAGAGATAACTATGATTCGTGAGTATGATGAGCATCACTGAGGTTTCCCCGCATTTATTCTCGGCTGATACTAACGTGCATTGGATTTTCAGGATGTACACGCTTGCGGAGCGTGAAAGACTGACGCCTTCGCCAACGCACTCGACGCGCGCGCAACAGATCGTGCCAAGCGCGCGCTACACCATGCAACCTTTCCTGCAGGATCAACTCAACAACCGGCTATACAGCAGCGAACAGACCAGTGGCAGTAAACTGGAGCTCACGGCGTACGAGGGAGATTACTCCAGCTCTTTGTTACCCTACAGCTTCAAGTCTTTACCTCTCCAGAGCGCGCACTCGCTCGGGTACTATCCTGAAGGCGCGTTCGCGTCCGTGACCGCGGGATGGGGCACGAGAGGCTCGTACCCGAGGAAAGTGCCCTGGTCTCCCAGACCGAGTCCCACAGATGAGCACATCATCATGCCTGACAAAGACAAACCTCAGGAGGAAAGCACTGTGAGCGCATTCGCTCAGAACTGGATGGAGAAGCCTTCAGACTCTGTGGAGCCCAGCGTTTACTCGGTCGTGTGCAAGAGGAGGCGGCTTTCCCACGCAGAGTCCGGGACTGGGAACTCTCCCAAGTGTGAGGAAGACTCGGACAACTTTCACAAGGACTCTTCATCCCCCTCTAAGGCGATCGGCTATTACGCGTTCTATGCCGGCAGCTAGAGGAACGCACAGCTCCTGCACTCTTAAAAATAAAGGTTCCGAACGGGCGTTTTAGAACTGAAGAACCATTTTTGGTTCCGAAAAGAACTTTTCTTTGTGTGAAGAACATTTAAAAAAATCTAAAGAACCTTTTGAAAAATTGAACGATTCCATGGAATGTTCTTCGTGGAACCATCGATGCCAGTTTCTTTTTGAGAGTGATTGTTTGTTTGAATTGATCAGTTTGGTTCTTTTGTAATATATTTAAACCTCACATTAATGCATTTGTTTCTGTGCACGTTCAAAGTAAGATATGTCATTTTGAAAATGCTGTTGTGTGTAGCTATTAAACGACTGCTGTTTTGGATTGGTTGAGATATTCTTAAAAACATTAGATTTTTTTAATATACACTCTTAAAAATAAAGGTTCATTACACAGAAACAGAATTGATGGTTCTGTGAAGAACATTTAACATCCATGGAATCTTTTCATCGCATGAAAGGTTCTTTATAGTGGAACTATGTTCTTTGGATTAATAAAATATTCTTTACACTAAAAAAATGATAAAAATGGTGCTTTTAAGAGCTGATCACTGAAAGGTTCTTTGGGGAATTAGAAACGGTTCTTCTGCGAAAAAAACTTTATTTTTAAGAGTGTACAGAATTAACTGAATAATTTAGACATGATATGGGTGTGAAAGAAATATCCAGAAATTTAACAGAGAGCTTTGAAAACTGGTTTTCACAGCTGTAAAATACATCAAATTAATAAATCCAAATGCAAAAAATATGCAGAAAATCAATAACTCTGAACGGTCTCACTGAATCAGTAAAAATTAATAAACCATATAGAATGTGTTTGGTAAATAAGGGAAATGTAAAATTAAACCTCATATATGTGGATTATTACAAGAATCCAGAAATAAACTCAACATTAAAGTTCTACAAATAGAGATCCTGTAAGATGATATATTGCACAGGACACTGTCCTCTAGTGGTGAAGCCGGAGGGAAATATGATCAGTTTGGTTTGATTATGTCAAATGAAATGGTTCAATGATTAGTAACTATCATTCACAGTAAAAACAGTGAAATATTATTCTAATGTAAATCCACTGTTCTCTATGTGAATATACAGTAAAGTGTAATTTATTCCTGTGATCAAAGCTGAATGTTCAGCATCATTACTCCAGTCTTCAGTGTCACATGATCCTTCACACATCACTCTAATATGATGATCTGATGATCAAGAAACATTTATAATTATTATCAGTGTTGGAAACTGTGATATATTTATTTTCCAGGATTTTTGATGAATAGAAAGTTGAAAAGTACAGCATTGATTTGATATAGAATCTTTTGTAACATTATAAATGTCTTTGTCACTTTTAATCAATGTAATGCATCCTTGCTGAATAAGAGTATGAATTCATTAGCTTATTTTATACAATTTATAATAAAGTATTAATTTGTTTTGTTTTTTAATCTTACTAATCCCAATCTTTTGAATGGTAGTGTATGACAGTTTCCACATATTTTTGTAAAAAAAAATATATATAAAGCAGCTCTCGACAGTTTTCAATCAATAATCATAAATGTTTTTTTGATCATCATATTAGAATGATTTGTGAAGGATCATGTGACACTGAAGACTGGAGTAATGATGCTGAACATTCAGCTTTGATCACAGGAATAAATTACACTTTACTATATATTCACATTTTATATTTTACATTTTAACATTTCACAATATTACTGTTTTTACTGTATTTTTTTGTCTTAATTATTTCAAACTTTTGACTGCGAGTGTGAGATGCTGTGAGACGGCAACAAAATCCCTAAAGAATAAACACACTGCCTCTGCTGCTTCCAAAAATCAGTTTATTAAAATATGCAAAGTTTCCACCCGAAGGTCTTCATTGCATATTTTAATAAATAGATTTTGTGTGTTTATTCTTTAGAGAAGTGCTTTCTATGCCTAAAGTTTCTGGATCTGCGCATATTACTACTACTGGTAAAATTACAACAAAATCAACAACAACAACAACAACAACAACAACAATAATAATAATAATAATAATAATAATAATAAATGAACTTTATATAGCACTTTATATATGTTTACACAGAGCTTTGCAGCTGACACATGCTGCGTTATATGTACATAAACATTCAAATGCATACATTTAAAAAAAAATAAAATAGTTAGATTGCACAGAAGAAGAAGAAGATGTATGAGACTGAAGGAAAGTCCTGGAGAGCAGAAGCTCCTCCACACACTCAGTTCAGTGTGTGTGAATGAGTTTCTCTGACACACACACACTCGGACAGCTGTTTTCAGTCGTGCAAGTACAGCTCCTAAAAATACTGAAATCTCAAAAACAACCCATAGTTCAATCTGACAATCGTGTCATAAACATCCTCACATAATGCCAAAAATTAAAAAAAATATTAGAAATAATTCTACACAAGTCGTGTCATAAACATCCTCACATAATGCCAAAAACAAAAACAAAATCAGATATTAATTCTACACAAATCCTGTCATAAACATCCTAAAATAATGCCAAAAAACAAAAACAAATATTTGAAATAATTCTACACAAATCGTCATAAACATCCTAAAATAATGCCAAAAAACGAAGAAAAAAATAGAAATAATTCTACACAAATCGTGTCATAAACATCCTAAAATAATGCCAAAAAACAAAAATTAGAAATAATTCTACACAAGTCGTGTCATAAACATCCTCACATAATGCCAAAAACAAAAACAGAAATAATTCTACACAAATCCTGTCATAAACATCCTAAAATAATGCCAAAAAACAAAAACAAAATATTAGAAATAATTCTACACAAATCGTGTCATAAACATCCAAAAATAATGCCAAAAACAACAAAAAATATTAGAAATAATTCTACACAAATCGTGTCATAAACATCCTAAAATAATGCCAAAAACAACAAAAAATATTAGAAATAATTCTACACAAGTCGTGTCATAAACATCCTCACATAATGCCAAAAACAAAATCAGAAATAATTCTACACAAATCCTGTCATAAACATCCTAAAATAATGCCAAAAAACAAAAACAAATATTTGAAATAATTCTACACAAATCGTCATAAACATTCTAAAATAATGCCAAAAAACGAAGAAAAAATAGAAATAATTCTACACAAATCCTGTCATAAACATCCTAAAATAATGCCAAAAAACAAAAACAAAAATTAGAAATAATTCTACACAAATCATGTCATAAACATCCTAAAATAATGCCAAAAAACGAGAAAAAAATATTAGAAATAATTCTACACAAATCGTGTCATAAACATCCTAAAATATTGCCAAAAAACAAAATATTAGAAATAATTCTACACAAATCCTGTCATAAACATCCTAAAATAATGCCAAAAAACAAAAACAAAATATTAGAAATAATTCTACACAAATCGTGTCATAAACATCCAAAAATAATGCCAAAAACAACAAAAAATATTAGAAATAATTCTACACAAATCGTGTCATAAACATTCTCAAATAATGCCTAACAACTAACAAAATTTAGAAATAATTCTAATGTGCAAAGTTTCTGATAGCAAGTCTTCCAGAAAGTTCTGTGGAAGTTCTGTACACTGTGGAACGACTGATGAGGGCCCTCGACTGAGCTCTGGGAGCCGATCACACACAGTCACTGAAGCTCTACTTTAGAGCATAGATGTGTCTGGAAGACATTACTGGTCTTAGACTTGGATGGACTTTCTGCTGCGATGCAGTTCATCTATCCATCTCCTCTTGTCCCATCTCGCAGCAGAAGCTCTAGAGAGCGTGGAGCGTCGCTCGTCCTGCAAAAACACAGAAACACTCTCATCATACACACACTGACACACACACACACACATCAGCTCTTTTCTCTCAGTGTCTGAAACGCTTCGTTTGAAGATTCAGTCTCTCTAAACCCCGCCTCTCGGAGAGATGCTCTGCTCTGATTGGTCAGATGGCTCAGTCTGCTGTGATTGGTCAGAAAGCAAACGCTCATTATCATATCTGAATCTCAGCTCTTGACACACAGTGATACGAACAGTAACGATGGCGTGTGTTTTACCCATAGACTGTAAATAAATATGTTCGTAGTGTGCGTGACATCACACAGTGTTTCTGAAGGGCATTTCTGAAGCCCAAAGTGGGCGGAGCCGGCCGTCGCCATCTTGGAAGCGTCACTCCCGGATAAACGGAAATGTCCAGCGAGGCGGATTAGCTGAGGTGAAGTGACGCTAACACACAGCAGACAAACGGCTAGTAGTGACATCAGCGGCAATCCACCTGTCACTCAAGTGGCCACGCCCTTAATTATGCAGAACTTTAAGGCTTAATATAATTTAAACGGATGAGTTATAAAAAAAAACCCACCCCCCTCAACAGTCGTCATGAAGGGCAACATTAGCTATATAGACCAAAACCACTTTTTGCACCAGACTGTAAACATGTGTTTTTCTGCTGTAAAGTTGGGCATTTTAACATGAGGGTTTATTATGGGATTGACTCTCTTCTGCAGCCGGCCTCTAGTGGCCAGTGGATGAACTGCAGTTTAAGTCTCTTCAGTGTTAGATTCAAGAGAGAGAGGGAAGGTGTCCGCTTGGTTTTACTGTATCAGTCTCATCAGAGTGGATTTGCTCTGGAGAAAGCGAGAGCGGACTCGACCCTCACCTCATAGGCCGGCGGATCTGAAGACGGGAGCGGACTGTAGTAGGACGGGGGTGATGATGCGGGACGCTGGTCCATGACATCACTGACCACATCAGGTGATGCTGAGCTCATGTGGATCACCATCAGACGCTTCCTCTGCAGAGGAACAGAAGATAAACACATAACCAACATAAGATTAAATTAACTCAATTTGACTAAGATAGAATTTAAATAAAACAAAAAATTTAATATTAATAATAAAATCGTATTTTATGCATTAGATGAATTAACTTAATTAACTGTAATTAATCAATTAATTAAACAGATTAATTGATTCAAATTTAAATACATTAATAAATAAAAATGATTAAATAAATAAATCTTGATTTAAATAAATAAAATAGGAAAAACAGTGTAAAATCAAAAATAAGATTAAACTAATTAAATTTGATTTAGGAAAAAATAATGCAATTTTTTTTAAAATACATTTTTCTTTTTATGTCAGTTTAAAATAAATTGATTATTTAAATAAATTAATATAAAATACAACTTGATTTAATAAATAAAAATAAGAAAAGCAGTGTAAAAATGTGAAAATAAATAAATAAGATTAAACTAAGTATTATTAAGATCACAATTAAGATAAATAATTTAATATTTATTTCAACTTTAAATAAAAAAAGATTAATACATTAGATTAAAACTTAATTAAAATAAAAAAATAAAAAATGTAAATAGAAAATTCATTAAAATGATTCAAATAAATTAATAAAACCTTTTTAAAATAAATACAAAAATGTAGTGTAAAAATGTAATAATAAATTAATAAATACATTTTATTGAAATAAATTGATTAAAATAATATAAAATAAAATTGATTTAAATAAATAAATACATTTTATAAAAAATAATATGAATATATTGATATGAATGAATACAACATCTAACAGTGCAGTACAACAGTGAGTATAAAAAACAAGGATGTAATGTAAATATTTTACACATTTGTAATACTAACTTCTCACATTATAAATCAAGTCTTTGTAAATGAAAATATATTGCTGCCTTTTAAATTTTAAATTGGCGGCCCCTCACAGGGATGATCATATTTAGGGGTCCGTGGCATTAAGAAGATGGAGAACCCACCATAGATGATGCTGAAGATTAGAAGAAACTCTGATTTACCGATTTGCACCAGCAGCATGACGTCGCAAAGATGATGACGGAGAGGAGGAGCGCCAGAACGTTACAGGCCATGAACGCGATCTCAGTCGAACCCAGAGTAGGGGCCAAAAACTACAACACAAACACCTCAATATTCATAAACATCAGTAATATATTCATTACTAGGACAGATGGATCTTATATCATAGAGAGACTCACCACACGCACACTCGAAGCGACGTAGAACAAGAGGAAGAAGATGATGAAGACGGTCAGAGAGCTGAAGATATTGAACAGGTTCAGGACTTGAGCGGTGACCACCTGAACAAACATAATTCATAAACCACTTCTGCTTCATCAGATCATAACATGTGCGACGATGTGAGACGTACTGACCAGACACGGGTTGCGGGTACAGGCAGCGGTGGCTGTAACAACTCCATTTAAAATCAACTACACACACACAAAACAACATTATACAAGCGACAGAAATATCAACATTATTCAGCATTCATTTACAGTTTAATACAGTGATAAACACTATCAAAACACACAGGGCTCTATCTCGCACCCAGCGCAATTGTCTTTGTACACGACACATGTATCATTCCTATTTTGCACCCAACGCACAGCGGACTTTTCCCTCCACAGACGCACATCGGTAAATTAGGGAATGAACTTGCGCTCCCGGGGGCGGTTCAGCGAAAAGAGGAGGCGTGTTCCGGCGCAAACGTTCCCTGGTGCTATTTTGCAGTTTCAGAAAACAATTCCTCCACAGACCAGGAGAAACCTCGTCTAAAGTCAGTGGCCCCACTCCGGCCCTGTATTCAGATGCTATTTTAAGGGCGCATGCTTGGCCATAATGTAGCGTGTGCACCACCAAAAACACTTTGCTTCTCTTATCTACACAGAAGCAGCAGTTTTCATTTTTGCAAATCATACATACATTATTACAATGAAAAATATTCCACATGAAAAGGGAATCATTGTGGTGTCCATGAAGATGTGAAAAATAGGTATAAATCTAGCTTACACATTTACCCAAATTATCATACGCCTGTTTAACCGAAGCTAATTTTTAGGGGTGACCCCGAATAGTCGAAGATTCGATGCTTCGATTGGAGGAGCCTGATTCGACTACTGATCTCATGGTCGAATCTTCGCAGAGGTGTTATGAAACGAGGATCATGCCACTTTGGCTATATGAGGGCGCTCAATGTCTGATTTCACATAGAACTAGCTTTTATGTCAATACGTTAATATTCAGCCTATAGGCTGATAATATATTATGATAATGCTGTATATAAAAATGTGCAAAGAAAGAAGCTTTTAATAAATATTTTTTTTAACGTGCGTGAATAAATCCAAACACCCCGTGACAGATTTAAGTTTCACTTTCAATCCGTGACCGACAGAGGAGCGTCTTCGCGGCAAGGATTTAAATCTTTAACAATGTCTGGGATAAGAAAATCTAAAGTGTGGATGTACACCATCAGAAAGGATATTCTCCAAGGCTGGATTTAGCATCAGGAAAACCATGATCGCACTTCTGCCGGCCAACGTTTACACGTTTCACGCATAGACTGGGTTTCACGTTAGAATGTATTTTATCCGCGCGCACAATTTGAAAAGACTCCAACGGACACAGACAGAGTGAAAGACTGGATTTGTTCTCTCGATCAGGTAACGTTATATTAGGGTACAAGTGATTTCAAAACTTTTCAGCTGGTTCTAATTTGATTTCTGGATGCTGTGAACATTTTTAGCTAAAAAGACTGCCTCTCCAGTTTAGCTTATTGTTGTTTCTGCAGTTAAAAAGACAAAGTTGAAAATTCTGGCTACTATCGTTATTTTAATAATTTCTTTATTTTTATTTTATTTATTAATCTGTCAGGGTTATCTAATCGAACTATTTGTGGCTTGTGTTTTGAATGTTCCTCTGCACTTTAAGCATTTTGCACACATTTGCTCATCTTGTGACTTGATTCTGATTTATTTCGTTTTGTATTTTTATTTATTAGAAAGGTATATTCTGTTCTAATTTAATTTAGTAAATTAATTGTTTATTTTTTCGGTGCATCGATGTTGTGCTGTAGGCTGGCCTGCTCGCACAGGTAATTTAGCCGATTTAATATGATTTGCATGTGAAATGCAAATCCTGTCTGCAGTGTGCCTTTCTGGAGTTATTTATGTTATTTCTTAGTTTTATTGATCCAAAATGTTTTTATACATTTTCTTCTATAATTGTGTGATTTTCTGTACATCGCGGCTTTGAAACGTTAAAGCCCCGCCCCCAGCCCCACCCACTTGATTCGACTATTAGTCGACTATAGGCAAGACATGACGATTCTGATTCGACTATGAAAATCCATAGCCGGGGACAGCCCTACTAATTTGTGTGTGTTTCTCCATCCCCAATGTCACTTCTCTGTGTTTTACGGCCCTGACGAGAACGTCGGTCTCCTCGGCTGTGAACCGCTCCTGGCAAATCCGCCGTTATAATAGCAATCCGCCATGGAACAAGCACGCCTGCTCTTAAAGGGAATGTGAGATGACGCTCTGATTGGTTTATTTCACGTTACGCCCAAACCACACCTATGAGTAATGAAGCTACTTCAGACCAACACATTTTAGATTTGTGTCCGGCGCAAGAGTCATTTATCCCGCCAGTATAATAGCAACAGCCCGAGATCTGCCCACAAAGTTACTTGCATTTCGCGTTTGATACTTGCGTTTCAGATCGTTAAAATAGGGCCCTATATCTGATTCTGCATCCTCCAGGAGGTCAACATTTTGGAATAATTAAGATTTATTCATGTTTTTGAAAGAGTTGGCTGTGTCACCAAGGCTGTTTGATCAAAAAAATATAGTAAAAATTGATGAAATATTATTCCAATGTAAATCATTTTCTATGTGAATATATAGTAAAGTGTAATTTATTCCTGTGATCAAAGCTGAATTTTCAGCATCATTACTCCAGTCTTCAGTGTTACATGATCCTTCAGAAATCATTCTAATATGCGCTCAAAATAAAAGACTCACATAGCAAGTTGGTATTAAAAACAACCGTTCATAATTCCAAAAGACGAGTCCAAACGCCACGGCACCGGTCAGGATCTCCAGCCACTGACGGAGAAAAGACAAGATGTTTTTGTCAGCTCGTAGCCTCCAGTAGTGCTAGTTAAGAGTGTTGATCACTAGTTAGTAGGTGTTGATCAGCAGTTTTACCCCCAGAACCGCCGGGTTGATCTTCAGGAACCCCGTCACTCCGGGCGCGTCTCCGGGCTTCGACTCCGTGATGTAAACGGGACACGCAGACTGATCCTGCGAAGCCGCAGAGTTGATGATCACTTCGACTTTTCTCGACATCTTTAGACACTTTAGAGAATGAAAGAGGTTTCCGGATCACATGTGTTTTCTATGCTGTCAGCAGATAATTCAGTCATTGTTCACTTCACTCAAATTCTTCAGGTGAACAAACCAGACAAACCTGCGCAGTCGCTCCGATGACTCAAGACTTTCAAACTCTCTGATCATCTAATTCATCTTAATTCAGCTTTCGGTCTAAAGGTTCATCTATTTAAATGACTAAATTTCATCTGTTTAAATGACTCTCTTGTTTTATTCAGTGATGAGCTGGTTAGAGTTTATGGGTCACATCATTTATATTAGCAGCACAAAGACGAGCTCCAAACAACAGGAGTTTCCTTCATTCCAACACTTTACCATAGAGTCTCATTTCTTAACATTAGTGAACTAACATGCAATATAACAAAATATTTTCAAAGCATTTATAAACCTTTGTTAATGTTAGTTTTCATGTTTGTTCACAGATAGTGCATTAACTAACATATATAGCCTAACTTAATATAGGCTATTTTAGTAAATGTTGTAATTAGCATTAAGATTAATAAATGCTGTAGCAGGTTTGTTCATTAGTTCCACAGTAATTTTAGCTAACGTTAACAAATGAAGCCTTTTTGTAAAAACTGGTTATGTTTAACCGACTAAATGAAGAAGCTTCCACATATAGCTAAAGATATTTGGTAACCCTTTACAATAAGGTTCATTAGTTAAAATTAGTTAACTACCTTAGTTAACGTGAACTAAGAATGAAAAATACTTCTACAGTATTTATTAATCTTAGTTAATAATAAACATTTACTAATACATTATTAATATCAAAGGTTGTATTTGTTAACATTAGTTAATGCACTGTGCTAGCTAACATTATTAAATAAAATTAACTAACGTTAACAAAGATGAACAAATACAGTAACAAATGTATCATTGTTAGTTCATTAATGAACCTTACTGTAAAGTGTTACAAGATATTTTTCTGACTTAGTCCTCAACTTCAGACCTGCAGTGTGTAAAGATACTAAAGTCAGTGGTTATGTTGAGATAGTTTACCTCGATGTTGCTGTTGTTCTTGCTCTGGTTCTTGTCATTTTTCAGGAGAAACTCCACCTATAAACACGCAGAGAATGTGTGTGTGTGTGTGTGTGTGTGTGTGTGAGACTGACGTCAAGGATCAGGTCAACACTACAGTATTCATCTCTGTCCTGTAAGTTATGATGGAGAGCAGAGTTAATAATAACACACACCCACACACACGATTACTCAAGCTCTTTATGAGGATATTGTCTGACTAATATTGCAAAAACTGAGACGAGCTAGTCATTAGCATGTTAACTTGAGTCACGTGGTCTCCAGAGTCTTAAAACACCACACACTAAATTAACTCTAGTAATACATTAAAACAAACTGTTGGCTACACCTGTTGTGTTCTCGGGACCAATTGGACACGTTGGAAATGAAACAGTCATAACTTAATATTTTTCTACTAAAACCATATTGTAGCCTATCTAATCTGATCAGTAACTTCTCATGAATGCAGTTTTTAATTCTACCATGTTTTAACTGTGCTATCACTTCATTTTTTTGCTATTTAAAATGTTACATAACTACAAACACCAGCATGATGCAAGAAATATATATTTTTATCAATATTTGTCAGCGCGCAGAGACCCGTCACACAAGGCTATACAGCTGGTCATAAACTTGTAACATACTTTTTTACACAAATGAGGATGTGCCCAAAACAGGTTTAGCTCACTTCTGGGAACAAAAATGTCCACAAAATATGCTTAAGTAGGTTTACAAAAACACCACATACTAAAACTTGTACTGCATTAAAACAAACTGTAGGCTATATACACCTTTTGCATCACTGAACTTACTTCAGCTGGACTGAGACGCCATTTTCTTCTGGAAACAAACTGTTGCATTATTTCCCTGTTATCTCTGTAAAGCTGCTCTGAAACTCTGTATTGTAAAAAGCACTAAAGAAATAAAGGCGACAAATTCCAGGTCCATTTAGACATGGTGAAATGTAAGCTTATAAAACAGTCATAACTTAATATTTTTTCTATTTTAAAACCATATTGTATCTGATCAGTAACTTATTAAATGAGAGAATGGCACACAGTTTTTAAAGTTTTGAATGTTACCTTGTTTTTACTTAATTTACCTCCTATTTAAAATGTACAATAACTACAGTAAAAAACCAGCGTGGTGCAAAAAAATCGAATTTTTTATCAATATTTCTGAGAAACATTATTGGGTGCCAAGGACATTTTTTGGAAGTATCTGCAGATTAGACACTGTGTAAAGAACAAATGTAATGCAAGTGATGATAACCCTGTTTATGCCTATCTTCAGTGAAGCTCAGACTGCAGACACCTGGAATAACATGAAAACAATATGGCAGAAGGATTTGGGGATTAATATGGATGATGACTGGCTGTACATCCTATCTAATGTGGGTAAGAACATACGAGAAATTAATTCACATAGATATTATTACACACCATCTAGGCTTCACAGGATCGGGATAGCTGGAAATAATGCTGGATGTATGCTGGAAATGTAGTGAAGAAGAAGGTACTCATTTACTGTACATATGATTTGGGAATGTTCTTTAGTTCACCCATTGAGTGCTTGAAGAGTGGATGGGTCTAATTTACTGGCGGAACCACGACTATGGCTTGGAGATCAAGCAGTGATATCCAACATAGCAGAAATGCATGTACCCTTATTAGGAGTGGTTGTATTACAGCAGCCAGGGTTGGAAATGCCCCAAAACCCCAGACCTGACAGACTGGATTGATGGGATGATTGAAATTGCTTCATATGAAAGCATGTTGGGGAGAATGCATAATGAAGAATGGGAGAAATGAGAAAAAACATGGGATATTTTCTGGCAGCATATAAAGATAGTGCACATGAATATGACTGAGGTTACGATAGTAACCGAGTAGTTCCCTTTCGAGAACGGTCACTTCGTATTGCGTCAGTGTAACAACTGGGAGGGGTCCGCCTAGTGAAGGGGGACTGTGAACCTGTGTGTTGTGATTGTGAAACATACTCTTTTTGTGCTTTATGTGGGTCGCCGTGAAAACGGCGTTTGTTTGTAGAGGAGCGCGCAATGCAGCGGGCCTGTTTACAATAATAAAATCTCCAGCCGCCTGAGCTGAACAGGGAGCTGTGAGAAGTGTCGCGGGTTTCTTAGAGGGTGGTCCTTAGAGACCTGCTTCGCCGGCTTGGCTGGACGAGGCGAAAGCGGGGCGGACTTGGGCCTGCTTGAAGCGGAGCTGGAGCGTTTTGGCAGGAAGTGTCGCATAGCTTGGGACGACTTCTGCGCGTCGGTGTACCTCTCTGAAAAACCCTTCACCGCTGGGCCGAAGAGGCCGGAGCTGGAGACGAGGGCGTCGAGGAACATCGCTCTGTCCGCGTCCTTAATTTCGGTGATGTTTAGCCAAAGGTGGCGCTCGAGCACGACCAAACTAGCCATATTCCTCCCGATAGCCTGCGCTGTAGCCTTGGTAGCACCCAAGGCTAGGTCCTTGGCGCTTCGGAGGTCTCGGAAGGCCTCAGGGTCCGGGCCAGCCTCGTCCATCGATTGGAGGAGTTTGGCCTGGTAAACCTGCAGCTCAGCCATCATGTGCAGGGCCGAAGCAGCCTGACCAGAGGCAGAATAAGCGCGTCCGGCGAGGGCTGAAGTGTTTCGGCATGGTATTGTTGGATGAACCACTCTAGTTCGCCAGCTAGCAGTGGTGTCCGGGCAAAGATGAGCGACTACGGCCTCTTCGAGGGGAGGCAATGACTCATAGTCCTTTTCTGCCACGCCGTCAACGGAAGAGAGCGTTGCGGAAACCGAAGAACCCACATGTGCAGAGCTCGCCACGCTTTAGTCAGTTCTTCATGTACCTCCGGAAAAAACGGTGCAGGTCTGTGACGAGGGGCCTGCTGGCGACCCGTCAAGAACCAGCCGTCCAGCCGTCCAGCCGACTTCGAGGAAGCTCCTCGGGCGAGGCCCACTCGAGCTCGAGGTCCGAGACCGCCTTGGTGAGGATCCGAAGCATCTCCGCGTCCGAGTTAGTCCTAGCGGCTGAGACGCTGGCGGCAGACTGGGAAGCGATGGTGGGGTCGATAGAGCCCGGCCATTCTTCCTCAGATGCGGCAATGGAGAGGCTGTCGTGGTGTTCCTCGCCCTATCCGCCGAAGGAGACAAGGCCCGCCACGTGGGTGGGGGGGCGCTGGTCTCCCACGAACATGACCGGAGAGGGTGTTTGAGCAGGAGAAAGCGAGGCACGCAGGGACGTGGCCGGCGTGCGCTTGCTAACTTCCATGCTCTCTGGCTGCCGTTGGCTGTGGCGTTTCTCCTTCCTTGGCCGAAGTAGAGCCGGGAAAGGAAGAGCGGGGGGAGCGGCGTCGCCGTCTCGTGAGAGAGCTAGCCGTGTCCGCAGCACAGAAATGGGCATGCTCTCACAGACAGAGCAGCCGCCGGCAGAGAGTGCAGTCTCGCTGTGGACGACTCCCAGGCATGAGATGCAGCTCGTGTATCCGTCGGCCTCAAGAGGAGCGAGGCATTTGTAACAACGCTTCGCGCTCTTATAAATCACAATAGAAATAATAGAAAGGATATGCGTCGACGCCGGATAACCACAGGTGAACGGCGGCAGGAGAAAAACGACTTCTGAGGTGAAGGCGTAGTCTGCTGAATGCTGCTCGCTC
>NC_140230.1:36922147-36964647 GCF_951802725.1 Rutilus rutilus
TGGAAATGTAGAAATTAAAAGTTAAAGCTCCTCCCGAAAATCCCCCCAAAAAGTCCATTTGTGCCTCAGTGATACTTTACTCAGAGAAGCTGTCAATCACAGCTGTCAATCATGACGTCACATTCCTATTTTATTGCATCAAATAACTAACACAAACTTATTTAAAAAAAACGAACACTTAAACTTACATCAGAGTGATAAAAACGACCTAAAATGACAAAACATCCTTTGGGAAAAAAGTATTTGAAGTGTAATCGCGTCCCATTGGACTTCATGGAGAGGGCGGGGCTTATGAGCTATACTCTCTATGGCTTCACTTTCACAGGGTTCCCACACCTCGGTAACCCTCACATTCAAGGACTTCATGCGGAGACACACTTCAAGTGAGCGAAAGGTTACATCGTGTCTCCTTGTAAGAAACATCGTTACAGATTTCATGTGTCAAACACAAGTTTTTTGCTTTTTGCATTTATATTTGGCCATATGACAGAGATCTGATATTCTATTTGTCGTATTTCTGTTTTGCATAAAACTGAGTATTCAGAACATCCTCCTAAACTGTATTCTAGAATGATCTGATATTAACGTCTGCATGGGTTGTATTGAGACGAGCTCAGGCTCATGTAACAGCCTATCTGTGCAGTGTTTGAGTGTGTGTGAGTGTGAGTGTGTGTGTGTGTGTGTGTGTGTGTGTGTGTGTGTGTGTGTGTGAAATGTTGAGGTTCCATCGTAGTAGTTTCGTGCAAGCGTGAACGTCATGGCAACGTACAACACAAAGTACCTAACGCAGGAAACACTTAACGCAATGCGTAACTAGCGTATATCGAGCGAGCTAGTGCGCATAGGCCTGAAGTGTGGGTGAAGTAACACATTAGCGGACCGGACGGAATAATACAGATTTTTTTTCCCAGAAAACTTCTCGCACAAAATAAATTCAAACACTTTCAAGAACCCGTGGGAACCCTGCTTTCAGGACTTGTGCGGCACACTTTGGTCAGCACACACACACACACACTCACCTTGGCGATGAGCTGCAGCATGTGTGTGTGCGTGTCGGGGGGGTGCAGGATCCCGATGGCCTCCAGTCTCCTCAGGTTCCTCAGGATCTTCCTCTTCTTCTCCTCCAGAGTCAGGCTGCCGTCGGACACCAGCGACTGGTTCCTCTTCATCTTCTCTGGGGTTCTGTTGTCTCTCTGAGCGCGCTGGTGCATCATCCAGCCGTGCTGCACCTCCTGAACACACACACACACACACACACACACTGGTGTTTTATACGCAGTTAATGAAGGATTTATTAGAGATTTAAGATCTAAATCAGCCCTGATAACACTTAACCCTCATCTTCCCATGACCCGCTTAATATTTTTTTGGTTATTTTTTAATGCAATTATTGTGTTATTTTTAATTGTATTTACCTTTAAATTACTAGATTTGATTAATAAATAAATGGTAATTTAAGCACATTCCTCACATTCTTTCAACTTAATTCACATCAACACTTTTAATTCAGCTCTAAATATCTTACATTGTGTCTTTGTCGACCTCTTGTGGAAAATAATAATATAAGATGATATTTCATGACTCTAGATGGGCTTAAATCTCTATATGGAGCAAATGAGCTGTTCCTCTGGGTCCTAAAGTCAGTTCTTAAGTGTTTTAGCATTTTTTGTTAGAATTTTTAGCATTTTTAGGTTTTTCTATGAGTACTACTGAAGCATTCCTCACATTTCATTCATTCCTAAGGGGGTCAAATTGACCCGTGAGTGAAGGATTTATTACTCTTTTAAATTTCAACCACAAACCTCCTCGAATCCATTCAATATTTTGAGTGTATTCGTGGTTCAAGTACGAAAAAAAGTCCTGGGTCTTGGACCCCTCTGATGAACACTCAATGTAAAAATGTGTGTGATTTAAAAAAAAAAATTTTTTATGACATTTGATATATAAAATTGATCATTTCTAAAAAATAAATATAATCATACACACATGTATTTTTTATTTTAAAGAAATTATTTAATTTAAATATAAAAACAAATGTAAAAAAAAAAGAAAAAAGTATATATACACAGTTTTTAAACTTTAATTGGAAGATTTCCTCATTCCTCTGAATGGTGTAACTCCAGTTTCAGTCATTGCGATGACTCTGTGTGTGTGTGTGTGTGTGTGTGTGTGTGTGTGTGTGTGTGTGTGTGTAGTCATGTACCTGATCTCTGGAGGCGGAGACTTGAAGCACCTCACTGAGTGTGTCACCGGGCTGTGTTCTGATCACATCGATGATCAGCTGCTTAGTGCTGAAGAACAACCAGACAGGAAATGACCTCATCATCATCATCATCATCATCATCATCATCATCATGACACACTCATCATCCGACAGACTCCGCCCACCTCAGCAGAATCCCCCGCGCATCAGGCCGGTCATCAGAGCTCGTGAACACGTCAAACTTGCTGGTGAGCGTCAGAGAAACCTCCATCTTGGCCAAAGGCTGCTCCACATTTGGATCTGTGGGGTTGAGCTGCCCCTCACCTGCGCACACACACACACACACACACAGATCAGAACTTAAGGGCCCTCAGAACCCTATCTAGGTAGGGAGCTCATTGGGCTTTGGATCTGTATGACTTACCGATGAGATCCTGCAGCGACGGCACTGATCCCAGATCCTGCAGAAGCTGCTGAAGAGGGTCTGAGGGATCGGGACACAGACAGTCCTGATGCTCCAACAGCAGCTGAGACACACACACACACACACACACGTCAGTGACACACCAGCTTCATTTCATTTCCATTTTAAGAAATTCTTTAAATTCCCTCCATTGGCCCTTGCCAATCATGGCCTCCTAATGATCCCCATACCCTGAATTGACTCGATCACTCGCTCCTCTCCACCTATAGCTGGTGTGTGTGTGTGTGTGTGTGTGTGTGATGCTGCACACTCACTGGTGGTCTTGAGGAGAGATCCCCTGATATGATTGTGAAGTGCTCTGGGTGTACAGTAGCACATATGAAAGCGCTATATAAATGCCTCATTCATTCATAAGAGGAGAAATATATGCACTATATTATAAGTTCATTATATTTTTTACTTAACCTGCTAACTTCATTATTGAATGTATGTTTGAATAAATCGGTGCATTTTATTGTTAATGTTTATATTTCAATAACAAATTAGAGTAGAAATAATTAAATCTGGAACGGTTAACATAAAACTGCCTTATGTCCAATTAAAATGTTTATGAACAACTCAATATTTGAGTGATGATTATCAAGTACATTACAATCGATTAATTGATTATTACTCTATATTTTGAGTTAAATTATATTTTCAGTTTGTAATAAATAATAAATGGATTATTTTAGGTAACACTTTTGTTTTTATGCAATACAAATATATATTATATAATTACTAATATTATAATTATAATTAATATTTATACATTATTTCAGAGAGGATGTCCAGATGAACCTTTCAAGTCAACAGTAATATTGATTTATAAAGCTGTTTTATTACGGAGTTCATGGCTATTTAAATACAACACTATTACTATGTAAATTATCATCCTTTTTTTATACTTTTTAATCAGGTTTCTATAACACATGTATACTGTGAAATATCATTATCGAGGATAATTGTGAGCATATTGTGATGTAATGTTTGACACTGACTCTGTGTGTGTTGATGAGTTCACTGATGGAGATGTAGATCACGGGCCTGTTGAGGATCAGCGTCTCTGAATATTCATCGATATTGAAGCGTTCCTCCGGCTCAGGCACGTCACACACCGCGCGCAGGAACTTCCTGTTACAGGAGAGAACCGAGAGATGAGACGGGAAGTGTGCAGAGAACCGAGAGATGAGACGGGAAGTGTGCAGAGAACCGAGAGATGAGACGGGAAGTGTGAAGAGAACCGAGAGATGAGACGGGAAGTGTGCAGAGAACCGAGAGATGAGCCGGGAAGTGTGCAGAGAACCGAGAGATGAGCCGGGAAGTGTGCAGAGAACCGAGAGATGAGACGGGAAGTGAGCGGAGAACCGAGAGATGAAACGGGAAGTGTGAAGAGAACCGAGAGATGAGACGGGAAGTGTGCAGAGAACCGAGAGATGAGCCGGGAAGTGTGCAGAGAACCGAGAGATGAGCCGGGAAGTGTGCAGAGAACCGAGAGATGAGACGGGAAGTGAGCGGAGAACCGAGAGATGAGACGGGAAGTGTGAAGAGAACCGAGAGATGAGACGGGAAGTGTGCAGAGAACCGAGAGATGAGCCGGGAAGTGTGCAGAGAACCGAGAGATGAGCCGGGAAGTGTGCAGAGAACCGAGAGATGAAACGGGAAGTGTGCAGAGAACCGAGAGATGAAACGGGAAGTGTGCAGAGAACCGAGAGATGAGCCGGGAAGTGAGCGGAGAACCGAGAGATGAGACGGGAAGTGTGAAGAGAACCGAGAGATGAGACGGGAAGTGTGCAGAGAACCGAGAGATGAGCCGGGAAGTGAGCGGAGAACCGAGAGATGAGACGGGAAGTGTGAAGAGAACCGAGAGATGAGACGGGAAGTGTGCAGAGAACCGAGAGATGAGACGGGAAGTGTGCAGAGAACCGAGAGATGAAACGGGAAGTGTGCAGAGAACCGAGAGATGAGCCGGGAAGTGAGCGGAGAACCGAGAGATGAGACGGGAAGTGTGAAGAGAACCGAGAGATGAGACGGGAAGTGTGCAGAGAACCGAGAGATGAGACGGGAAGTGTGCAGAGAACCGAGAGATGAGACGGGAAGTGTGCAGAGAACCGAGAGATGAAACGGGAAGTGTGCAGAGAACCGAGAGATGAAACGGGAAGTGTGCAGAGAACCGAGAGATGAGCCGGGAAGTGAGCGGAGAACCGAGAGATGAGACGGGAAGTGTGCAGAGAACCGAGAGATGAGACGGGAAGCGTGAAGAGAACCGAGAGATGAGCCGGGAAGGGTGCAGAGAACCGAGAGATGAGATGAGACGGGAAGTGTGAAGAGAACCGAGAGATGAGATGAGACGGGAAGTGTGAAGAGAACCGAGAGATGAGCCGGGAAGTGTGCAGAGAACCGAGAGATGAGCCGGGAAGTGTGCAGAGAACCGAGAGATGAGCCGGGAAGTGTGAAGAGAACCGAGAGATGAGACGGGACGTGTGCAGAGAACCGAGAGATGAGATGAGACGGGAAGTGTGAAGAGAACCGAGAGATGAGATGAGCCGGGAAGTGTGAAGAGAACCGAGAGATGAGCCGGGCAGTGTGAAGAGATCCGAGAGATGAGATGAGACGGGAAGTGTGAAGAGAACCGAGAGATGAGATGAGACGGGAAGTGTGAAGAGAACCGAGAGATGAGCCGGGAAGTGTGCAGAGAACCGTGAGATGAGACGGGAAGTGTGCAGAGAACCGAGAGATGAGACGGGAAGTGTGCAGAGAACCGAGAGATGAGCCGGGAAGTGTGCAGAGAACCGAGAGATGAGCCGGGAAGTGTGCAGAGAACCGAGAGATGAGCCGGGAAGTGTGCAGAGAACCGAGAGATGAGCCGGGAAGTGTGAAGAGAACCGTGAGATGAGACGGGAAGTGTGCAGAGAACCGAGAGATGAGCCGGGAAGTGTGAAGAGAACTGAGACATGAGACGGGAAGTGTGCAGAGAACCGAGAGATGAGATGAGACGGGAAGTGTGAAGAGAACCGAGAGATGAGATGAGACGGGAAGTGTGAAGAGAACCGTGAGATGAGATGGGAAGTGTGAAGAGAACCGTGAGATGAGACGGGAAGTGTGCAGAGAACCGAGAGATGAGCCGGGAAGTGTGAAGAGAACTGAGAGATGAGACGGGAAGTGTGCAGAGAACCGTGAGATGAGCCGGGAAGTGTGAAGAGAACTGAGAGATGAGACGGGAAGTGTGCAGAGAACCGAGAGATGAGATGAGACGGGAAGTGTGAAGAGAACCGAGAGATAAGCCGGGAAGCGTGCAGAGAACCGAGAGATGAGCCGGGAAGTGTGAAGAGAACTGAGAGATGAGACGGGAAGTGTGCAGAGAACCGAGAGATGAGATGAGACGGGAAGTGTGAAGAGAACCGAGAGATAAGCCGGGAAGCGTGCAGAGAACCGAGAGATGAGACGAGAAGCGTGCAGAGAACCGAGAGATGAGACGAGAAGCGTGCAGTGTGAAGAGAACCGAGAGATAAGCCGGGAAGCGAGCAGAGAACCGAGAGATGAGACGAGAAGCGTGCAGTGTGAAGAGAACCGAGAGATGAGTGTGTGTGATGTATTGGTTGAGAGTGTGTGTGTGTGTGTGTGTGATGTACTGGTTGAGAGCGCACGTGAGTGAGTGTGATGTACTGGTTGAGAGCGTGCGTGAGTGTGTGTGTGTGATGTACTAGTTGAGAGCGTGCGTGAGTGTGTGTGATGTACTAGTTGAGAGCGTGTGTGAGTGTGTGTGATGTACTAGTTGAGAGCGTGCGTGAGTGTGTGTGATGTACTAGTTGAGAGCGTGTGTGAGTGTGTGTGATGTACTGGTTGAGAGCGCACGTGAGTGAGTGTGATGTACTGGTTGAGAGCGTGCGTGAGTGTGATGTACTAGTTGAGAGCGTGCACTCACCTGAAGCGTGTGTGAGTGTGTGTGAGTGTGTGTGATGTACTGGTTGAGAGCGTGCGTGAGTGTGTGTGATGTACTAGTTGAGAGCGTGTGTGAGTGTGTGTGAGTGTGTGTGATGTACTGGTTGAGAGCGCACGTGAGTGAGTGTGATGTACTGGTTGAGAGCGTGCGTGAGTGTGATGTACTAGTTGAGAGCGTGCACTCACCTGAAGCGTGTGTGAGTGTGTGTGAGTGTGTGTGATGTACTAGTTGAGAGCGTGCACTCACCTGAAGCGTGTGTGAGTGTGTGTGAGTGTGTGTGATGTACTGGTTGAGAGCGTGCGTGAGTGTGTGTGATGTACTAGTTGAGAGCGTGTGTGAGTGTGTGTGATGTACTAGTTGAGAGCGTGTGTGAGTGTGTGTGAGTGTGTGTGATGTACTAGTTGAGAGCGTGTGTGAGTGTGTGTGATGTACTGGTTGAGAGCAAACGTGAGTGTGTGTGATGTACTAGTTGAGAGCGTGTGTGAGTGTGTGTGATGTACTGGTTGAGAGCGCACGTGAGTGAGTGTGATGTACTGGTTGAGAGCATGCACTCACCTGAAGCGTGTGTGTGTGTGAGAGATGTACTGGTTGAGCGCGCGCAGGTGAGCCGAGTCCCCGCTGAAGTGTTTGAGCGCTGCGCTGTGCTGAAGGATGCGAGCGATGGAACCCAGAGTCCGGCGCTGACCCGGAAGAAGAGCAGAACCGGCGCCGAACTCCACAACATCAAACCCGTCAGGAGCCACGACAGCAGGGTTCATGTAGCGATAGTAGATGAGGTTACCCACGATCTGATCACACACACACAATATCATTTACTAAAAATCTTAAATCTTTATATTAAAAAGATGTATATACACATAATACATATTTTATGATCAAAAGCATTTATTTGTAGGAATGATTAATTTCTAAAAATAAAGATTTTATATTTTTAGGAATTATATATATGATAATCTGAGGTTTGAGAAATGTACCTTGTACAGCTCGTCCTCACTGGCCTGAGGAAACTTCTCCTGCAGGGCGTCTCTCAAAACTTTAGCAGTGTAGCGCAAACCGTACCTGTTTAAGACACACACACACACACACACACACACACAAGTTATAAAATCTCCCCTGAAAACACCAAATTTAAAAAACAAAAACATTATCATCATCTAATATTCAGTCCCATCAAGAATTCACAAAACTTTTATGCAGCCCAAAATTTCCTGCAACTTTTTTTTTAAATTGTCAATCAATAATTGGTATGAAATTAGTATTAGTAACAGTAAGAATATAATTACCTGTAACGTTTTTGTGCATAATTACTGAAATCGATTGTGGTCAGTTTTTCATTAATTCTTTGCAGGTAATATTGTTTTCTAACCGTCACAAACACTGATTCTAAATATAGAGCTGGTAAGTCCCGCCCCTTCCGTAAAACCCCGCTGGACCTCGAGGTTGAAAAATCGTCAATGCAAGTGAATGGGAGAAAATAATTTGAATTGTGCCATGAATGTGAACATATGTTGTCTGTGAATTTTTTACGAGTGTTACATGTTACGAGTTTGACAGTATATGGTATGATTCTTCGGCTAGCAGTTGTGGAAAAGACATAACGAGAAAGACTACATGTCGCCTATGTGACGTCACCCCATAAAGTTGACTTACCCGTGGTTTTCGCCAACCTCAACGATTTTGTCCTCTCCCTGAAAGAAGGCGGTGAAGTGCACCAAAGACACAGTCATGTTTAGCGGGATCCGTGAGCTAGTGTCCGTGTGCGAATGGTGGTGACGTTTCAAACGCGTCGAAAGCAGCGAAGAGTTGTAGTCCACAAAGTGCTCTCACACAAAGTCTAACCGTATTAAACTTCTACCCGCTAAATTGTAGCATTCTTCACACGAAAGATTATATAAAAAATTCACAGACAACATATGTTCACATTCATGGCACAATTCAAACGGGACCAGAAAATAATTATTTTCTCCCATTCACTTGCATTGACGATTTTTCAACCTAGAGGTCCAGTGGGATTAGCAAAGGGGGCGGGACTTACCAGCTCTATAGGAGGGACTGAATATAATGACCAAACGGTTAATCACAACCACAAAAATATTAAGCAGTAAAAACTGTTTTTAACATTGATAATAATAAGAACCATTACTAATAATTGAGCATCAAATCATCATATTAGAGTGATTTCTGAAGGATCATGTGACACTGAAGACTGGAGTAATGATGCTGAACATTCAGCTTTGATCACAGGAATATATCACACTTTACTATATATTCACATAGAGAACAGATGTTGTAAATCATAGCAATATTTCATTTTTTTTACTGTATTTCTGATCAGATAAACAGCTTTTGTGAGAAGAAGAGACTCACTGTTTCATAAACATCTCTAACTTCAGACCAGTAGTGTATATGTGTGTAGGCATGACACACTTACGGTATTTTGTGTGTGTTGCTGGTGATGGCGTGTAACACGCGCTCCGTGAGGTTCTTCAGGTTTGTGATGGAGATGTTTAACCTCTGCTGGACCTCAGTGTGACTCAAGGCCTCTTCGACGCTCACCTCATACGGTAAACAACTGACACACACACACACACACACCAAGTGATGTTCATCTCATAATTCAATTCAATTCAATTCAATTCATTACATATACAAAATCACAGTTAGCGAAAAATATCTTAATTTAAACAATGTAATAATTATAAGATCTCATAAGAACTGAGTATCTCATACAGGAATGTGTTCTTATAGCATTCTCACGGATGTCGTCTATTGATTGCAATACGCAACCTCACCACTAGATGCCGCTAAAACTTACACACGGCACCTTAAAAAACTACTCAAAAATATCACGTGTAATATTGTTACCATCATTTTTCTAAGTAGCACATAACATTTTTTACAGTGTTCCTATAGCATTCTCACGGACCTCTTCTGGCCGGTCTGGCTCTCGGTCTGGTTGACCCAGCTCTTGTAGATCTCCACGGGGTCGGTTCGGATGTTGAGGGCCCGGTCCTGCAGAACCTCTCTGATCGCCGGACCCAAGACGTCCTTCAGCGCGTTCTGACCGCGAGCGTGACGGTAGAAACTCACCAGCATCTTGATGACGGTGGGGTTTCCGGTGACCACTTCTTGCGGACGGTCCACCTTCACACTGCACAGAGTCCAGCGCTTTCATTCGTGTGCACCAATTAACATGTTTGATTGATTAAATTAATGACTGATGGAAATCAATCAATTTCAGTGCAGATCAATTCACTAAAGGAATGATTAATGTGATGTTCGCTTATTTGCATTTTTATCTGGCACACGTATATTAAAGTGCATCTATTATGCTCTTTTAAAGGTTCCTAATGTTGTTTTGTTTTCTCCTAAAAAATTCAGTCTCTCTAAGCCCCGCCTCTCTGAGAGCTGTTCTGCTCTGATTGGTCAGAAAGCAAAAGCTCATTATCATATCTGAATCTCAGCTCTTGATCACAGTGATACGAACAGTAACGATGGCGTGGGTTTTACCGACATGAACAACACGAACCAAACTCTTCCAGTCTCAGATACACTACAGTGTTTGAGGGCGGAGCTAAAAGACGCTGCTCAGCCAATCAAGACCATAGGGCGGACATTATGCAAATTAGTTACAAACTTATTACGTAGTGTAGTGTTGTCACGATACCAAAATTATTGTTTCGATACCGATACCAAGTCAAGTATTGCGATTTCGATACTTTTTCGATACTTTTCCTGAAAAGGGAGAAACACTCTCAAATATCATTGCTGTGCTTTATTTTAAAACCAGGACACCATTCTAATCATATAACACACTAATAAATGAACATATGAACAGCAGATATATTAAACATTTGAACAAAATATGAAATATAAAAAATAAATTAAAGCAATGACATTCAAGGTAAAAAAATATATAAATTTAGCAGCATTATCTCATTTATCATAAGAAACATAAGAGTTACCAGTAATAACTTTATCTTGATTCTGAACTTTGAATAAAAATATGAACAGCGATTATATTAAACAATGTTTAATATTGGTAACATATGATAAGCCTCATTGGTGATATATTTGACATATGGGGAGAGAGTTGTGGAAGGCCTATACTTCATGTTAAACATAAATATATAGCAGCAAAGACAACGTCGGCAGTGTTGACGGCAAAATAAGCTACAGAATAATTCGTTCTGTATTGAGAGGTGCAATATTTGAAAATCGATAATATTTTTTAAAATTACATTTTATATTATATTTGTCAACTTTCGAACATCAAAATGTCATTGATTAATATGTATTCGTGTCAAAATGACATAAAAACATCCTTTCCTATTCTATTTTGCCTGGAAACCCTTCCAACACGCTTGCGTTTCGCGTGAAAAATAGGCGTCGGTTCTATTCTAGCATGCACGCGTTTTCCGCGTGTCTCGAGCTGCGCCTGAGACGCGTGTGTCACGCAGGCAGTTAACATGGGAGCTGAAATAAAAACGGACACGACACGCAGCCAGTGTGTCGCCGGCCTTACAAATCTGGAACGCGGTCATTCTTAGAAGTATCGATACTAATAAATTAAGGAATCGTGACGTTTTTAATTTCCGATTTACTTTTGAAGTTTCGGTGCACCGTGCAACAGAGCAAGGTAGGCAACGTACTTCCATATGTCACTCCTCGCGTCATCTTTTTCTATGAGTCGTGGACCACTTGTCTTGACGAGTCGTGTCGTGGACCACATCTTGCTGTAGTGTTTTGTTACATGACACTGACAGCGGTGGGTTCTTTGCTGCGTTTGAGGCGTTTTTTATTTTTATTTTTTAAGTATCGATACTGATAAATTTAGGTATCGTGACGTTTTTAATTTCCAAGTATCGCGATACTTTTGAAGTATCGGTACATCGTGCAACACTAATGTAGTGAGTGAGTGAGTGAGTGTGAGAGAGTGAGTGAGTGAGTGTGTGAGTGAGTGTGAGAGAGTGTGCGTGTGCGTGTGAGTACCTGATCTCGTGGCGTAGCGCGGCAGTGAAGAGTTGCAGCAGAAGGAAAGCCTCCCTGCAGTCGGAGCCGTAGTTGAAGAGAGTGAAGATCACCGTCTCCATGAAGCTGGTGCTTTTATTCTGAGGCATCAGGAAGATCAGCTGAGCCAGATACAGCGGCTGGGTCTATAAACACACACACACACACACACACACACACACACACACACACACACACACACACACACACACAGAGAGAGAGAAAAAGAAGAAAAGCACAGAAGGTTTTATGTGATGGGTAGGTTTAGGGGTCGGGTTAGGGGGTCTCTGTGTCTGTGTCTGTGTGTGTGTGTGAGAGAGAGAGAGAGAGAGAGAGAGAGAGAGAGAGAGAGTGTGTGTTTGAGTGTCTGTGTGAGTGAGTGAGTGAGTGAGTGAGTGAGTGAGTGAGTGAGTGAGTGAGTGAGTGAGTGAGTGAGTGAGTGAGTGAGTGAGTGAGTGAGTGAGTGAGTGAGTGTACCTGCAACAGGTAGAACAGGTGCTGATAGGCCTCAAGTTTGTCTCTCTTCTCTTTACTGAGAGCTTTCAGGCCCTTGTGTTTGTCCAGAGCCATCATGTCACTCAACTGCTCCTTATTCTTCTTCGTGAGCTTCTTACAGTGAGACACCACCTCCTACAGACAGACAGACAGACAGACAGACAGACAGACAGACAATCAGAAATACAATCAGACAGACAGACAGACAGACAGAAAAACAATCAGTCAGACAGACAGAGAGAGAAAGTCAGATGATCAGAGTCGTTATGTCTCCGCTGGCTGTCTGACCTGTAGCGTGACCCGGTTCCGGACCAGCAGGCCGATCTTCAGGTCCATGAGGTCCAGGTCATGCTCCTGCTGTCTGTTGGCCCGGATGGACCTCACCACCTCCTCCCTGAGCCTCAGCAGCTCCGCCTCCTGACGGATGTCAGCGTCTCCACACTCCAGCAGGTGCGCGAACTTACACACCACCGACAGCGGCGGCGCGCTCGAGTGAACTGCAAACCAGATGCTTTTAATCTTCGCTGTTGCTTCAGTGCAAACGAACAAGTGCTGTTATATGTAGCGTAGTGACGAGTGTGTTCAGGTAAGCAGATATGAGCAGATTCTGCGCAATACACTGTATATAATATATGATGACTCACGAGTATTTGTGCTAAATCTGCGCAGATTTGTCTAACTCGAACTTCTCCAGCAAAGGGAGTAAACATAATCAGTAACACACTAAATTGGCTCGTGATTTGACAGCGTTACTCGCCACAGTTGATTTTTACTCGCATTCAGGGGGTGTTCATGTCAAACCCTGGTCACAAACGTTTGAACGGCACTATCAAATATAGTGATTGTGAAGTTCATCATCAGTGACTGACCCAGTAGGCGATACTCCTCGCGGGCTCTGCTGGCTCTGAAGAACGCCTGGATCCGGATTATAGCTCCAACCTGACGGATAAATAAACACACAGATGAACACACACACACACACTCTCATCATGATGCCGGACGCAGGCGTGACCCTCACATGTCTCCTGAAGAAAGCGAGCCGGGCGAGATAGTTCCTGCGGGCGAGCCACATCTTCACTGCGGCCTGGATCTGAGAGTGCAGAGAGTCACACGTGAGTCCACACACACACACACACACACACACACACACACACACACACACACACACACACGCTTTCTTGTACATCTGTCTTTATGAGGACATTCATTGACACAATGCAATCTCTAGCCGCTTACCCTAACCTTACCCATCACAACTAAGTGCCTAACCCGACCCCTGACCCTAAACCGACCCTTAACCTCATTATAACCTTATCCCTAAAACCAAGTCTTGACCCTCAAACAGGCCTTTAAAGGCTCTCAGAAAGAGAGGACTGGCCAAAATGTCCTCACTTTACTCTATTTGTCCTCACGCCAATGGTCTAACACTCAAACTGGTCCTCACAAAGATAGTTGTACAAGTACACACACACACACACTCACGCGCTTTACCTTGAGGATGGCTCTCCAGTTCTGGTACAGATACTGCAGTCTGCGCCGGTATTCTCTCTGCTGTCTGTATCTCCTCCAGTGAGACTGATGACACAAAGTATAATAAATCATTACAGGTGCAACAATGTATCAAAAATGAGACACTATGTATCGTGCATTGTTCACCCCAAATTAAAGATTAGATTTAATTTGGCATCAAATATGGTAAACCAGGAAAGTTTGAGCTAAAGTTTCACACATTTGAGCTAACTTATTATTAACCAATTAAAAATAAAAGTACATTACTTAACACCTTTTGAATGTATGAAAAAAGTCAAGTCAAGTCAAGTAAAAAAGACAATTCTTAAGTTCTCACAATCTTTTATCTCACAATAATTACTATACAATGATTGCCAGAACAAATACATAACACAGAATGGGGGGGGGGGGGGGGAATCATAGAAATGAAAAAATAAATAAATAGTTTTTATGAATTCAATTAATTATGTTTTTTAATTATGAAAATATTATTAAACCATTAAAATGGAATCCAGAAAAACCCGAAATAGAGGATAAAATAAAAAAAATAACGTTTTTCATTGAGCCGTAAACATGCAATTTTTGTTAAACTTTTAATAAATTGTTGTTAAATTGTTCAAGATTCATAGTGTCAATTAATTAGATATGCTTTATGATTAATAAAATATAATATAAAATATATAACCACATATTTTGTATGTATTCATGGTTCTAGTGCGGCAAAAGTCTTGGACTTCTTTTAATTTTTTCAAAAAACAAAAAAGATACCAGGTCAAAATTGCCTGAGGGAAGGAAGAGGGTTACATCAGTCTAGCCTAATCATCAAGCCTAAACGTGTAGATTTACTGGTTCTCCCATGAACAGCATGTGGAGATGTTGAGGGTCAGGTGAGGCTCACCTGTATGGTGATGACGGCAGGAGTGTGTGTGTTGAGGGTCAGGTGAGGCTCACCTGTATGGTGATGACGGCAGGAATGTGTGTGTTGAGGAAGTGCAGACGCTCGGTTAGCTTCTGTCGCAGCAGAAACCCTCGCATGCGCGCCTGCATCTGCTGAACCAGCGTCTCACTGGCCTTCCACTGCACATCTCTGCTGTGGGCCGAGGTCACGCGACTGCACACCGCCTGCAGGGGGCGCCACACACACACACACACACACACACACACACAGTGAGCTCTGGGGTGTGTAACTCGCTGCTTCACTACTATAATACGATCATCGTTGAAGAAATCAACTATAGTCACGACTGTTTCCCGAAACCGTATTGTCGCAAATTGGTCGTTCAACCGCATTGGTTAATGATGTCACGCAGGTTATGGAGTAATAACTTCTTTTAATTAATCTGTTTGAGATCGAATTAACGCGAGATGTTTTGCTATAAATTACAGACATGCATCTGAGGACTATTACTCATTTTTCTCAGTTATTTTGCTTCATTTCCAGATTCAATCATAGACTCGTTCTTACACACTAGAGCTCGTTCACACATGTGCACTCTACAAGAACTAAAAAAGATAATTAAAGGAGTCTTGTAATGTTTTCCTCAGCGCCGTCACAGAGAATATTACTCATCTACAGAACATTTCTATGTATTCCAAATAAAAGACACAGGTTGTACTGAATGTCCGCTTGATTATTTGTCTCAAGATCAGGATTTATTGAGTCCACATGTCATGCAAACTAGAAACTCTACTTCTAACCACAGGAGATCTGTCACTCAAACACACGACTCTGCGATGCTGTTTGAGAATGTTCGTTGGAACGATGGTTTCGGGGGGGAAACACCGACTCGTTGAACTGCTGATAACGACAGAACCTGCGACCATAGTTGGCTAACGATGCTTTTGGGAAACAGCCCTGGTTGTTTACTGCTAATTCAGTATGGTTTACTGGTGGTGTGTGTGTGTGTGTGTGTGTGTCTCACCTGTATGTCCTCGTGCGTCAGGAAGATGCTGTTCTGGACGAACCCCTGAGGTCTTTCCCAGCTGCCCTCCAGCTTCTGCAGGTGGAAGAAATACAAGCTGCGGTCCGGCAGTTTAGTCCTCATCCACGCACTCCTGTTATCACCTGCACAACACACAAACTCACACTTAAAGGGGCAGTGTGGGATTTTTAGCGGCATCTAGTGGTGAGGTTGCGAACTGCAGGCCGACAGGAAGTGATGTCGTCGTCTGAGACAGCAGAGAGTAGGCAAAGCAATGAGGTTTCTTTACAAAGATAAATCAAGAAATTAGGTTAACTTAATTATTCAGTAAAACGATGTTATTGCGAATATTATTAGTATTACATGTTCTTCATTGTGTCAGTGTTTTATTCGCTGGCTTCAGCTGAAGCTTCTTTACACGAAGAACAACAGTGACGAAACACGTTTGTCAGTTCAGGGCCACCGTAGAAACGTGTCGATGTAAGCGGACCCGCGGTGTGTGTAGAGAGAAATGCTCATTCTTAGGTAATGTTCAGAAGATCTCACAGCTGGATTCCATTAATCTAAATGTTTATTAGATATTCAGAGATTTGTTTTAATGAGATAAATGCATATTTTCTGAATGTTGACGGTAAATGAGAAAGTATTAGCCTATTGTTTGCCTTTCTCATACTAATAATATAAAAGCAAACGCTGTACTTTTTCACATACCGTTAACTTTCTTTGTTTAACAGTTCTATCTGATAACGTATTGGATGACTGTTAAACCGAGGCCGTAAACTAATGAAGACGGAGAAGAATATGAGCGTTGTGTGATCAGGCACTCGCCCGTCAAAATAAAAGTCCTGCTATACATATACTGTATATATATATATATATATAAAATATAATATCACTGATGATTATATCTGCCATGACAATATATCGGCCGACCACTAGCCCTGATATACTTCAAGCAAAATAGAACTCTCATTGGTCCATGGTGATGATGTAATAGGTGGGTGTGGCTCTGAGGCTCCGCCTTCTTTGAGGTGTAAATCGAGTAAAAACGAACACAAACTTTATAGTAGAAACTGAAGCTGTAATTGAAAGTGACACTGACTGTTTTTCATGTTGAATATTGTAAAGCTGCTGCTTTAAAGCGATCTATTGTATAGCGTGTCTGAATAGCAGAGCTGCCGCAAACATCCACATCACTATGATCAGATGCTTTCTCAGGGTTTTTTTTTTTTGTTATTGAGAGGAAATATTTACATGTTCATCTAAATGTGGCCGGCGTCGGGACGTTCGTTAACAGTATTTCACTGCAAAGGTTTTCAAACTCCATTTACTCCAAAGAGAAGAATGAAACACAACTTTGCCGTGAGAATATCGAGGCCTTGGACGCTCGTGTGTGTGTGTGTGTGTGTGTGTGTGTGTGTGTGTGTGTGTGTGTGTGTGTGTGACTGACCCTCCAGTGTTTTGGCCCTCAGCAGGGCGCTCAGCTCCGTCTGGTACCCGTCAGCACATTCGGACACGACGCTCCTCAGCGCCACCTCTGGCAGGCGAAGCACTCGCACCGTCTGAGACGCTCGGCCCTCTTTAACAGCTTGATTCACTGCAGCCAGACCCAGACACACTACACACACACACACACACACACACACACACACACACACACACACACACACACGAGGAACATTTCACTGAAAGTGATGAGAAACTCTTAAGGCCCGTTCACACTAAGACCGATAACTATATTTGAGTCCACACCAACGAACGATAACGGTCTGTTTGTTCTAAGGTTTCAAAGTGTGTACAACGTCATTGAACATGTTTTTGCTGTTCTTGTTGCAGATGTCACCCGCAGATGTCCTCAGCATGCTATGTGCGAGTGAAGCTAGTGTAATCGATCTAATAATCTAACAGAGAATTTAGCTGATGTGGTCAAAATAGTGGAATAAAAAAAAAACATCTAGTCTTTTTTACTGCAACTTCAAAGGAAGCAAGACAGTGTAGTGGAAACGAGTGCTGGATACCTGAGGTCAAACTTCTGTTTATTCAGAGGGTATGAACGACTGTTTTCCATATCCATTGTCTTTAAAAGGGGCTTGACTTGTCAAACAGATTAACTTCTCCACATGTCGTCTGCCCTTTAGCATGCGCAAGCCCTTAAATTAGCATGTTTTCTGATTGGTTGTCAGTGTTTTATCGTTCAACAGCTGGAAAAAAAATCGTTCCGAAAGCGATCCCAACTATATTGTTTCTCGATATCGTTATTGATATAGCTGTGGTGTGAACTGCTATTCTTTAATATCGAGAAAGATTTTTAGCGTTATCGTCTTTGGTGTGAACGGGCCTTTACGATGTAAAGCTGTAAGGCATAATATAACTCAAGGCAAGACTCCAGGTGAATATGGCAAAACAATTTAACTAATACTTCCCCAGTTTACTGATTATATTACGAATTGCAAACATGTTTTGCATAGTAAGTTTCATGAAATATTTTTAAATATGCAAAACAATCATTATCTAATTAAATATGCACTCATTTGCATAAATTAATAGAACATTGGATAAAGCCAGGTTTGAGATTCTTGTTTGATTTTGTTGACATATTAAAGGTTTTTCCAGAGTGGATAAATCAGAAAATACTGTCAACAGACAGGAATAAATACATTTTCACCATGTTTTAAGGGTAAAATGTTGCATTAATCATGCAAATGATATATATGAACAAACCTTGAGTATATAGATATGAGTAAAACTGTAAAGTCTGGTGTGTGTAAAGCTGCTGAAGTGGAGATTTACGACTCAAACTCACCGCCTTTAAAGATCTACAGACGCAAATATATCAAGTGCAATAAAATAAACACTTAAAGAGTCTGAAGGAAGACATGTTATGGAAGCAAAATGGACCAAAAATGAAGAAAAATGTTTTGCCTGCAGTATCTTGCCTTAAATCTACCGGAAACCCTTGCAGTTACATGTGCATCGAGCGTATCGTGTGGTTGTGTGCGTCCACTCACTCTTCAGGGCTTTCTGAGTGTCCTGATTGGCC
Source organism: Rutilus rutilus (assembly GCF_951802725.1). NCBI lineage: Eukaryota > Metazoa > Chordata > Actinopteri > Cypriniformes > Leuciscidae > Rutilus > Rutilus rutilus. The sequence continues at coordinate 36,940,733 of NC_140230.1, forward strand.
AGTCTCACACCTTCCTGAATGTCAGCCAACCAGAGCTCAGCTCCAGGGTCACGGGTCACCTGCACACACAGGACACGAGCGTTTCATCAGGAACAGGACTCACACAATAGGGGCTTTCATACCGGATAGTTCTAGGAACGAGTTACCAGGATGGCTCCCCGAGAACCATTTATGAGCCCAATTAGAATCAGGTGCAATCCAATTTAATGCATTTATGGAGGAATTGTGCAGTAAGACCCCAGTAACTGATGGACGCATCACCACACCTCTGCCTTGTGTCGTTTGGCTCGGGTCAGCAGGTCGTGGTAGCGTGTGGCGTTGGGCTGAAACACGTCCTCCAGGCCACCGGAGGGCAGCATCAGCGCGGAGAGAGTCTTCTGGGGATCACTGCGACTCAGAGCCTGGTTGATCAGACCGATGGTGAGAATCTCTGTGGAGATCAACAACCAGACCATCCATTACTAATGCTGCAAACTAATTATTATAACCAGAGCCACTCCAAGAACATTTCTGATCGACTGACGTTCATGTTCCTCGTGAGCGGAGGTGTTGACGGTGTTCAGTCCCGTCTGCAGGTCGTTCCAGGTGAGAAGAGCTTTACCTGCCCTCGTCTTCTGCTCACACAGCTCCTCGAAATACCTGAACACACACACACACACACACACACACACACACATTACGCCAGATATTAACACTGGAAAGCCTGACATAAAAAAATATCCCATGCAAAATCTAAAACAAAAAATCCTACATATGTTTTTTGTGGATTATATTTGATCCATCAGGCTTTTATCACTGAGAATATTGAGCTCAGTTTTATTCAGAGCAAAGATATGGAGTCTGAAGCAGATGCTGATATTTATATGAAATGCTGATGCTTGTAATGTAAATCAGTGAGATCTTTATAACTGTACAGCAGATACTGACATCAACTGAATATCAATATCTGCCAATAATATGTCTAAGTAAGATGATATTTAAAAGCTTGGTTAAACATATAATGCAATACAATGATGATTGAGAGATGAACAGATAAACCTTCCTCAAAAGCCTGATGATCATATTTGATACTCATGATTTCTATAATAAATGATGATAATCAAGTAAAGCTGCTTCAGTCCAGCTGAAATATTACTAACAATATCAAAGTTATTCTTGATAAAATCAGGTCAGATTTGACAGCAGAAAGACTCGTGGAGCTCAAGCTGAAGGAGGACGCGTGTACAGTTATACTGAAAGACTTTTACTTGATAAAAGAGTGAAACGATCAGAGACAGAAGGACTGCAGGAGACTGACAGGTTTATCAGAACATGTTCATCATTTAGAGCGATTCATGAGTGAACGGTCAGACCTCTGAATCAGGCCGTCATCGATGTCAGCGAGTCCAGCGGCAGGACTGACTAGCGTAGCGCTGAAGGCACCGAAGTCTTTCACCTCCACAGCCTGATTGACCAGAGCAACCGCTGACAGCATCTCCACCGCGACAAACAACTCCTCCTGCTGCAGCGAACCCTGAGAACAAGCAGCACAACTGTACCTTAGGGAACATAAGAACACTTTATAACAACAACATCTCATCGTTTCAGTGTAACATTCTAACATCTCATCGTTTCGTTTCAGTGTAACATTCTAACATCTCATCGTTTCGTTTCAGTGTAACATTCTAACATCTCATCGTTTCAGTGTAACATTCTAACATCTCATCGTTTCAGTGTAACATTCTAATATCTCAAAGTTTCAGTGTAACATTCTAACATCTCATCGTTTCAGTGTAACATTCTAATATCTCAAAGTTTCAGTGTAACATTCTAATATCTCAAAGTTTCAGTGTAACATTCTAACATCTCATCGTTTCAGTGTAACATTCTAACATCTCATCGTTTCAGTGTAACATTCTAATATCTCAAAGTTTCAGTGTAACATTCTAACATCTCATCGTTTCAGTGTAACATTCTAATATCTCAAAGTTTCAGTGTAACATTCTAACATCTCATCGTTTCAGTGTAACATTCTAATATCTCAAAGTTTCAGTGTAACATTCTAACATCTCATCGTTTCGTTTCAGTATAACATTCTAACATCTCAAAGTTTCAGTGTAACATTCTAACATCTCATCGTTTCAGTGTAACATTCTAACATCTCAAAGTTTCAGTGTAACATTCTAACATCTCAAAGTTTCAGTGTAACATTCGAACATCTCATCGTTTCGTTTCAGTGTAACATTCTAACATCTCAAAGTTTCACACCACACACATTTGTCATCATAATCCAGTGTTAACAGTGCTAATCAACTAACTTCAAACCGAGGTAAAAAGCCGTACAAACCCAGCTTCTTGGGAGAAATAAATAAATAAATAAATAAATAATAATAATGATCTATCTTCAGTAGATCAGTCTTTTAGTCTGTGCCGTTTTCACTTAAACAAAACGTCAATAATTATTATTTTTTTATAATAATCTTAATCTTGTAACAATTCATCTAGTCATAATAATATTTGTACTTTGATATTTTTTATATGAAACAGTCTCAGATTTCAAATTTCATCAGTAAATTCAGTCAGTAAATGTGTTTGTGTCTCTTTAATGTGTGTGACAGATGAACCGATCATCTCTTCCTCTTCACTACTAGTTACAGTAGCAAATAAACATCAGTGAACATCAGAAGGAATGTTGAAAGATTCAGAACAACTTCCTGAAATAAATCATGTCTCATGTAATCCATCAATCAGTGTTTCAACTGCCGAAAGACGTTAATAAAACCACTACAAAACCCAGACATAGTGAAACTTATTAAACTAAACTACTTCCCTTCTTAACCTTATTTTATCACCGGGGAAGAGAGTTAACCCGGGGTTTAGAAGGGGGTTAACCCGGGGTTTAGAAGGAGGTTAACCCAGGGTTTGGAAGGAGGTTAGCCCAGGGTTTGGAAGGAGGTTAGCCCAGGGTTTGGAAGGAGGTTAGCCCAGGGTTTGGAAGGAGGTTAGCCCAGGGTTTAGAAGGAAGGTTAACCCAGGGTTTAGATGAGGTTAACCCAGGGTTTGGAAGGAGGTTAACCCAGGTTTTAGAAGGAGGTTAACCCAGGGTTTAGAAGGAGGTTAACCCAGGGTTTAGAAGGAGGTTAGCCCAGGGTTTAGAAGGAAGGTTAACCCAGGGTTTAGAGGAGGTTAACCCAGGGTTTAGAGGAGGTTAACCCAGGGTTTAGAGGAGGTTAACCCAGGGTTAGGCGGTGTGTGTTACCTGTGGACACTGGTGCTGCAGGGGTGCCAGCTCTCTCTGGTAAAGCTCCGCAGCGAACGGATAGACGTCTGGCAGATGAGCATCTGGGTTCATTAGTGCCCGAACCGTCTGACGAGCTTCTCCACGCTGGACGGCCTCGTTTATTTTACTCACCGCCTGTTGAACTGCACGCACACACACACACCTTACTGTACATGAAATAGCATTTATTAAAAACAATTTTTTATTACAAATGTCCTTACTGTCACTTTTGATCAAACTAATGTGTCCTTGCTGAATAAAAGTATTAGTTTCTTTAAAAAACAACAAATTTTAAATGGTAGTACATGTATTATTGTGTGCAAAATGGCTGCTTTTAAAGGCATGATCTCCAATTTCATTAAAAATATCTTCAGTCGTGTTCAAAAGATGAAGGAATGTCTTATGGGTTTGGAACGACATGAGCAATTGATGACTGAATTGGGTGAACTATCCCTTAAACGGCACAAATTAACTCTACTAACACACTGCACATGCTGTTAATTAGTTTGAGTGTTTCACTGACTGGTTCGATCTCTCTGCGCGTCCTCATTGGCCATGTTGACGGCCTCCTGTATTTCATCTCTCTCCAGAGGATCCACACATCCCAGATCCTGACAAACACACACTTCAGTCACCGGTGGACAGTTTCTGAGTGAGCGGTGAGAGAGATGATGCTGTGTGTGAGTCTCACCAGGGCTTTCTGCTCTCGATCAGCGCTCATCTGCTCCAGGTACCAGCCGGCGTGATCTCGGACCAGTCCTCTGAGCGCCAGACTGGGGTTCTGCAGGGCACAGATCAGCGCCAGCGGGTCAGTGCAGTCCAGCGCCTCGTCCACACACTCCACTGCCGCGCGCACTGCAACACACAGAGAGAGAGAGAGAGAGAGAGAGAGAGAGAGAGAGATGAACCGTCAATCAGACTCCATGTAATACGGCACTCAAACACTGGGCAATACAACACAACAGAAAGAAGAAAGAAATTATATTTCTGAATACATTTATTCATTTAGCAGATGCAGGGCTCCAGACTGCGACCTAATGCTTGTATTTTGCAACCATTTTTCCTGCCGACGCAACTAATGTTTTATTGTGCCATGAACAAACAAGTTATAGGAGGATTTTCAGTCCACAAATCACAGACATTCACCATGGATTTAATGCAGCAACGCTGACTGTAATCATGGTATTGTGGCAGAAATAGTGTTCATCTCTTCATTCCCAGCACTGCAGAGCTCTAAAACTAACATTCAAATTGGATAATATTTAATGTGATGAATTTGTAAAACTAAAACGTTAAAGATGTAGAAAAACCCACACTTCATGGCAAACAAACGCTTTTTTTAAAGACATGAAATTACCACTATAACCAGTAGATGGATATAACCAGAGGAGCACTTACTAGCCATTTCTACTCCCTAATATGTGGAAAAGTAGGAAAAGGTCACAAAGTCTCATGAAAAACAACTTTTCTTCGAATCATGACTGAATTACACAGAAAGCAAGTAAAGAAGAGGTAAATTTTATCTGCATCTCAATTCAAGCTCAGTGCTTTACTGTCAAATTTCAATAAATAAACATGTGACATTATTAGTAACTGCACTTATTAATGCAAAACAATTGTAATATGATTAAAAATAACAATAAAAAGATAAAGAAAGATATTTAAAATTGTAATAGTTGCTTTGTTGTTTACAACGACAACAGTATAATCAAAATAGCAATAATATTATTGTCACAATGTATTAAACAAATCTTGGCAAAACTTTACAATAAGGGCTAAAAGCTCACATAAACTAGCAATGAACAAAATATTTTTGGAAGCATTTATTATCTGTTAATATTAGTAAGAATATAATTGTTTAATTTTTGTTCATGTTAGTTCAGAGTAGATTAACAAACACAAGATTTAATTTTAAGTGTTTATTCTTAGTTAAATGTTAACTAATGCAGCTAATTAATTTTAACAAATGAAACCTTAATCTAAACTTTGATCTAATCTTAATTCCTGGTTTTCCTTTTATGCAAATGTCCTAATTATTGAAATTCCAATTAGATTTTGTGGTGAACTCTGAGTGACCCAGACATGATTTCACGACTCACTGTTGACTCTGTTAACGCAGTCTTGGATTTCTCTCTGCGTCAGATATTCCTCATAAATGTCGTTCTCTGCTGATCCGCTTCCCTGTAAAACACAGAATCGTTAGAAAGGCCGAACATGGAGAACATGGAGATATTATCAATATAATAGAGGAGGAACAAAACGCTTAACTAGGTATTATATTCATATAATGAACGTCATGGCAACGCATTTAACTAACGTAAATCAAGCAAGCTAGTGCGCATAGGCCACGAAGTGTTGGTGAAATAGCCTAACACATTAGCGGATCGGAGGAAATAAGGATTTTTTTCCAGAAAACTTCTTGCACAAAATAAATCCAAGCACTTGCAAGGGCCTGTGTGTGTTTATTGTAAAACTTTCCAGGGCATTAATTTTTTTTTCTTCAGATTCACAAACTTAAGGATTTCAAGGACCCGTCGTGGGAACAGTATTAAAAAACAGTATTACAAAAACCCACAGAATTGTTCACATCAGCTCGACAGCAGCAGTTCGTCACGTGACGCTCTTACGTGTGTTCGCGCCCGAGACGCCTTCTGAACGCGCGCCTGTCGTAGCATCTCCTGGTAGACGGGCATGAGCTGGTCCTGAAGGGCGCTCAGCATGGCGTTGGGGTTCTGCAGGGCTCGACCTGTGACCTCCACACACCCCCGGTCCACCGCTTCATTGATGGCGATCACAGCCGCATGCACTGAAGACAGGAGAGACAGAACGATCGCTTTAAAATCATGTTCCTGGTGATCCTGAATCAGAATAACAGCAGCATCTCTTCTCTTCTCTGATGATGAGGGCGGGGCTATAACCTGTCACTCACATGAGACCAGCCAATAGCAAACCACAACCATCCAATCAATTCCCCACAGACACAATCAAGCCCCGCCCACGTTTGTTCTTGTTCCAGAAGCGTTTCACTCGGATATACGGCACAATAGAGGAGAAAAGACTAACGTAACTTCCCTGTCATGCTGACTTTAAAGATGAAGCTGGTTTTTCTGTGTCACCAAAAGCAATAGTACAGATCATCTTTACATGGTAACAACACTGTGTTAAAAGTTTTGGTCAAATGAAGAGGTTTTGTTCAAATTTCGTCTTGTTTTCCAGCACAAATATCTAAACATCCCTGAATCAAGATGCATTTACTGGAGATGCAGAATCACTTCAGATATTTATACACTTAAAAAAATTAAAAGTCAATAAGGTATTTTAAAAAAAACTTATTTTCTCTTTGCATTAAGTATATTTAGATAATTATTTTGTCTTGTTTTCTGGTACAAATAAGAAAAAAAAAATGTATGTATTGATCTGGATATATAATGGTTTTGCTTTTTATTATTATTTGATGCAGTAGATTTATTTTGTAAATAAATTTATATTGAAGTATTAGAAAGGGCATTTTTTAAATAAAATGTATTATTATTGGCAACACTTTACAATAAGGTCTCATTTGTTAACATTAGTTAATCCATTAACTAACATGAACTAAAAATGAGCCATTTTTAAAGCATTTATTAATGTTAATTAATTAAAAAAATATGCAAACTCACAGTGAATCAACTAATGTTAACAAATACAACATTTGATTTTAATAATGCAGTAGTAAAAGTTGAAATGAACATTAAGATTTATAAATACAGAAGTATTTTTTGTGTGTTTAATCATGTTAACAAACGAGACCTTATTGATTATAAACATGCTGAGGAAGCTTCTGGCAGTGACACGCACCTGCCGCCTCGTCCACTGAGAGCTCATTGGCCAGAATTCCTCCGATCTTACTGAACGCTGGCATCTGAATCCCGTATTTATCCAGCTCCAGTTTCATGTTATTGATCTCCTCCTCTGCAGAACACACAATCAGTTTATAGACAGACAGCTGCGTTTCCAGATGCTGAAACACACTACAGGCACGGCTGTGAAGCGAAAGTATATTTACTAGTGTTGGGCAACGATTAATCGCATCCAAAATAAAAGTTTGTGCATAATATATGTGTGTGATCTGTGTATAATTACTTTGTATATATAAATACACACATGTGCATGTATATATTTGAGAAATATTTGCTTGTATATACTGTATATATATTTATATATAAAATAACACATTTTTCTTAAATATACACATGCATGTTACCTGTGAACTTGACCTTCCCACACAGGTCGTGGATCTGAGGAGCGAGTCCCAAACGAAACAGGTACAAACTAACACAAGAAACCATGAAATAATGAATAACTGTAATTAAACACTCAGAAGTGGTTATTCTGGATGATGTTCAGACGTCAGGTCTGCTGACCTCAGAGCATGAATGCAGTAGACGGCTCTGGGCATGTTCTTCTTATCATACACATCCGTCGTCTCTGGATGAAACCTCTGCAGAATATACAACATCTTCTTCAGTAATGTGAAATATTCACTACAGTAGACAACAGTTCCTGTCGAACTATGGGCCGAAACACGAGTGTGATTTACCGTTGGCAACCCGACCTCCATCATGGCGTTCCTCCAGTGGTTGATGTTGTCAGTGTGACGGAACTGAAGCCCGCTGGCCTGAGCAGAAAACATCAGAGATTCAGCCCATTATGCTCTTTTAAAGGCTGCTAATGTTGTTTTTGAGTCTCCTGAAACAGGTTCACACGCATCCGAGATTAAAAACACTATTTTCCTCATAATCTCTCAGTGTTTGAAACGCTTCCATCAAGGATTCAGTCTCTAAGCCCCGCCTCTCTAAGAGCTGCTCTGCTCTGATTGGTCAGAGCCAGATTGATCTCTGGTTTAAACTTGCGCGCTCAGTCATCTCCACATTGGATTGAGGGAAATAGTGCTTCAGCAAGTGTACATCGAATGTACACTTGAAATCAGAGAGGATTGTGGGTATAACGCAGCGAACGAATGTAGGGAATGATGTCGTATAAACAATTGCCATTCAAACACGGTCCTGTGATGTCTGCCCCCTGCTGGCTAGGACATGCTCCTGATGCCATGGCGCGTGTGCGGTCACTGATCGCTCACCTTGTATCGCTCCTGGTCCAGGTCGTAGATCTTCTTCAGTGGAACCACACCGGGAGCGAAGCAGTGTCCCAGTTTAGCCAGATAAACCCCGTTCCTCAGCGCCTCCTCCAGCTCAGTGGGAGACGGCAACAGCTCCTTCAGACACGCCTCCATCCACCTGACACACACACACACACACACAGATTCACACCTGTCCACATCTGCAGTTTAAAGGTTCTCATCAAAAATGAAAATTGCACGATCCCTTTAACACCGTCAGAAGGCCTGCAGCGAATGATGCTCAAAGTGCTGGGCAACAATTAATCGCATCCAAAATAAACGTTTGTGTTTACATAATATATGTGTGTGTACTGAGTATAATTATTTTGCATATATAAAATACACACATGCATGTATATATTTAAGAAAAAATGTGTTATTTATATATAAAATATTTATATATATATATATATATATATATAAAGTTACGTATAAATATATACAGTATGAACATGCAAATATTTCTCAAATATATACATGCATGTGTCTGTATTTATATATACAAAATAATTATACTCAGTACACACACATATATTATGTAAACACAAACTTTTATTTTGAATTCGTGCCCAGCACTCATTTAAATGTATATATTTTTCACCCAGTGCATATCATTAATTTATGACTTGTGGTCTACAGTCTTCAACTTGGACGTTGTTTGAAGGAGAGCACTGAACCTGGTGTGGATGGAATAATATGCTTTTCAATAAAATACTGTAAAGAACTTTAGTTTTTCTCTGATTAATTACAGAAAAACTTTTTAAAAGGAAAAAGATTTTTTAAATCGTTGAAAGTTTCAAAAATAACTGTTTGAACACATTATGGATAATATTTCACCAAGAAATACATCAGACACACCTTGCAGCGGAGAAACTGACAGCAGTGTGTGTGAGTGTGAGAAGAGTGAGTGATTGAGTGTGTGTGTGAGTGAGTGCATGCAAAAGAGAGTGTGTGTGTGTGTGTGTGTGTGTGTGTGTGTGTGTGTGTGTGTGTGTGTGTGTGTGTGTGTGTGTGTGTGTGTGTGTGTGTGTGTGTGTCACCTCTTGGCCTCCTCCAGACGGCACAGGTATTGATACGCCACATTCTGAATCCTCTGTTCATCCATTTCCTCTGCGGTCAGACGCTCATCTGAAATCAACATCAGTTCTTAAGCACATCTGACATCAACATAAACATAGATGATTTTAAACACAAAACCTCAATCACATTCAACAGCAACATTACATTTCAGTCACATTTAACAAAACCTCAATCACATTAAACTATTCAAATAAAATCCCAAACATATTTCACATAAAACCTCAATCACATTTAAAGTTAAACCTCAAATAAAACTATTCAAATAAAATCTCAATCATATTTAACAGAAATATAAAATCTAGATGATTTTAAACACAAAACCTCAATCCCATTTAACAGCAACATTACATTTCACTCACGTTTAACATAAATCCTCAATCATATTCAACATAAACCTCAATAACATTCAGCATAAATCTGTCATATAAACACAATCACTCTTCCGTGACTCCGGTTTGTTAGACTGACGAGTTTTTATTGACATGAATGTGTTTTATTTCAGTACTTACAGCCAGACCGGGCCTGAACACTCTCCCCCATCTCTGATCTTCCGTCGATATCGATCAACTGAATCTGATCGATCGCGTTCTGATAAACCGACACACGCACACGCGCACGCGCTGATCTCTGACAAGCGACGCGATTCTCTTCTTATCAAACTCCTTCAGTCTGAAGCCGCGAATTACTGACGCTCTCAGTCAGATGCGCTCAACAGATGTTTAATACATCTATATCGATAACTGGGATTAAACTCTCATTCGGCTCTGATTAATAACTCAGATAAATGTGGACTGAGAAGAAAACGCGAAAGCTCCCGTCTGTCGGTTGTTTACGGTTTGAATATCCCGCCCGCTTCTCATTGGCTCCCGCACGGCTCCGCCCACTTGATGACGAAGGGGTGTGTCGCAGGGTGTTATGGGTACTGTAGTGTAAACGAGTTTTCAAACAGCAAACCAGCGAATAAGAGTCCGTGTTTATTTGTATAAAGCACAAGACTTGCTCTTTTTTTATTATTATTGCACTTATTTATTTATTTTGTGTGACAGAGATTTTCTGTTCTGTAGATTCTTTGAAAGTAAAGAATATATTTTATAAAATACAAATATGGTCATACTTTTAGGTTGTTTTTTAATTGTTTTATTTCCAACAAATAGCATGTCCGTGGGTAACTTTTATATTACATCAGAAGAACACATCACATGCTCAATACAATAGACATTTTAAAAAAAGAAAGCAAAGGGACAAAAAAAGAAAGAAAAAAGATATATCTATATTGTTGAATAACCATAAATAGATACTTTTCATATGAAAATGTTAAATGAAGAGCATATTGCAGTTGTTTTATTTGCTTTGTTATTTTTAGATTTTGACATCACATCAATGCACATTTCAATCTCCTTCTTAAGTGAATTTACATTTGTGAATATGAAATTTATTTAAAAATAAAATAAAATGTATAGTGAAACCAGCATCCTTTGAGCAATGGCCCTTAATGCAATAACCTAATATCACACAGGCTATTTATAGGATAAGAGAAAAGGTTTAAAATATTATGATGGTCACAGGTGAAACCACATTTACCGTCACTGCCGTTTCCATAGACACGGGTGTAAACAGTGTGGTCAGGTGTGCACAGAGAGAGAGACACCTGTCTGTCTGCTCACCTGTTCATACATCATCAGCTCCAATATTACGACATGATTTTAAAGGGCAAATATCGGACCATGAAACATGACGCGCATCATCCGAGGAAAGGGCCGCTCTGACCGAGTTTATCCGTGTAAGTGTGCGTTTCTTTCAGAGACAAACTCCAGCAGATGTGTGTGGAGAACGTCTGTTCTGGTATTATTCCGTATATTATATTGTTTACTCAAGTTTTATGGCGCATATTCTTTATATTCGGTGTCAGTGTGTGTGTAATGAGTGTTTAGTTTGCTGTGGTAACTGTGTGTTTATAGTGACACTCTAGAAGACTGATGAATGATTAATCAGTGAAGTGTGAATTAATCCTCTCTGTCATTAACACACACTTTAAAACTAACCAGGAAGAACAAAATATGTTCTTAGAATGTTTCATGTTAAGTTATGAAAACATTATTTCTGAACATATGGTTTAAAAAACTTCTTTTTTTTTTTCTTATGCAAACATTCTATTTGACATTCTATTTGATCATTTTGCAAACATTATTGTTACTATATATATATATATATATATATAAATTTGGATATATCTGATCATTATAACGTATTTTGATTGATATAATTTCTACATTTTATTAAATAAACTAATTTCAGAGCTCTGTAGCCTATAGATCATTACACAAAAACATCTGCAACGTTTTGTAAGGTTTGTTGGGCGGTAAAATACAGCATAGCCTAAAAATAACTTATACAAAACGTTCCCTAGCGGTTATTGTTAGGCTATTTAAAATAAATCATTTATGGTTGCAAAAAATAAAACCTAAACGGGCCACATCTGGTACATGTGGATTCAAGGCGTACCGGCGTGGGCCGGATCTGGGCCGACACTTTGCCGTCTGGGTTCTTAAATACTTGGAAGTAATTCCTGGGTACAATTTACTTTACTTTAAAAAAGCTTCAATATCACCTCAAATATATTTCATTATAAAAGTAGCATGTAAAAGTTTTTTTGTTTTGTTTTTAACTCATTCATGCATTCAGCCGATGCTTTTATACAAAGTGATTTGTATTGTATTCAAGTTAGACATTTTATCAGTTCATGCATCCCTTGGGAATCGAACCCATGACCTTGTCGCTGCTTCAGGAACACATTAATGCCCAAATATTTTTTTTCCCAGATATGTCATACATCTAATTATTTGCACAATTGTTTATTGTTTGCATCTAAATGAGTTAACTTTAGTAACCAGTGGCCATTTATCTCTATTTTTTTTAAAAACACCTCGAATTGATTGAGATTATAATGGTTTTCATGTGTTGCATTTTGAAGTAATTCAAGCTCTTCCTGTAGTTCACACACTAGCAGCAAACCAAAAAGTGCCTGAAAAAAAGAGTATTACAGACATTTCCTAGCCTTTGAACTAAATAAATGAACTAAATTTAAAACTTTTTTACAACAGAAATGAAGCCTCACTGAACTTACTTAAGCTGGACTGTGACGCTATTTTCTTCTAGAAACAAACTCTGTTGCATTATTTCCCTGTTATCTCTGTAAAGCTGCTCTGAAACACTGTGTTGTAAAAAGCGCTGTATAAATAAAGCTGACTTGAGTCCTCGTTCTCCGTGTCTCAGGCTGAGCATCATGTGTTCCCGCACCTGTGGTGTCCTGTGAGTTCATGGCCTCTGATGGGTCTCGGGTCAGAGACGCTGGTGAGAAGAAGCAGAAGAGGAGCAGGAGGAACAGATCTGATGTGGTGGAGACAGAAGCTCAGGTGGAGATCGAGAGACTGACCGCAGATGGACATGAAGCGCTGCAGAACCGAGACTATAGCGCTGCGCTGAGACGCTTCAAGAGCGCGCTGAGAGCTGCCACCACGGTACCTGAAATCATGCAAACTCAAGAGTCAACCTGAAATCAAAAGTGACTTGATAATTAATGTACATATTCTTTTAATGAGCCACCTGTCATATCCATCTTACTTTGCAACACTATTTTCTGTGAATGTGTGAGACTTCCGATTCATTACCAGCTGTAGGAAACAATAAAGTCCCCCTTGTACTCTTAAAACTCACCAAAATGACATATTTAAACTTTTTAAAAAAAATGTCTTAATGCATTAAAATATCTTGAATGTAACTCGACACCCTTGTCTCATTTAGTATGCGTGGTTCTATGAATATGCAAATGAGCCCCGCCTCCACTCACTCACTCAGCTCAGAGATCCACTGGTTGACGATCACACGTTGATCTGATTGGTTACAAGGTAGTTTGTGACGTCAGAAACACCAGCGATTTCAAAGCGTGTGTTTGAGACTGTCTTTGGTTCACTGCAGTTTTAAGGAGGAAATACTCAGCAATGGTGTCGACTTATGAATTTACACATGCTTTGTCTTAAAGCGTATTAAAAACACCACATAGACACATAAACAACATTAAAATCTGGATATTCACCACAGGGGGACTTTAAAACTATTTGCACTACAAACCAGCCCCGACTGACTCCGCTTCACGACTTATTCACCGTACAGCACTATAGCCTCTCGTACCTTATCGCTTACATATGACTCTCATACCAGCCAGAGAAAGATAATAAATATCTTTAATGCTCTGATTCCTCCTGCAGCTCAGAGAGAAGGGTCTTCAGAGGACGTGTGTGTTGAACCTGGGCGCTGCACTCGTGGAGGCGGGTGATCCTCAGAAGGGGCTCGAGGTGCTGTCCCGGTCCGGAGAGCGAGGCGAGCGCATCGCTGACCTGCAGTTTAACCGGGCCGCGGCTCACGAGGCGCTAGGAGAGCACACGCAGGCCACACACAGATATCATCAGGCCGCGCAACTGTACCGCGCGCAGGGAGACGCCGGCGCCGAGGGAGAAACCTGCGTCAGACTCGCTCGCTGCCACATGAAGAGGAAGGTAAAACACTATGTAAAACAAAAAACTCATCTTTGATCACCAAAATGACATATTCTTAATGCCTTAAAATATCTTGAATGTAACTCGACACCCTTGCCTCATTTAGTATGCGCGGTTCTATGAATATGCAAATGAGCCCCGCCTCCACTCAACTCAGAGATCCACTGGTTGACGATCACACGTTGATCTGATTGGTTACAAGGTAGTTTGTGACGTCAGAAACACCAGCGATTTCAAAGCGTGTTTTTTAGACTGTCTTTGGTTCACTGCAGTTTTAAGGAGAAAACAGCCCCGCCTCCACTCACTCATGACATATTACTTAACTTGATTTTAACCACTTTAAGGTCAGCATGAAATCAAAATAGATAATTTGTATTATTTTATGGAATATTGAAGTGTTTATTCTAAATGATTTATCGGTGCACATCATTATTGTGTTAAATTCATGCTCTTCTCTTCTCTGATGACGAGGGCGGGGCTATAACCTGTCACTCACATGAGATCCACCAATAGCAAACCACAACCATCCAATCAATTCCCCTCAGACACAATCAAGCCCCGCCCACATTTGTTCTTGTTCCAGAAGCGTTTCACTCGGATATACGGCACAATAGTGAAGTGGTTAAGAAAAGACTCATGCAACTTCTGTTTCATGCCGACTTTAAAAGTGATAGTTCTCAGACACTGCAAAAAAGAATGTGATTGTATTTTTCTTTTTTACAGAAATGTGGAAAAGCTGGTGCTCGTGGTGCTCGTAACACCAAGATCATGGGTTTGAATCCCAGCAAAATTAACATGAATGATACAAATGCATGCCATCAACGCAGTGTAAATATCTTTGCATAAAAGCATATGAGACAAACTCAAATTCTGCTGTAAAGCAGCTCTAAATAGACATTATCCACATTAATTCAGTTCAATAATGGTGTCGATGTTGCAAAATTCATCCGTTTTTTGTAGCTTTTGTTGTGCACCTGTTTTTGGTTTTTGTAAACATCATAGTTTAACTATCTTCAGACTTAACATTTTACTGCATTCGTAATGTAACTGAGAACAATGATGTCATAATTACATTTGAAGTGGAATGGCCACTGCATGCCGAACTGTGTTCCTCTAGATTGTGTGTGAAATAATGCAGTTAGTTCTATGGAATGTCCTCACATGTATAGCAAAACAAACCTGTGTGTGTGTGTGTGTGTGTGTGTGTGTGTTGCAGGAGTGGGACGAGGCCGCGGCGAGTTTCCGGCGAGCCGCTGAGAGCTACAGAACAGCGGGGAACACGTCTGCGTCTGCACTGGCACTGAAGGATGCTGGGAAACTCATGCTAAAGAGCGGCCACAACGCCACCGATGACATCATCAGCGTGCTGACGGACAGCCTGGAGATGAGCGCCGACATCACCGACCAGGAGACGCTGGGTAGTGTGTGTGCTTCAGTACGATCATTTAGTGATGTACACTACACATTAAAAGAAAAAACAAATTACTTATTTTCAGCACCTTTATGATTTTTTGCCTTGTGACATTATTTTGCATGAAAATGAACCACAGTATTCATGCATAGATATTCTGGAGAATGAATGAATTAAATTCTTTGGATAAAAGCATCTGCCAAATGCATGATACCCTCAGAATGATAAAATACATCAAAAAACTATTTTTTGGGGGGGTTCAGTGCGGCTGCATTTAAACATGAAAATATGTGGCTGAAATTGACCAATAAACACCATAATTTGTTTATAGAAATTAGAAAATTTGTATATTCCACAACAAATCAGCGTGTCGAAACTTTGAATGCATGTTCATGACTCAAAAGTCACAAAATATCATGAAAAAAAATCATAGGTTACCTATTGTTTCCAACAATTTAGAAGACACTTCATATTCAGTGATATTATTGATCTGACTGCACTGACACTATCAGATGAGAACAGAACTTGATCTGAATAATGACTCTCTCTTCTTCTGTAGAGCTGCTTCACTCCTGAGTCTAAGTTTGTCTCATATTTGATGAAGTTTGCATCATTGATTCTGTTATTTTCCTGTTTTTATATCAATAAATGTGACATGACTTCATGATTCAATTCAATTCACATTTATTTGTATAGTGCTTTTCACAATACACATCATTTCAAAGCAGCTTTACAGAAAATGTCCATATTTCAATTTACAGTGATCTGTTATCATAGGAAAAGTCACAGTTAGCTAAAAATGTATTAATTTAAACAATGTAATAATTTTATGCAGATACAATGAAGATTGAAGTTGAAGTAATGAATACTTGTTTGTTAACAAATGATTATGACATTTAGAAAAAAATAGCAAAAATAGCTTGACCCTCCAGATTAATTATTCTGTTGAAATGCATGAAGGGATTCTCACCTGTGTTTCAGGGAAGCTGCTGAACGACGTGGGCTTGAGTTTCTCTCAGATGAGGCTGTTCTCCGAGGCGTCCGAGTGTTACGAGCAGGCTCTTCCTCTGGTCGCATGTAAACCGCACAGACTGGCGGTGGTTCTGCAGAATCTGGGCGCCGTCCACAACACTCTGGGTCAGTACCAGCAGGCTGTGCGGTTCCACCGAGAGGCAGCGGCGCTCCACGGTGAGACACAAACAGCAGCAGAATAATAATAATAATAATACATTTTATTTATTTGGCGCCTTTCTGGACACTCAAGGTCGCAAGAATATGCATAGCAATCATATACACACGGCAAAAAGTCAATGCAATGGAATTATTCTTGAAGCATCTGTAATATCATGCATCTAAACTCACTCACATGCTTATATTGAGTGATTACATAAAAAAATGGCCCCACAGAACAAGACTATTAAAGAATTGTAATAGGACCTAAAATATACTCATTTCAAAAATTTGTCTTGCAATGATATGAAAAATTAAGCAATTATGAAGTTTCTAAATAAAACTATAATTTAAAGTAGGATATTCTAATAAAATATGCTTTATAGTCAATGATGGTCTTTAATAATGTTCTCAAAACATTAGCACAAAAACATTATTTATTTATAAACATCAGCCATGGAATGTTTTTAACTGAAACAGTTGGATGTTCGTCTAATGTTTTTTAAATGTATCTAATTGTATCAGAACGTTCAGAGAACATTCAAAAAGGAACATTCAAAAGGAACATTCAACATTCAAAAGGAACATTCAAAAGTAACATTCAAAAAGTAACATTCAAATGTAACATTCAAAAAGTAATATTCAAAGGTAACATTCAAAAGTAACATTCCCATAATGTTTGAAGAATGATGAAATGGAACCTTCACATAACCAAGAAAAACATTTTAAAAACATTTAAGACACTGGATGTTTTGAACGTTCAGAAAGCCTTCAGAAATAGCGTTTTCATAACTTAAAAAAGTTGTCGAACATATTTTTGTCAGCTGGGTGGATGGAGGTGCACGAATGTCTAGTGATTATTTCTGGTGCACCTGTAATATCGTGCATCTGAACACATCGTGTCCGCAGGTTCTCTGGGAAGTCGCGGGGCTCAGGGTCGGTGTTTCAGCAATCTGGGTTTCGCTCTAGTGGAGCTGGACGAGCTGGAGGAGGCATGGGAGAGTTACATACACGCACAGCAGGCCTTCAGAGACACCGGTACTGAACACACACACACACACACCAGAGATGGGTACTCGAGTTAGAGACTCGGACTCGAGTCGCACTCAAGTCGCATTTTAATAGACTTCAGACTTCACTTGGACTCAACAAATAGGACTCGTGAATATTTTAACTCCAGGACTCCAGTGATAAAGACTTCAGACTTGACTCGGACTCCAGTGATAAAGACTTGACTCAGACTCATGACAAAAGACTCCAGACTTGACTCGGACTCCAGTGATAAAGACTCCAGACTTG
This sequence comes from Rutilus rutilus, assembly GCF_951802725.1. Classification (NCBI taxonomy): domain Eukaryota; kingdom Metazoa; phylum Chordata; class Actinopteri; order Cypriniformes; family Leuciscidae; genus Rutilus; species Rutilus rutilus. Next base: position 36,958,663 of record NC_140230.1, read on the forward strand.
ACTCAGACTCCAGTGATAAAGACTCCAGACTTGACTCGGACTCCAGTGATAAAGACTCAAGACTTGACTCAGACTCCAGTGATAAAGACTTGACTCAGACTCCAGTGATAAAAACTCCAGACTTGACTCGGACTCCAGTGATAAACACTTGACTCAGACTCATGACAAAAGACTCCAGACTTGACTCGGACTCCAGTGATAAAGACTCCAGACTTGACTCGGACTCCGGTGATAAACACTTGACTCAGACTCCAGTGATAAAGACTCCAGACTTGACTCGGACTCCAGTGATAAAGACTCCAGACTTGACTCGGACTCCAGTGATAAAGACTCAAGACTTGACTCAGACTCCAGTGATAAAGACTTGACTCGGACTCCAGTGATAAAGACTCCAGACTTGACTCGGACTCCGGTGATAAACACTTGACTCAGACTCCAATGATAAAGACTCCAGACTTGACTCGGACTCCAGTGATAAAGACTTCAGACTTGACTCGGACTCCAGTGATAAAGACTTGACTCAGACTCCAGTGATAAAGACTCCAGACTTGACTCGGACTCCAGTGATAAAGACTTCAGACTTGACTTAGACTCCAGTGATAAAGACTCCAGACTTGACTCAGACTCCAGTGATAAAGACTTCAGACTTGACTCAGATTCCAGCTTAAAGACTTCAGACTTGACTCAGACTCCAGTGATAAAGACTTCAGACTTGACTCGGACTCCAGTGATAAAGACTTCAGACTTGACTCGGACTCCAGTGATAAAGACTTCAGACTTGACTTAGACTCCAGTGATAAAGATTCCAGACTTGACTCAGATTCCAGCTTAAAGACTTCAGACTTGACTCAGACTCCAGTGATAAAGACTCCAGACTTGACTCGGACTCCAGTGATAAAGACTTCAGACTTGACTTAGACTCCAGTGATAAAGACTTCAGACTTGACTCGGACTCCAGTGATAAAGACTTCAGACTTGACTTAGACTCCAGTGATAAAGATTCCAGACTTGACTCAGATTCCAGCTTAAAGACTTCAGACTTGACTCAGACTCCAGTGATAAAGACTCCAGACTTGACTCAGATTCCAGCTTAAAGACTCCAGACTTGACTCAGATTCCAGCTTAAAGACTTCAGACTTGACTCAGAGTCCAGTGATAAAGACTCCAGACTTGACTCAGAGTCCAGTGATAAAGACTTCAGACTTGAAACAGATTCCAGCTTAAAGACTTCAGACTTGACTCGGACTCCAGTGATAAAGACTCAGACTTGACTCAGATTCCATCTTAAAGACTTCAGACTTGACTCGGACTCCAGTGATAAAGACTCCAGACTTGACTCCAGATGAAAGACTTGTGAACATCTCTGAACACACACACACACACACACACACACACACACACACACACACTATCTCTGCTACACCTCTGTCTCTCTCTGTGCAGACGACGCGTCCGGTCAGTGGCAGGCCTGTGAGGGTCTCGGTGGGATCAAGCTGCAGATGAGAGACCCAGAGAAAGCCTCCGTCTACTATAAAGACGCCCTACGACTGCTGTGCAAATGCCAGGTGAGATCTGACTGGATTTACCGGAATATAAGTGGATTTTTTAATCTGAAATTCATCTTCTATAATCCAAATAAGGAAGCAAAACATGCGCAAACGCACTCACTTTGATTTGTATGTTTATTTGTAAAGCGCATTTAGTTTCAGGTTCTGCTCACCAAAGCTGCATTTATTTGATCAGAAATACAGTAAAACAGTGAAATATTATGCCAATGTAAATCAGCTGTTTTCTATGTGAATATATAGTAAAGTGTAATTTATTCCTGTGATCAAAGCTGAATTTTCAGCATCATTACTCCAGTCTTCAGTGTCACATGATCCTTCAGGTGATCTGTTCTGTATTGATAAAGCTGTGTTTGATCTGCAGGATGTGTCTAGTTCAGTGCAGGAGCGTCTGGTCAGTAAACTGAGCGAAGCCTTACAGCAGAAGCTGCTCCTACAACAGGTCAATCTATCTATCTATCTATCTATCTATCTATCTATCTATCTATCTATCTATCTATCTATCTATCTATCTATCTATCTATCTATCTATCTATCTATCTATCTATCTATCTATCTGTCTATCTGTCTGTCTGTCTGTCTAAAATTGTAAGAATAAATTGCCCAATGGTGCAGTCCTCCTCACGATCACTGACGATGTTCTTCAATCTCCCTCTCAGAGAGGAGCGACGACACACCGAACCGTCCCGGAGCGACATCATCACCCACGGCTGCCACGGTAATGCCACGCAACACACACTCTTTTAGAGACACAGAACATGCTCCTCATGTGTGTGTGTGTGTGTGCAGGTCGACGGCTGTGCGGTCTGATGTTCAGCAGGGGAGGAGAGAGATGCAGAACGCAGAAAACACACCCAGTAAGAACTGAAAAAATCAGAGAAACACACATTACTCTCGACAGGAAAACATCAAGAGTTGCAGATGAAAGTGTGTTTTCTTTCGTTCTCTTCAGACGCGAAGAGCCACAACGAATCCATAATGTCATCAGAGTCTCGTCCGCGTCAAGAACAAGAGCGAACACTACCAGAGGCCAACAGGTCACACACATACACACACACACACACACACACACACACTAATGTGATATGAGCTGATTTTAGAGCACATCTCGTTTAAATCTGAGTCTGAAACCTGTTGCGTGTGTTTGTCAGGAATCTGAATAACACGTATGATAAAGCAGAGGTGCATCAGCAGAACTTCTCTTCAGACTCCTCAGCACACGGCGAGTCCAAATACAACATTCACACACACACACACACACACTATTCACTCATGCTGGAAACATGAATAACTGACTGTGACTCTGTACAGGTGATGTGTCTGAATCTCTGAAGCCGGAGCCAGCACAGGTGAACGGGTACGATCTGCTTTCTCATACGCTTCTTCAGTTTTCTGCTCACATCGAATCTTTTTGACCTTTTAAAAACAGCTCAAATCAGGCAAATAAATATTGTGCCGATCATGTTTGTAGTGAGAGATGATCATTTAATGATGTAAATGTTTCAGCGCACACCCATTGGCCAGGAGCACTGTGACTCCGCCCCTCACTCAGCAGGACAGCGATCAGGCCACGCCCCTGACGAGGAGACTGAGGTCCAGATTCTGCACAGTCATGTGACAGACACACACGTGCACAGGATCAGATCTCCATTGGAAAGAGGTTTTAGAGGTTCTTGTGGAACATCCGACTGCAATCCCGAAGGATTTCTGGGTTCGGCGTGAAAGTGAGACTGAACGCTGAACAGGAGGACTCGCACCTGCAGTTCGTGGACAACACTTGGGATAAAACGCGTCTGATAAATGACGTGAACATAATCTATTGAAAGATGAGGGCGGATCAGACGAGCACGAGCGACTTCAGCTTCATATGTCATGTTTATTTCATGCTGTATTTCTGCATTTGTGATGGTCTCTGACCAGGTTCAGCAGAGATCATGAGTGAATCACTCGAGATTAAAGCACTGTACTGATAATAGCTGAATAAATTTTATATCAAAACTCTAGATTTATTTTACACAATATTTTGGTGCTGCAACTAGTAGTAAAGAGGAAGCGATGATCAAGAAAAACTACATTTTTACCTGAAGTTGAGCAGTTTTTTACACTTTAAATGATAAAATAGTCATTATATCACAACATAAAATACTTAAAGTCCCCTTGTAGTAAAAATTGCATCCCTTAAAACTAATCTTTGATCACCAAAATTGCATATTTAAACGTTTTTTTAACCAGTCGCAATTATCTTTTAAAATGTTTTATTGTGTGGCGGAAACAAGCTTCCACATATTTCTGACCCATCAGTGGCGTTTGTGAGATGTTCAGCATCTGAAACCAATGATCCGCATATGTTCAGCTACATTCTCAAAATATGGTCGCAAGGTTGACTCAAAATTAATGTATTAATCAATAACCCAGCTAACAGGGAACGTTCTCTTTTTTTTTGTCATGTGGATTCTCTCTCTCTCTCTCTCTCTCTCTCTCTGTGACTCTTTTGATCTCTCTCTCTCTCTCTCTCTCTCACTCTCTCCCTCTCTCTCTCTCTCTCTCCCTCTCTTTCTCTCTCTCTCTCCCTCTCTCTCTCTCTCCCTCCCTCTCTCTCTCTCCCCCTCTCTCTCTCTCTCCCTCTCTCTCTCTCTCCCTCTCTCCCTCTCTCCCTCTCTCTCTCTCCCTCTCTTTCTCTCTCTCTCTCCCTCTCTCTCTCTCTCCCTCCCTCTCTCTCTCTCTCCCGCTCTCTCTCTCTCTCCCTCTCTCTCTCTCTCATTCTACATTCAGTCTGTTCTCAGCGCAGCTCTCTTCAGTACGCCAGGATTCTTCTTCTTCTCCTCTTCATCATGTCTTGTGCTTTCCCTAAACTCAGGTCTGGATTAGAGACAAGATGATGCGGATGCGGACAGAGCAGATCCCGATCATCATCATCATCATCATGCGCACATTTCCTGGGATGTGAACCCTGGATCCTCAGTAACCGACAGGAGAAGGATCAGTGCGATGGAGAGACGTATCCGGAGAATCAGGATCCCAACTGCATTATATAGATAAAAACACTGAGGTGAGTGTCTAATTTACTGAAATATGATATCATATGTTTCCTAACGTAGGCTATACCTGTGTGATGTTTCGTGTGTTTATTAGCATGGTAATACTAGAGTAAAGTTGACTGTAAGCCATCATCACATGAATCTGGGTTTGTTTCTGACCGGACTCCTCAGTGAAACTCCGCAGATGAACAACACTGTAAAAGAGTCTTTTAAACGGACAAGAGTCCAGATCATTCTTTCATTAAAAGCCTTAAAGTCCCCCTGTAGTCAGTCCTTTTATCCCTAAAAAATAATCTTTGATCAGCAAAATTACATATTTAAGCGTTTTTTCCTTAAAGAATAATGTCTGGATTTTCACCACAGGAGGAATTTGAGTTGAACATGTGAAGTTGAAATGAACATGAATATTGTATTAATATGATAACGTTTATGCAGTAGAAGCACTAGTCCTATATAGTATATATCCTCGTCTTCTACTGTTCAATATAGACCTGACATGATTTACAGTCAGTGGTGCTCCTATTTTGCATGTTATTTGCATATTATAAATTATATTTTAAAGCATAAAAATGAAAAAGATCATGAATGTGTTTTTTTTTTTTTTTTGCATTAATGAACAAAACCTGATCAGAGCAGAATCTAAAAGGCATCTGACTGATTAACTTTACATCACAACATTTCTTTGTTGTATAAGTTACATTCATGCATTTGGCAGACGCTTTCATCCAAAGCGAGTTGCGTTGCGTTCGAGACACACATGCATTCCCTCATCGAACTCCGACAGAATCAGGGAACGTCTGATCCTCATATTAAAGCATCAAACTCCACTGAAACTGTTCAGAGTTCTGGTTCGCTGTCCGTTCGATGGGTTTGCATTACACACACACACACACACACACACACACACGACTGATTCTCTCAGCACACCTTGTTCTTTCTCAGTGTTTGTGTGACTGAATTCCTGGAGCTCAGGAGCTTTCCCGGGCCGGCAGGGCCTGTTGTTCAGTTCTCCAGGCTCAGATTAGGGCTTTGGCTGAAGGTCTGCGCTGGTTTCTCCGCAGGAGCTCCTGACGGCCTCTTGCTTCGTGTTTAACACTGGTTCAGAGTAACACAGACACACACACGACAGCTTTTCTCTGTTATCAGCTCTGGTCTGAGACTGAATGACTGTGTGTCAGGGAGTTTAAGGGCCAAAGCTGCTCACAAATTCACAGGTGAAATTCAAAGTCATCGATGTAAATTCACCATATCCGTTTTCTACGTTATTGATCTATTCATCCATGCAAATGATTCATTTTTCAGTTATTTCTGACCTGCTCATTATGTCATAACTGGACTGCTCTATTGATGTATGCTGGTCTTCTCCAATCATTTTGTCTGCT
>NC_140230.1:36972147-36984647 GCF_951802725.1 Rutilus rutilus
TGACATTTTGGCCTGAACTGCAGAACTCAAACCATAAAAACACGTGCAAAGGTCAAATTTCATATCCAGATCAAAACAATTATGAAATCATAGGTTTTATTTAACAAGGAAAACGGAGGTTCTTGTTTTGAAGGAATGTTAAGATTGCATTTTCATGACATTTCAGCATTTCTCATATGGGCATTACCAAGATCTTCTTAATCCCTATCAGTCTGGTTTCCGATCTAAAAATGACCAATGACCTTTTCCTGTCTCATTATGCAGCTTCTGGCACTGTATCTGATTCTCATCACATAGTTTTCTCTGGTCTATAAGCATCATGGTAGTGCTCTTCATTGGTTTGCATCCTATCTCACTGATAGGCGATTCTTCATTGCAGTTCATAACCTCAAATCCTCCACTCACTCTCAAGGTGTGCCTCAAGGCTCCGTTCTGGGACCTCTTCTTTTTTAATATTTTATTTGTTACCCCTTGTTATGCTGATGATGACCTGCACATTTTCACATCTGCTTGCTCCGCTTCTATGCTCTTCCCATTGACACATTACATTTATTCCTTTAGTAGATGCTTTTATCCCAAGTGACTTTGAATCTCGAAGCCAGTGCAGAGAGATAAACAGAGGTGTGTAACGTGCCACTGCATTCTGGATCATTTGTAGAGGTTTAATTGTACATGTTGGAAGTCTAGCCAGAAGAGTATTGCAATAGTCCATGCTAGAAATGACCAGCATGCTCTTTTAGGAATGGCCTGAGCGTCCTAATGTTGTGCAGTGAAAAACTGCATGGTTTGTTTTTGCAATGTGATCTTTAAAGGTCAGCTGATCATGAAGGATTATCACAAGATTCCTGGCTGAACTCGATGGCATTATCGTTGATTAACTTATCTGGATGATAAACTGGTGCTGTACTGACCCGAGTGGCTGGGAAGATGAGTAGGTAATGTTCTAATCATCCATGCCGACAGCTTGAGATTCGTGCAGCTATTGTTGGATCATCTGGTTGAAAGGTAGCGCATATGGAGAAGAAGAAAGGTCCAAGAACTGAACCCTGAGGAACCTCATTTACCAGCTTATGTGATTTGGATGCCTCCCCTCCTCAATCAGCCTTGAAGGATTTAAATTAAACAAACATGAATTAAAGGCAGTGCATGATGTATTTTTTCACATTACATTGAGAAGGAGTTATTGTTGTATTACAGAAATTAGTATTATGTGCTTAATTTTCATGAGAACAATGCAATGCAAAGGGATCTCTTTAGCAGATATTGAGTCTCTCAGGAACGTTCATTTCATGATTTTATCCAGAATCAAACAAAAAAGATAATTATATTTTTTATACTAAATATAATGATCTTTTTTGTGATTGATTCTGGATAAAATCATGAAATGAACGTTCCTGAGAGACTCAATATCTGCTAAAGAGATCCCTATTAATGACAGCGAGTGAAGCTCCACAGAAACACAGATCTTCTGAACTGTGCATCATAAATACATTTTAAAATAAATTTTAAATGACAAAACAGTAAATCTGGTTAGCTGATGTGACAGGCTGTCGGAAACACTGGAGCTTCTCAGAGCAAATGCCTGCAGGAACATCTTCGCCCTCCGTCAGCAGATGCAGCTTCTATATTTAGTGTGGAGTGAATCTGAGCTCTACAGAATTATGGCAGTCATAATTATGAGATAAAGAGTCAAAACTATGACATAAAAAGTCAAAATTATGACATACTAAGTCATAATTATGAGATAAAAGCTTTATCTCAATTATGAGATCAAAATGTGAAATTATGACACTAACTCATAATTATGATATAAAAAAAATCAGAATTATGAGAGGAGAGGAGAAAATGTGAAATTATGACATTAATTCATAATTATTGAGATAAAAAAGTTCTGTAGATTCTACAGAATCATGACAGTCATAATTATGAGGAAAAAAGTCAAAATTATTACATACTAAGTCAATTATGAGACAAAAGTTTAATCTTATGAGATAAAAATGTGAAATTATGACACTAATTCATAATCATGATATAAAAAAATCTGAATTATGAGTAAAAATGATGACATGCTAATACATAATTATGAGAGAAAGAGTTGAAATTATTAGATAAAATTTGTGAAGCAAACATGAGCTCTACAGAATTATGACGTTCATAATTATGATATAAAAAACCTGAATTTTGGTCAAAATTGACATACTAATTCATAATTATGAGCTAACAATGAGAAATTATGACACTAATTCATAATAATATGAATTATTAATTAATCATTAAATAAAAATTTTATTAAATAATAAACAGAATTATTAGATAAAAAAAGTCATAATTAATACCCAATGTGGTTTTATAAAAAAAAAAAAAAAACCTTAACAATCTTCTCTAGCCATTTTCTAACCTGTTCATGAGATCTCCAGCACACCAGTCATCAGTAGAGGTCAGTCTGAATAGCTCCTGCTCTAGCTTTGGTACGTTTTCTTCATTCTCAGCTCCTATTATTAGTGGGGTACCTCAGGGTTCTATAGTGGGCCCGCTTCTTTTAAACTTGTATATGCTTCTGCTTGGGAGTATTATTATGAATTTTCAAATTTTCTTTGTTGCCCTGAAATTAAGAGGTGATGTCAATGAGCTCTGTAATAATTTCCCTTCAATTTCATCTCAGGTAAGAATTCTTGGTGGACTTAAAGTCCCCCTGTGGTGAAAATCCAGCTTTTAATGTTGTTTAAACTTTATGTGTCTATGTGGTGTTTTTAATATGCTTTAGGACAAACCATGTGTAAATTCATAAGTCGACACCATTGCTGAGTATTTTCTCCTTAAAACTGCAGTGAACCAAAGACAGTCTCAAAAACACGCTTTGAAATCGCTGGTGTTTCTGAGATATTTTAAGCCATGAAGAAATTTTGCTTAAAGGAAAAAATGCTTAAATATGTCATTTTGCTGATCAAAGATGAGTTTTAAGGGATAACACTATTGACTACAGGGGGACTTTAAATAAATGTTGTTGTTAAGAATAGTTTTTATCAATTGCAAATTATTTCTAAACTTAAAACATTTTCAGGATTTCACAACTAGACTATTGAAATAGTCTCTTTATTGTGGTCTTCCTCATTCATCCCTTTCACACAATGGTTTTAAAATGCGGAAACAAGGGAGATTTGAGGGAATTTTCAATTAATAATGATTTTTGTCCGTTTCATACACAAAGTTAGAAATCAAATGTTTAATTTGGTGAGCTTAGAATATCAATACGAGTTAAAGAGATTGTGGTTTATATTAGAAATTAGAAATAGAAGGTCATGTGCATTTGGATTGTGGGATACAACTTTACTCAGTATTCATACTGGAGAAATAGTGCAAATAATAAATCGCATGCAATTCTGAACAGAAATAATGAAACATTTAACACGTAACGTTCTACTTAACGCTGTTTTATTTGGCAAAGAGGTTCATTACAACCGACTGAAGGAAGAGAAACAGAAGAGACGTCAGCTGAGAAACTCACGATGACTTCTGTGCCGTACAGTATTAGATCTGACGGCTTTTCTTGCAGTCGACTCGTGAGTTTCAGAGTCACAACAGGTTAAAGCTACAGGAGCGTTTGGTTCTGACAAACAGCCGAAGGGAAAAGAACAATCCGGGAGGTTAAAGCATCACTTCTCTCATTGGTACAAGCATTCAAAATCAGCATCTACTCGACTAAACAATTGATCCTAAACCTTAGACATGTTGAGCAATCCATCACATATAAACATTTCAACATCCAGAATATAAAAGGGTCCATTAGATCCTAAAGCAGCAAACAGAGATCGACCAGCGACATTTCAGAGTCTGAGGCCTTTTCTTTAACAATAACGCTTAAATCTATGGAAGCTATTTTCCGGAAGGGAATAATAATAGAAAAAAAAGCTAATTGCGACTTTTTATCTCACAATTCTGACCTTTTTTCTTGCAATTCTGAGTTTATAATTCACAATTGCAAAAAATATTCAGAATTAGTCGCAATTCGCCTTTTTTTTATTCCATGGGGAAACGAGCTTCCGTAAAAATCACATCTGGAATGACTGTAAATGTATTTTTACGCTGGTGATCCTTATAAAAATTAGGAATTTTTCTTTGCAATCAACAATCTACTCGCTTTTAACTCTCAAATTTCTAACATTTTCTTTTTAAATTCTACATAAAGAGAGAAGAAATCAAATTTAAAAAAGACTTAATGTAATCAAAAGAACAGCGACAATATGAATATAAGAATAACATTAAAGAACAATCGTACATCTATTTTGGCAATATTTCCCAAATCAAGCAGAAAAAGAACTTTTCATCGTGGGAAAATGAATCAAAGGAAAGTTCTACAAGAGAACAGAAGTTTCGTCTTAAATTTGGCCTCGGTTTCTAATCTTGTTGCTTTATTTTAGTTTTTACATTTTGGTTTCATTGCGTTTGTTCTAGACAACAAGAATCAAAGAATCAGAGGCCTAAAGGGTTAAAGACTTTTCATGTGAATCTAGAATGTGTTATTTTGGCAACTAATCGAACAGTGAAGAGCAGTTCACGTGTGTTAAACCGGTTAGTTAACACACACACACACACACACACACACACACACACACACACACACACACACACACACACACACACACACACACACACACACACACACACACACACACACACACACACACACACACACACACACACACACACACACACACACACACTCTCTTATCAAGCTGGTTTGGGGTTTGTTCATGTGCATTAGAGGAAGAACCGAGGTATTTGGTCTCATAAACACGATCACTAACCGTTATTTGGCAAGTTCAGCTTCAACATTACAAAGATAGAAGCAGATCTTATTTTCTGGTTTCAACATATGAAAATATATTCGATATCTGCTAGTCGTTATTAGTTATAATTTCTAGAATAGAATCTGTGTCTTTGAGGTAATCATCATCATGTTCTGAGCTTGAGCTAACGAGTGACGTCAGTGTCTGGAGCGTTTGGCTTTGGTTAATGGTCAGTTTTCTGGTTTAATCATCATCAGTTAAGGAAGCCCATTTCAAAAAGTCATGCTTTGGTATATTATAATTAAAAAGCAAAATCATGATATACTTAAGTCAATAATTATGAGATAAAAAGTCAAAACTATGACATACTAAGTCATAATTATGAGATAAAAATCTCAAGATAAAAAAGTCAAAATTATGACATACTAATTCATAATTATATGATAAAAAGTCAAAATTGTGAGATAAAAACAGAATTATGACAGTCATAATGATGAGATAAAAAGTCAAAACTATGACATACTAAGTCAATTATAGGCTAAAAACTTTATCTCATAGATAAAAAGTTGAATTTATGACACTAAATCATAATTATGATAATAAAAAACCCAGAATTATGAGATGTCAAAATTATGACATACTAATTATTAAATAAAAGCTTTATCTCATAATTATGACTTTTTAGCTCATAATTATGACTACTACATTTTGGAATTACGAGATAAAAAGTTATGTCAATTTTAATTCTGACAAAAACTATGGCATAAAAAAGAACATAATGACTTAGTATGTTAATTGAATTGTATTAAAAGTTGGAATTATTACATACTAAATAATTATGAGAAGTCAAACTTTTGACAGTAAGTCAATTATAATGTAAAAACTTGAAACTGAGAAAAGGTTGCTTTTTAATCTCAATAAAAAAAATTAATCTCACATTTATGAGTTAGTATGTAATATTTGTACTTATCCTTAAAATGTTGCCTTTTTATGTCATAATTCTGATTTACCAAAGCATGACTGTTGCATTGTGTGTCGGAAACGGGCTTCAATGCTCAGACCAACACGACTGAGAGGAAACAGTGTTTGTGGATCACTGTGAAGAAAGGAAAGAGAAGCAGAAGATCTTTGGACGTCCCTCAACTTTCACAGAAGCTTCTTCTGCCGCTTCAACACACAAATCTGAGAAAGAGTCTCGTAAAACATCAACAGTTCCGGCAGAGGTCAAACTCTCACTGGCATCGGCTCGGGCCCGAGGAGGACCCGTTTGAAGACGCCCGTGTTTGAGGTAGGCTGTTTTCCCAGGCTCTTTGGATGGAGTGGGAGGGGCTTAGGGGAGTGGGCGGAGTCTTCAGCTGCACACAGGCTAATGCGGCGAATAATTAATGAGCAATCACACGACACACACACTCATTACATCCACACACTAACTATTCATCTGTTCAGTCACACAGAACACGCATTTTTGGTTTAACAGGATAAAGTTCAATTTGTTATTCTAGTAGACGCGTCACGTTAGTGACATTAACGAAGTTTGAGGTTTGTTTCCTCTTCCTAATATTTGGAATGAGAGTTTAAACAGAGCTCTGATGTGGTTTAAGTCGACACACGGTTCTGTTCCAATCCCACACTGAACATCATGAGCTGTCATTATAAAGCAGCGTCACGTGTGTGTGTGTGTGTCCTTTACATTCATTTATCCACTGCATTCAAGCTATATCAGTTCATGCATTCCCTGGGAATCAAACCCACGATCTTCATGTTTCTCTACTGCAATCCTAGAAAGCACCAAGTCGAGGGAGTGTGGATTATAAATGAAAATATAGTGAAAGTGAATTAAAAGTGGACTATTTTACCCACTGAATGTGTATGGTGTATTTATGCCTATAAAAGATGGATGTCTAACTCCTAATCGGTCTCTTATGATGGTTATGGTGGTCATGATGGTCATCATGATGGTTATGATGGTCATGATGGTGCCTATGAAGCTCACTGGGTTTGGAACAGATGCTGTGTGTCGTTCGTCATCAGAGGCACTAAATGGATGTTGTGTGTGACTGAGTTCAGTTGTGTAAGGCTTTGGTGAGAGAGACTCGGTCAATGTGCAGCTGAAGGGGGGGGGGGGGGGGGGGGGGTGTACTTCATCCGGTGCCAGTGCTGGTTCCGGTACCAGTTCCGATGCCAGTGCCAGTGCCAGTGCCAATGCCAGTGCCTGTTCCAGTTCCAGTGCCAATTCCGGTACCAGTTCTGGTGCCAGTGCCAGTTACAGTACTGGTTCCAGTTCTGGTGCCAGTGACAGTTACAGTGCTGGTTCCGGTTCCAGTTCCAGTGCTGGTGCCAGTGCCAGTGCCAGTTACAGTACTGGTTCCAGTTCTGGTGCCAGTGACAGTTACAGTGCTGGTTCCAGTTCCAGTGCTGGTGCCAGTGCCAGTGCCAGTTACAGTTACAGTGCTGGTTCCAGTTCCAGTTCTGGTGCCAGTTCCAGTTCCAGTACTGGTTCTAGTTCCAGTGCTGGTTCCAGTTCCAGTGCTGGTTCCGGTGCCAGTGGTGTCTGCCGGGCGGAGAGGTTGTGGTTCGATCATCACCCGACACTGAGGAACCGCTGCCTGACGCTCTACACCAGCCTGAGGAACACCAGAGTTCATTACATATGAGATTTAATGACATATGAGTGTGTTTGTGTGTTTTATTCTAAAATGCTTTTACTCTATAATAAAACTATTCTTTCAGTTTAGGTTTGTTAGTTTAGGTTAGTACAGTTGTCATTTGTACGGGGCTTTGGATCTGCTGAATGAATAACTGTAAACAGTTTGTGTAGTCACTAGCTTTACATAAGAACAACAGAAGTCTGTCGTGTCATTTACTGTACACACCCATGCTGTAATTAATCTCCATAACCTGTGTTGATTATTGTGATGTGTTTACCTGTGACATGAGCTCAACGGCGTCAGTCGTGCGGATGGTGGCGTCTTTAGCAGCGGTTTGACCTCCTGACAGACTCCAGTTACCCGGAGAACCTTTCTGACAGAAGAAACTACACACACACACACACACAACCAGCACTCGTTTACCAGAACATCTCAAACACAACAGAGTTTAAGAGATACTTCATATTCAGTGATATTATTGATCTGACTGCACTGACACTATCAGATGAGAACAGAACTTGATCTGAACAGTGACTCTCTCTTCTTCTGTAGAGCTGCTTCACTCCTGACTCTAAGTTTGTCTCATATTTGATGAAGTTTCATCAGTGATTTTGTTATTCTCCTGTTTATTACAGTGAAGCTGCTCACAGTAATAAACACAGAGTCAGAACACTGTGGCAGAAAATATCAGCTGTCTGCAGTGTTGCGGAAAGTAACTTTTAAAAGTAATGCATTACAATATTGCGTTACTCCCCAAAAAAGTAACTTATTGCCCTTTCACACCAAAAGTCAAATGAATAATCCTCAGGCTGAAGGAAATGCATGTTTACTCCTGTACAGTAGAGGTAGAGTACAGTACAGTACAGTATTGTACAGTACAGTAGAGTACAGTAGAGGGCGCCACTCAAACAAACCTTTCAGCTTCTGCTATTCTGGATTAAAGAACAATAGGATACAGAAGAAGGAAGTTCAACACTTATTTCTAAATCTAATCTAAAGTCATTTTTGCTTATTAGTATGGTTGAATTATATCATTGAAGGTCAGCAGCAAAGACATTGGCTAATAAAGTGAGATTAAATACATAAAGTATATTTGAAGACCTCCGATGTAAAAGCCTCTAAAAGCCGCCTATGTCAAAAATGAGATGATATTGAGTGAATGCTCTCCGCACATAGTATACGTTCATCAAATACTTTCACTTCAAACTTACTTGAAAAAGTAATCTGATTACGTAACTCAAGTTACTTGTAATGAGTTACACCCAACACTGGTTGTGAGTGTGTGACGGGGTAAGACCCGGACGCACCTGTGCCGGTATCCGAACATCAGGAAGAGAGCGCAGAATATAATGCAGGCCATGCCGATGTGGATCCCGATCACGAGTCCTGTCATGGAGCTCTCGCTATCCTGACGACAGTTACAGAGACTCTGTCCTGCTGACAACACACACACACACACACACACACACACCTTCAGCTGTACAGTACACATCATCTGCTGCTAAAAATAGCATGCAAAATTATAAACATTTTAAAAACACAAGTATGTAACATCAATGGCTGCATTATGTCGCAGATTTCCTTTAGCGAGTCAAGCGCTTTGCATTGTGGGATACAGTAGTCAGTTTACAGTGTGTTCTGTTGTGGTTGGACTGTTAAAAACTTATAAGTTAAGTTTGTTTCACAAAACATATTGTTTCAAAAGCAGTTTTTCTTATTCTAAAATGCTATTTTATCTACTAGATCATGATTATTTTTAAAATGCTAGTTTATTAACTATAATGCAAGAGGATTAAATTTTTTTTTAAATGTTTTTCTATAGTGAAAATGCAGTAGATCGTCTGGTTTTAATTACAGGAAGATTTCATAAAAGTATGCAGAAACAGTATGAGCGGTGCACATATCTCCTGTAGTTCTGAAGAAAGTGCACAGATGAGCATGACAATTATGGAATGCCAAAGCTTACATAATAATAAATAAATAAATAAATATACAAATAAATAAATAAATGTAGACATAAATACATATATACATAAACAAATGTGAAAATAAATACATCAAATGAAAAAATAAATGTGGAAAAAAATACAATTATACATAAATCCAAAAATAAGAGTATATAAATACTCAACTTATTATTTTTATTTTTTTACATTTCATTGTATATTTATTTATGTATTTTATTCATATATATTTGTGTATGTATGTATGTATTTATTATTATTATTATTACTACATATTTGGCATTCCATAGACACTGACTGTGAGTGACTGTGAATGTGCACACTGACGCTCTGCCTCCATCTAGTGTGTGTGACGTCACACTGCAAGAGGTTAAGATTTACACTTCAGAACTTCTACTAGCCAAAGGTAATATATCAGAAATTACCAGATGATCAGTCACAGCTTACATTTAAAATATGTAAAATATTTAAAATGCAAATACCCAGTATGCAATTCAATTCTGAATTATTAAGTCACTTTCATTGTTTGTGGATGAATCATTTACATGATTTTACCCATATTTGACATGTTAATTTCAAACCCTGAATATGAAGCATCACCTGCTGCATCTTTCCCGCTCTTTTCAGTCTCAGCCAATGAGACGAGTCGCTTGTTGCCGATGCTGTCACCATTCCCATTAAAGGCAATGAGCTGGATCTCATACACAGCTGCGGCTTCTGCAACACACAAACACACACTGATGGTGAGACACTGCTGCTCTTGTGCATGCGTGAGTGTGTGTGAATGCGTGAGTGTGTATGCATGTGTAAGTGAGTGTGTGTATGCATGCGTGAGTGTGTGTATGCATGCATGAGTGAGTGTGCGTACGCATGCATGCGTGAGAGTATGTGCATATGTGTGTGCATGCATGAGTGCGTGCATGCGTGTATGCATGCGTGAGTGCATGAGTGTGTGTATGCATGCTTGAGTGTGTGCGTGCACGAGTGTGTGTATGCATGGGTGAATGCATGAGTGAGTGTGTATGCATGATTATGCGTCAGTGTTTGTATACATGCGTGAGTGTGTGCATGCATGCGTCAGTGTGTGTATGCATGCGTGAGGGAGTGTGTATGCTTGAGAGTGTGTATGCATGCGTCAGTGTGTGTATGCATGTGTGCGTGTGTGCATGCATGCGTGAGTGTGTGTATGCATGCGTGAGTGAGTGTATGCATGCGTACGTGTGTGTATGCATGCGTGAGAGGAGCGTGAGTGAGTGTGTGTATGCATGCATGAGTGAGTGAGTGTGTGCACTGACCCAGGTTAGAGATGGTGTGTGTGTTTATCTGTGCAGGAAAACGCTCCTCATGTCCAAACTCTTGTTGCGGCAGCATTCGATGAGACAGTTTATATCCCTCCACACGACCTGCTTTAACAGGCAGATCCCAGAACACCTGCATCGCTGTGCTGTTCAGAACC
The DNA here is from genome assembly GCF_951802725.1 of Rutilus rutilus. Taxonomy (NCBI): domain Eukaryota; kingdom Metazoa; phylum Chordata; class Actinopteri; order Cypriniformes; family Leuciscidae; genus Rutilus; species Rutilus rutilus. Next base: position 36,983,003 of record NC_140230.1, read on the forward strand.
TTCGTGAAGAAACTCGGCATTGTGGGAACTGAGAGAAAGAGTTAACAGAATTAGTGCATGTGATAAGTAAGTGTGCAGAACAAGTATTACCATAGTGCTTTGGACAAGTAGCAGGTTAGACTGAGTAAATACTATAGTACAGCGGTTCTTTTGTTTTCTGACTTGAAGGCCCTATGTCGCTAAACACAGTTCACAGAACGCATACACTCACTCACGCATGCATGCAATCACACAGCATTATGGCGTTGAATCATCTGTCAGTTGTGTGTGTAAACTCTTACCGGCCCCGTGTGTGGTGGCGATGACGCTCCTCGACTGCTGACTGGCTCCCAGCGGCGAATACGCTTTGACGTAGATAGAGAAGGTGGTGGAGGCTTCCAGGTTTGTGAAGTCGTGCTGAAAGGTGTCTTTGCTCACGGCTTCCTGAAGCTCGCTGCTGTCCGGCTCTGAAAACACACACGCATCATTCATCAGTTTAGATCCTCAACCGTCTGATAAACACAGCTCTCGGTTGGTTTCTCTTCTCACCGCCCAGTTTGCGTATATGCAGCACGTATCCGATGATGCCATCGCTGACGTGTGGCTCCGGCTGCTGCCAGCGGATCCGTAGGGAACTGGTGGACAGTGGTGTGGCCGTCAGGTCCTGAGGGGCTTCTGGGAACTGGGCGGACTGGGAAACGGCGAGGCGAGCGCTGGCCTGGTTGGTTCCCGCGCTGTTCTCCGCGATACACTGATAAATGGCCTCGTCTTCAGCCGTGATGCGCGTCACAGCCAGAGTACTGCAGGTCAACACACACACTCGTTTCATTGACATCTTTATCCCTGTGAGGCTCTAAATGATCTGATAAACCTGTCAATCTCCTGCAGTCCTTCTGTCTCTGATAGTTTCACTCTTTTATCAAGTAAAAGTCTTTCAGTATAACTGTACACGCGTCCTCCTTCAGCTCGAGCTCCACGAGTCTTTCTGCTGTCAAATCTGCTCTGATTTTATCAAGGAAACGCATGAATAACTTTGATATTGTTAGTAATATTTCAGCTGGACTGAAGCAGCTTTACTTGATTATCATCATTTATTATTATAAAAATCATGAGTATCAAATATGATCATCAGGCTTTTGAGGAAGGGTTATCTGTTCATCTCTCAATCATCATTGTATTGCATTCCATTATATTTGTTTTACAACTACAGATCATAAAACTAAGCATTTTAATATCTTACTAAGACTAATATTATTGGCAGATACTGATATTTATATGCATTTTATTTTAAACAATTTACATTATAAGCGTCAGAATTTCATATAAATATCAGCATCTGCATCAAACTGCATATTTTTGCTCTGAATAAAATGAGTCATATGAGTCATAAAGCCTGATGTATCAAACAAAACATGAAAACATTTTTATATTCCGTCTAAAGTGTTCCATTTCAAAAAATGTAAATTTTCTGACTATTATTCCATATGTCAGGCTGTCGAGCGGCTGTCGAAGCAGCTGTAGGCTGGCGCTCACCTGTTGTTGTTGGTGAGTTTGACGTTTTCTCCAGGCGTGAGAATCTTGCCGTTCTTCAGCCAGATGAGGTGCGGATCGGGAACACCTTGAGCCTGACAGGTGAAGACGACACTCGAACCCGCCGGCTTCGACA
>NC_140230.1:36994647-37009647 GCF_951802725.1 Rutilus rutilus
CTCCCTCATTTTGATTTAACGAATTACAACGTGGCCAAAAACAGTTTGATACTATTAATAATAGTGCTAAAGACCTATTTTTTGTGAATTGGTGAATATTCAGGTGAATTGTTTCGTGGCCACAAATTAATAATAATTATTAAACTGTTTTTCTTACCTGTGAAGATAGCTCTTCAGTGAATGCCGACTATTCTAGTAGGCCTAACGTTACAGCTTTTTATTCCCTTTTTTTTTTTTTTTTTTTTTTTGTGAATTGGTGAATATTCAGGTGAATTGTTTCGTGGCCACGAATTAATAATACCTCAGCACGTTTTACAAGACCCTTCTCGATCGCAGCGGCAACGAGCACTTTGATCACTTGATTTAAAAAACAAACATTTCAGCACTAGATCGGCTAAAAAAAAAAATTAACGAAATGAATGCTCTGCTAGTTAACTGGAGATGTTTTGTTTATTTGTATTGGTATTCGTGCCGCGAGATGTTTCAAAAGTGGTGGGGACAATATCGACCTTAGAAAATAGTGGTGGGGACATGTCCCACCCGCAAATTACGCCTATCTCGGGGTTGCGGCGCGCACACTATGGTTAACCGAGTATTAACCGCTAAGGGCCTCGGTTAACGGTTAATGAAAAACTTGAAAACGTGCAGCCCTACTTATAATCCAACAGTGATCAAAACAATAGTCACAAAATGGCCGCCGCTGCGTTTGTGTGAAACGAGAGAGAGCGAGTCCACGATACTGGATGGCATTATTAAATAACTGTACACAAAATATTGATTCGACTGGGTTTTAATATTTTATCAGCTCACCAAACGCAAAACTTCCACAAAGAAAAGCCGTTCCTAGCGAGTGTGTAGCGCTGCTGACTCCAGTGACCCGGATGAGCCTGTGTTTCCCAGCGGCTGTTATCTGGGAATAACTTACAGCGCGACTGACCAATCAGAATCAAGTATTCCACAGAGCCGTGTAATAACCATTTTTAAATTCTACTATTATAACTATTTTTAAAACTATTTTGAATATATTACCTAAAAAAAGTGCTGCTCTGTCACAGTATTTTTGTCTTGTTTTCTAATACAAATATCTAAACATTCTTAAATCAAGACATTTAATGGAGAAGCAAAATGACCTGAGATAAGAAGTGCGGTTTAATAAGAAATTGATCAAAATGAAGTAAGAATCTGTCAGTGGCGTCAGACAAATAAACCTAATTCAGAGGAAAACGAGTGGAGTGAGGCAGAGTTTAAGCATAAAAACCCCAATGAAACCACAAAGAAAATGAAATGAGAAAAAGCATGTAAAGATGCAGGCTGTTCAGCTCTTTAGATCAGCGTTTACACACACACACACACACACACACACACACACACACACACACACACTTGCATCAGTACACAGATACGGCTGAGTCTCAGTGCGGGCTGGTGGTTCTGCTGGATTTAGAGCGTCTTTAATCAAAGTGATTCATCTCCACTGAACTTAAACTTGACTTTCGGGCGTCTGATTGATGGCTCTTTCAGAAGCACTCACACAAACACACACAAAACCCCAAAACAGCCACACAATGCGGCTCCACCCCCCCTCCTCCTCCATAACTGCCCCTGCCCCATCATTCTGCCCCGTCTGAAGAGCATCTGCCCCTCCTCCGCCCCGTGGCGCTGCGAGTGTCTTTCACAGTGTGTGTGAGGGTGACTTTCCCATGCCACACCATCACTCACACACACCGCCCCCCTCGCAGCTGCCACACACACACACAAAACACCGCAGTCACACTTGAACTTGAACGCGCTCGCGTGGAAAACCCAGACTCGTGGCATCAGGGTCAGACCTGGTCACATGACCTCTGACCTGGTCACATGACCTCAGATCAGGTGCTCTTCAGACACTCCTCAGATTCTCTGATGGGAATCACTCCGCAAACAAACCGAACTCACACACACACACTCACACACACTCACACAGGAGCAAGAGATTCATGAGGATCCATTCATACCAAGATCCAGAACTATAATGAAAACTATAACTATAACCATAACAATAACTATTGAAAACTATAGCGATAACTACTATAGCATTAAAGTTAACCATAACAATAACTAATAACTACAGTAATAACTACAACAGTAACTATTACTATAATAATAACTATGGATAACTATAACAATAATGGTAACTACAACGATAAACTATGACCGTAACTATAACCATAACAACAACTAATGATAACTATAACAGTAACTAGAAAGATAATAACTAACGATAACTATAGCAATAACTGCAACAGTAACTATAACCATAACTTACAATAACCATAAAAATAACTAATGATAACTATAGCAATAACCATAACAATAATTGGTAACTATAATGGTAACCATAACAATAACTATAGTGATAACTAACAATAATGGCTGTTATTACAATAATCATAACAAAACCTTTTAATAACCATAACAATAACTAACAATAACTATAACCATTACAATAATTATAGTGATAACTAACAATAATGGCTGCTATAACGATAATCATAACAACAACTTATAATAACCAAAACAATAACTAATGATAACTATAACATTAAACTATAATGATAACTATTGATAACCATAGCAATAACTATACTTGCATCCACACCAGTGTGGAACTATAATTTTAACTTATAATAACTATAATTATTACAAATATAATGATAAATACACAGGCTGATGGGTCCTAACTCAATCTGCTTGTAATCACATCATTCTCTATAGGGCACAGCTGATTGGTTCCTGCTGTATCAGTAGCCAATGAGCTCGCTGGAACCCCTCCTCCTCCCCCAGCTCCACCTGTGTAGATCTGCTACTGGTGAGTCTTACTCGCTCACAACAGTGTCATGTGTGTACTGGCCGTAACATGTCTCATACTCACTCTAAAGCAGCAGATCTATTCCACCAAGACCAAACATATCAACACTGTCATATATCCATTCCCAAGCCCATCACTCCGAGACAGAACCAGAACTTTAGAACTGTATGGTTAGGGTTACTGGTCTTTCCTCAGGCCTTTCCTCAAGCAGAATGTGTGTTCAGAAAACTGTCCCATCATTCCTGCAGTGTACAGTATACATACACAACACACAAATGACCTATTAAACAGTACAGTATCCCACAATGCAATGCAAAAAGCCTTCCATTTAGACTCATTACATGATCAGACTGGCAAAGTTTAAAAAAGAATTACACTGAAAACAAACAATGCTGTGAGAATAAGACGTTATATAGGAGTGTGAGATCAACAACATTTTACTATAAGAACTGAAACTCCAGAGGTTTTTTAAACGTTGAGTCCTTGTGTAAGCGGTCTGGTCTGGTCTGGTTTGGTCTGATTTGATTTGGTTTGGTCTGTCTCATCTGGTCTGGTTTGGATTGGTTTCATCTGGTTTGGTCTGTCTGGTCTGATTTGGTTTAGTTTGATCTGGTCTGTTTTTTTGGTTTGTTTTGGTTTGATCTGGTCTGGTCTGGTTCGGTTCGGTTCGGTTTAGTTTGGTTTGGTCTGTCTGGTTTGATCTGGTCTGGTCTGGTTCGGTTCGGTTTAGTTTGGTTTGGTCTGTCTGGTTTGATCTGGTCTGGTCTGGTTCGGTTCGGTTTAGTTTGGTTTGGTCTGTCTGGTTTGATCTGGTCTGGTCTGGTTTGGTTTGGTCTGGTCTGGTTTGATCTGGTCTGGTCTGGTCTGGTTCGGTTCGGTTTAGTTTGGTTTGGTCAGTCTGGTTTGATCTGGTCTGGTCTGGTCTGGTTTGGTCTGGTCTGGTCTGGTCTGGTCTGGTCTGGTTTGGTTTGGTCTGGTTTGGTTTGGTTTGGTCTGGTCTGGTCTGGTCTGGTTTGGTTTGGTCTGGTTTGGTCTGTATGGTTTGGTCTGGTCTGTTTTGGTTTGATCTGGTCTGGTCTAGTTTGGTTTGGTCTGGTCTGATTTGGTTTGATTTGATTCGATTTGGTCTGGTTCGGTCTAGTTTGGTTTGGTTTGGTTTGATTTGGTCTAGTTTGGTCTGGTCGTTATCTGGCTCTAGTTAAATGAGATTCACCAGTAGTGTCTAAAGCCGCAGCTGTTTTCTCTCCTCACAATAGCAGAGCATGTTCACTGGTAAACACTGGAGGATCCGGCCTCCCTACGGCTGTCACGACATGGCCCCGCCCCCAGACTGTCAATCATGAGGCTCAGCTCCGCCCCCAGACTGTGACCTCAGAGCCTAGAGGTCATGAGAATCAGCCGCTCCTCCTCCTGCTCTCTTCATTGTGTTCTGAAGTTCATGGCCGTATGAAGACTGAGAAACACACATCTGCTCATCAGAACGTGAGTGTGTGTGTGTGTGTGTGTGTGTGTGTGACCATGTGACCCGCAGGAAAACACTTACAGCCTCGCAGACGGAGTCAAACGCCTCGAAATTCTGCTGAATCTATTACACAAATGTTCAATAAAGCATCACAGATATTTATAATCCAATTACAGAGTTCTTACCACACTATGAACAAGTACCACGGTACATTACCAGTGTTTTAGACTCTGCACTTTGAAGAGATATCATGATATATGAATATGCTAATGATTCAGTACTATGGGAAATGAGCATAAAGACCTTCTCATCTACTGAAAGTAATTCAATATTTAATATCTGCATGTATTTTGAGCATTAACCGTCATCAGAGAACGTTGAGAAAGTGTTGAAATATGAACTTATTATCTCAAGAACATCTAGAGGCTCAAAGTGGTTCGACTGACGAAAGACAGAGAATGTATGTCTACATATTCATTTCTTTTTTTAAATGTAATGTTAATAAAATAAATGTTTGATATATAAAACATCTGTTCTCTATGTGAATATACAGTAAAGAGTGATTTATTCCTGTGATCAAAGCTGATGTTCAGCATCATTACTCCAGTCTTCAGTGTCACATGATCCTTCACAAATCACTCTAATATGAGGATTTGATGATCAGTTATTATTGGTTCTAAGATAATAAGACCATCAACGGTGTGTGTGTGTGTGTGTGTGTGTGTGTGTGTGTGTGTTTAAGAGTTCGTTTGTGTCCAATATTCTATAATCTGGACATTTCACAGAGGCATTATATATGTTTATGTGTGTGTGTGTGTGTGTGTGTGTGTGTGTGTGTGTGTGTGTGTGTGTGTGTGTGTGTGTGTGTGTGTGTGACAAATTATCATATTCATGAAACTGATCTGGTTCCCACAGTGCTGAATAGACTCTGGTGCTAATTAGGAAAATGAAGCAGTCGCCGCTCACGTGCGTGCGTGTCTGTGTGTGTGTGTGTGTGTGTGTGTGTGTCTGTGTGTGTGTGTGTGTATATGTGTGTGTGTGTATTACAGCAGAATGCTTGTGACACAAACACAGAAGAGAGTTTGACCACAGGCACATGCGGTGTAGATCTTTTGGATTAACCTTGTGAACCCTGTGTGTGTGTGTGTGTGTGTGTGTGTGTGTGTGTGTGTGTGTGTGTGTGTGTGCACAGCAGCTGCCTCAGGATTATGGGCCCTTATAATGAGATCTCAATCACCCCCCCCCACCCAGTCTGACCCCGACCCTAAAGACCCAGTCATATGATAATGAGGGTCAGGTCAAAGGTCAGGGTCAGTGTCTGGCTCAGGTCTGTCTGTCTCATGAACATGAACTTCAACAAACTCAGAATCAGAGCAAAGCTCCTGCAGTGACTGAATCACACACACACACACACACACACACACACACACACACACACAAGATATCAAAAGTCTAGTGCTGATTTCATAAAAATCTTTTAAAATGGTTGAAATTGAAGTTTTAGATCTCAGTGAAGCATCAAACTCATGACAGATCTGAAGAAAACACACTAATCAACTAATATCAATATAGAGTTATCTATATAAATGTAGATGAGAATAAGGATTCGAGCACAGATCTCAGATAATGACTGCTAACTGAACTCATTAAAGCTTTAATTAATGACTCCACTAATTACAGGTACAGTCATTTACATAATGAGCAGCAATATTCACATTATCATTAGAGGAACAGTGTTATTAGTTATGATATATCACACACATATTTCCTGAAGTGTCAAACAAAGACAGAATCCTGAGAGACACTGAGAGAAACTCACCTGAGAGTGTGAAGAGCAGCAGCACCACTGACACTCTCTTCATTTCTGCAGGACTTTCATTCTCTGACAGATCAAACCACGCGCGAGTATTCCTCAGAGCTGCTCTATTCCTCTTCCACAATCCCAATATTCCTCAGAGCTGCTTTATTCCTCCTCCAGAATCCCAATATTCCTCACTGAGTCTCTGAGCGCGAGCCTCATCAGATGTGTTCTCCAGCAGGGGTGGGGCCACGTGCCATCAGCCAATCAGCGAGCAGTGGGAGACAAGGACACGCCCCTCACGCAGAGGTACTGTGACGCTACTATTGATCAGGTAAAATATATTTCCCTCTGTAAACGGGAGTTTCTTCAACTTTTGGTTTATTTTTTTAAATAGATACATTTTTATTATTGATTCCCACTAAATTAGTGATTTCCACCTTTTCTTTTATTAATTCATGATATATAAAATTAGCACAAGACTTCATATATATATATATATATATATATATATATATATATATATATATATGTATATATATGTATATATACAGTACCAGTCAAAAGTTTGGAAACATTACTATTTTTTATGTTTTTGAAAGAAGTCTCTTATGCTCATCAAGCCTGCAGTTAAAAAAAACCCAAAAAACCCCAGCAATATTATGAAATATTATTACAATTTAAAATAATGGTTCTCTTTTTTAATATATTTTAAAATGTAATTTATTTTTGTGATGCAAAGCTGAATTTTCATCAGCAAGTACTCCAGTCTTTGGTGTCTTATGATCCTTCAGAAATCATTCTAATATGATGATTTGATACTCAGTTATTATCAATGATGGAAACAGTTGTGCTGTTTAATATATTTTTTTGGAATACTTTTTTCAGGATTCATTGATGAGTAAAACGTTAACAGCATTTATTCATAAAAACAGCATTTATTCAAAATAAAAACATTTCTAACAATATAAATCGTTACCATCACCTTTTATCAATTTAACGCATTCTTGTTGAATTAAAGTACTAATTTCTTAAAAAAAAAATAGTTATTGTTCCCAAACTTTTGAACGGTAGTGTATATTGTTACAAAAGATTTCTATTCTAAATAAATACAGTTCTTTTTAACTTTTTATTCATCAAATAATCCTGAAAAAAGTATCTCAGGTTATAAAAAAATATTAAGCAGCACAACTGTTTCCAACATTGATCATAAATCAGCATATTAGAATTATTTCTGAAGGATCATAAGACACCAAAGACTGGAGTACTTGCTGATGAAAATTCAGCTTTGCATCACAAAAATAAATTACATTTTAAAGTATATTAAAAAAGAGAACCATTATTTTAAATTGTAATAATATTTCATAATATTACTGTTTTTTTTTTGTTTTTAACTGCAGGCTTGATGAGCATAAGAGACTTCTTTCAAAAACATTAAAAATAGTAATGTTTCCAAACTTTTGACTGGTACTGTATATATATATATATATAATAGAAATTATTTTATTTTATTAAAGAAAAATTTATTTAAGAAAATTTCAGATGGCACTTAGAGGCTTTTTGCATCTGAACTCTTCATATATATATATAAATAAAGTCTTGTGCTAATTTTATATATCATGAATTAATAAAAGAAAAGGTGGAAATCACTAATTTAGTGGGAATCAATAATAAATATGTATCTATTTAAAAAAAAAATAAACAAAATTTATATAAAAATATATTTGTAAAAAATATAAAATGTATATATATTTTTTATAAAAAAAAAAATATATATATATATATTTCTATTTTCTTATAAAATGCATATATTAAAATATCACGTCGGGCTAATTTCATAAACACCCTTTAAACATTTTAATTGTAAAATATAAATGTAATTTTTTTTTTAAATAATAATAAAAAATATATATATTTTTTCTAATCTGTTATATAAAAATATAAAATGTCTCGAGCTAATTTCATAAACATCCTCTTTTAAAATTGTATATATATTTAAACTCAATTGTCTCGAGCTAATTATGTACATATTTATTTTCTTTATGCATACAGTAGACTATATATATATATTATGTACATGTGAAAATGTATCTAATGTGCTAATTTCATAAATCATCTTCATCAATCATATTTTAAATCATATAAAATTATATTAAACATCAAATGTCTTGAGCAATGTATAAATATATATATCTTCCTAATTACTTATAAAATGTATGTATAAAATATCAAATGTCTTGAGCAATATATATATTTTTCTTTTTTTTATGTAATATATTATTTATATATAATTATATTTTATATTTCTAATTTCTTATACACAATTTATATACAAAAATACCCAAATTCTCGTTCTAATTTCATAAAAATGATCTTTTAATATGGTTGAATATTTTCTCATGACAGATCTGAAGAAACACACGGAGAACGAAGGTTTTTAAAACTCTTTTCTTAAAAAACAAAACATTCACAACAAAGGTCAAAGGTCACGTCAATATAAATTACCACAGCAAACACATGAAAACTTAAATATAGCTTTATAATCTCTCTTTTGTGGTTAAACTTTATATAAAGGAAGCGTCCCTGGTGAACCCGCCGTTATTGCAGTGAGCGACGTCATTTCCTCTAATGCCAGTAAAACAGGGTCACATGTTCCTCACAGGTCATGTGACGTAAATCCTACAGTTCCCTCGGGATCACTGCTTTAAAACACAATCACATCATTATTACTCAAACAAACACAAAAGCACACGAACATGAGACGCTTGAATCCCAGATCAAACTTCAGTCTGAAGAGTGTAAGAGTTTCGGGAACATTAGTGAACATGAACTAACAGTGAACAACACTTTTATTAATCTTAGCACAGCCTAACATTTACTAACGCATTATTAAAACCAAGAGTTGCATCTGTTAACATTAGTGAACATGAACAGTTGAAGAACTGACATTCACCAGGATTATTAAATGATAGTTCAGTTGTTGATGCATTAACAAATGAGGCCTTGTGTAAAGTGCAACCAGATTATTATTTTTACTATAAATATTATTTTTCATAATTGTCATGAAATCAAGCACGTTTACCTCCAAAATGCTCGATATCCATATGAAAATCATCATGTGTGTCACTGCAAATTATTGTTGATATTTAAATGAAATGTATTGTGTGATTTATAGGCTTGATTGCATCTATTTTAATACTGTACTGCTATTCAGAACAACTGTAAAGGCTTTCCTATAAGGTGCTATAACTCACACTAATGCATCAACTCACTTTAACTATATTTGCTGATATCCGTTCATAAAAACACAGTTAGTTCATGTTGGCTGTAATATTAGCAGATAAAATAATGGATTAGTAAATGCTGAAATGAACAGATGAGCGCATGCTGTCGAGTGTTGTTCATGTTCGGTAGCTAATGTTGGCATTACTGTAAAGGGTTAACAACTCGGCCGTGATGTAGAGGTGTGATGACATCATCACGCGTCTCCACGCACTCGCTCGTCCTCCTGATGTTCTGAAGAGTGTTGGGAACCCAACGACTCTCACTGTCACACATCTGCTGTGTTTCAGCGAGTAAATGAAGACGGAGTGATGATGCGGACAGATGTTTGCACAGGGGTTTGTGGGTAAACGCGTTTAATCGCGTCTCGCTGGTAAAATCTCGATCCGGGGGGTTTTCTGACGCATCATCACATGAAACCCTTTAAAAGGACCGGATAAAATCATGATGACACTGCTGTCACATGACTAGTTCACTAAATGACTGTCCAGATGATGATGATGATGAAGATGAAGATGATCAAAGCTTGTCTAAACAGACTCCCATGATGCCTTCTGTTATTTCACACTGACTGAGTTCCAGGAAATCAAGAGTCAAACTGAAGGGAAATAAAGGAGGTAAATCCGGACGCTTCCGTCGTTATATCCTCAGACCTCCAGGCGTTTCTGCAGCAGCACAACACATGCTTCAGGGAATCAGGATCATGAGATGAAGAGTCTCAGCTGACTCTAGAGTCTTTAGCTCATAATCTCCACTGTCATGAATGTGAATTTACAAAGCATGATCGTTTTCATGTGGCAGAAACGGGTGCCAGAGTGAAGACAGGAAGTGTGTGTGTGTGTGTGTCTGAGGGAAGTGTGTGTGTGTGTGTCTGAGGGAAGTCAGTTTGCTCAGCACTGTGGGATACAGAAGCAGTTTCTGGAGGAAGAGTCGCACATTCCCATAATGCACAGCAGAACACGTGCGCGTCTTCAGTGAAGCAGTTGGAGTGTGTGTGTGTGTGTGTGTGTGTGTGTGAGAAGGCAGACAGCAAGACATGACGAGACGGAGAGGAGTGTGTCTGTGTTTGTGCATGTGTGTGTGTGTTTGTGAGCATGACCGTGTGTGTGTGTGTGTTGGAGTGTGTGTGTGTGTGTGTGTTTCAGCACTCCAGTGGCAGGAGGAAGCAGCGTCTACAGTCCACAGCTTTAGCACTGGGTGTGTGTGCGTGTGTGTGATGGAGTGTGTGTGTGTGTGTGTGTGTTGGAGTGTGTGTGTGTGTGTGTGTTGGAGTGTGTGTGTGTGTGTGTGTGTTTCAGCACTCCAGTGGCAGGAGGAAGCAGCGTCTACAGTCCACAGCTTTAGCACTGGGTGTGTGTGCGTGTGTGTGATGGAGTGTGTGTGTGTGTGTGTGTGATGGAGTGTGTGTGTGTGTTGGAGTGTGTGTGTGTGTGTTGGAGTGTGTGTGTGTGTGTGTGTGTGTGTGTGTGTGTGTGTGTGTGTGTGTGTTTCAGCACTCCAGTGGCAGGAGGAAGCAGCGTCTACAGTCCACAGCTTTAGCACTGGGCGTGTGTGTGATGGAGTGTGTGTGTTGGAGTGTGTGTGTGTGTGTGTGTGTGTGTGTGTGTGTGTGTTTCAGCACTCCAGTGGCAGGAGGAAGCAGCGTCTACAGTCCACAGCTTTAGCACTGGGCGGCTGAACTCTCTTCTTCCGCAGCTCCTCTCGACCCACAGATCCACTCAAGCGCATGTACGCCGCCTTGTAGCGCTTATCGAACATAGCTGCAGACGACACACACACACACACAGTTTACACAGTTATTGAACCAAACTGAATCAACACTGATTTCAGCTGAATAATGACTTACTGTGTTTTAGAGGTGCATTGCAGCAGTGTTAAAGGGATAGTTCTCCCAAAACTGAACATTAGCCCATGATTTACTCGCCCTCAACTCATCCTAGTGTACATGACATTCTTCTCTCAGACGAACACAATCTGAGTTATATTAAAATATCCTGGCTCTTCCAAGCTTTATAATGGCAGTGAATGGCTGTTTCTGTTTTGAAGATGATAAAAGTGCATCTGTCCATCATAAAAGTGCATCTGTCCATCATAAAAGCGCATCTGTCCATCATAAAAGTGCATCTGTCCATCATAAAGTGCATCTGTCCATCATAAAAGTGCATCTGTCCATCATAAAGTGCATCTGTCCATCATAAAAGTGCATCTATCCATCATAAAAGTGCATCTATCATCATAAAAGTGCATCTATCCATCATAAAAGTGCATCTGTCCATCATAAAAGTGCATCTATCCATCATAAAAGTGCATCTATCATCATAAAAGTGCATCTGTCCATCATAAAAGTGCATCTGTCCATCATAAAAGTGCATCTGTCCATCATAAAAGTGCATCTGTCCATCATAAAAGTGCATCTGTCCATCATAAAAGTGCATCTATCATCATAAAAGTGCATCTGTCCATCATAAAAGTGCATCTATCCATCATAAAAGTGCATCTGTCCATCATAAAAGTGCATCTATCCATCATAAAAGTGCATCTATCATCATAAAAGTGCATCTATCCATCATAAAAGTGCATCTGTCCATCATAAAAGTGCATCTATCCATCATAAAAGTGCATCTATCATCATAAAAGTGCATCTGTCCATCATAAAAGTGCATCTGTCCATCATAAAAGTGCATCTGTCCATCATAAAAGTGCATCTGTCCATCATAAAAGTGCATCTGTCCATCATAAAAGTGCATCTATCATCATAAAAGTGCATCTGTCCATCATAAAAGTGCATCTGTCCATCATAAAAGTGCATCTGTCCATCATAAAAGTGCATCTGTCCATCATAAAAGTGCATCTGTCCATCATAAAAGTGCATCTGTCCATCATAAAAGTGCATCTGTCCATCATAAAAGCGCATCTGTCCATCATAAAAGCGCATCTATCCATCATAAAAGCGCATCTATCATCATAAAAGCGCATCTATCCATCATAAAAGCGCATCTGTCCATCATAAAAGCGCATCTATCCATCATAAAAGCGCATCTATCCATCATAAAAGTGCATCTATCATCATAAAAGCGCATCTGTCCATCATAAAAGTGCATCATAAAAGTGCATCTGTCCATCATAAAAGTGCATCTGTCCATCATAAAAGTGCATCTGTCCATCATAAAAGTGCATCTATCCATCATAAAAGCGCATCTATCCATCATAAAAGTGCATCTATCCATCATAAAAGTGCATCTATCCATCATAAAAGTGCATCTGTCCATCATAAAAGTGCATCTATCATCATAAAAGTGCATCTGTCCATCATTAAAGTGCATCTATCCATCATAAAAGTGCATCTATCCATCATAAAAGCGCATCTATCCATCATAAAAGCGCATCTATCCATCATAAAAGTGCATCTGTCCATCATAAAAGCGCATCTATCCATCATAAAAGTGCATTTATCCATCATAAAAGTGCATCTGTCCATCATAAAAGCGCATCTATCCATCATAAAAGTGCATTTATCCATCATAAAAGTGCATCTGTCCATCATAAAAGTGCATCTATCATCATAAAAGCGCATCTGTCCATCATAAAAGTGCATCTATCATCATAAAAGTGCATCTGTCCATCATAAAAGTGCATCTGTCCATCATAAAAGTGCATCTATCATCATAAAAGTGCATCTATCATCATAAAAGTGCATCTGTCCATCATAAAAGTGCATCTGTCCATCATAAAAGCGCATCTATCCATCATAAAAGCGCATCTGTCCATCATAAAAGTGCATCTATCATCATAAAAGTGCATCTGTCCATCATAAAAGCGCATCTGTCCATCATAAAAGTGCATCTATCATCATAAAAGTGCATCTATCATCATAAAAGTGCATCTGTCCATCATAAAAGTGCATCTGTCCATCATAAAAGCGCATCTATCCATCATAAAAGTGCATCTGTCCATCATAAAAGCGCATCTATCCATCATAAAAGTGCATTTATCCATCATAAAAGTGCATCTGTCCATCATAAAAGCGCATCTATCCATCATAAAAGTGCATTTATCCATCATAAAAGTGCATCTGTCCATCATAAAAGTGCATCTATCATCATAAAAGCGCATCTGTCCATCATAAAAGTGCATCTATCATCATAAAAGTGCATCTATCCATCATAAAAGTGCATCTGTCCATCATAAAAGTGCATCTGTCCATCATAGAAGTGCATCTGTCCATCATAAAAGCGCATCTATCCATCATAAAAGTGCATCTGTCCATCATAAAAGTGCATCTATCCATCATAAAAGCGCATCTATCCATCATAAAAGTGCATCTGTCCATCATAGAAGTGCATCTATATTGTATCAGAAGAATGTCATGTACACTAGGATGACTTCAGGGAGAGTAAATCATGGGCTAATGTTCATTTTTGGGTGAATTTTCCCTTTAAACTGCTTTGAAACAATCTGTCAGATTGAATCTAAAGATTGAGATGTAATATTTAGCATCATGTGTGACTCACCGACGTGATCTTTGCCCATGGCAGCCAGTGTGAGGAAGAGCATCTCTCTGTACAGACTCCTGCGCACACACACACACACACACACACACACATCAGCACGGAGCCTCTCTCAGGTCTCTAACCCTAAGGCCGCGTGTCCACCGAAGCGTTTTTAGCTAGCAGAAATGCCTAGCTGTGGGCGCTTGAGAGCATTTTTGTTGACGTTGCACAAGCAGAATGTGGCGGTTGGTCGGTGTAGTATTAGCCCCGCCCCTCCTCCACTGTGATTGGACGGTGATGAGCGCTGCCAAAACCAAACCAAAAGTTGAACATTCTTGAACTCTCGGCGACCGGTAAAAAAATTGGTAACAGTTTTAAAAAACGTGGCGTTCCCATTGAAAACAATTGGAAAAATCCGCCAGCCGCGAGAAAAAACGCTTTGGTGGACACAGGGCGTAACCGTCTCCTCATCTCACCTCTGTAACCGGGGCGGGCCGGGTTGCTTAGCAACCGTCTCCAGGAAGAGTGTGATGGCCTTGTGCACCTCGTTCATGCCGACCCACCGAAGCACTTCCTCCAGGAACGCGAGGCTGAAGGGATGGTTGTGATGCCGCCAGTTGTAGACGTGCATCGGGACGCCACCTAGAGGAGAGGAGGGGAAGATCACGTGACCCACACACACACACACACATCATCCGATGATAAACAGACTAAAGCTCTTACTGTGGATCCTCCAGAGCATGTAGAGCGGCGGCCATTGCTCCATATCAGGGGTCAAAGTGTCCCACATCAGCCTGACACGCACCGGCACGCCCTCTGACCCCTGAGACACACACACAGGCTATCAGCAGGGGCTTTAAAATCCAATTTAAGGCATTAGATAACTTTCGATCCACCGGCAGAATGAAAATGCAGAATTTCACTCTCTGACAGAACGTGTGTGTGTTATTGTGAGGTTTCCCCTGTGAACACTGCAGCTGCGCTTTCTGCGAGTTTGAAGGTATGAAAGGTGTGTGTGTGTGTGTGAGACCTGTGTGTGTTGAGTGATCAGCTGGCTCAGGTTACTGGGAGTGTGTGTGTGTGTGTGTGTGTGTGTGAGACCTGTGTGTGTCGAGTGATC
>NC_140230.1:37017147-37029647 GCF_951802725.1 Rutilus rutilus
ACAGGCACACGTCACTGCGCCGCACCAGAACCGGAACCGGGCCGGAGGGAGGCTTACGAGACGCTGCGGGATCCACTTCTGCTTTCTTTGACAGCTTCACCTCTGATAAACACAACAAACACTGAAACTAGGCATCAGAAACATGCGGTCCGACTGGAGA
The DNA here is from genome assembly GCF_951802725.1 of Rutilus rutilus. Taxonomy (NCBI): domain Eukaryota; kingdom Metazoa; phylum Chordata; class Actinopteri; order Cypriniformes; family Leuciscidae; genus Rutilus; species Rutilus rutilus. The sequence continues at coordinate 37,017,308 of NC_140230.1, forward strand.
GCTGATCATCGGTCACTCACTGGCTCCTGACGCCTGAACGCTGCTCAGACTGTTGCTCTTCGTCAGCGATTCGTGGCTGGAGCTGTCACTCAACCCGCTCCAGCTGGACTGACGAATCAGAGCGGAGTAGGGGCGGGGCTTGGACAGCGCTTCTAAAACAGGAAGAGCATGAGAGAATGAGATAACGACAGAGCGACACGCATCATAATCTGAAGCCACGCCTACACCGGGGGGGAAACAATCCAACCGTCTCCATTGACTCTGTATTGTGTGAAGCTGCTCCTCGTCATTTATGACTTATGACAAAAAACAAAACAGTGTCTAAAAGCTGCTGTCAATGGAGACGGTTGGATTGCTTCCCCCCAGTGGGCGTGGCCTAAATGGTCTCTATGCTGCTGACAGCTGTCAATCATGTGCTGGAGGGGGAGGGGCTCAGACCTGCGCGGGAACCGAGAGACGCGCTCCGATGCTGCTGTTTGATTGGCTGCCTGAACTGAGCCACAGCCAATACCACGTTACGAAGCTTCGCCCAGCGAAGACGCCCTCCCTGATTGGTGGATGGCCACTTGCTCTCTAGCACCGCCTACAGACGGCAGAATAACACACACACGCATGAGTAAACAGAAGCATCGTATCAGGGATTCACACACTTATTCTTCAGACGAACCACTGAGTTTAAATAAATTAAATAAATTAGATTTTTTATGTTATTTTTATGTATGAAACAATTTTGGAAAAAAATTGTAATTGTTTTTTATTTTAATTTGTCATTTATGATTTAATTATTAGATATTTTTATTATTATTTTAATAAAAAGAATGATACATTTATTTTATGATTTAATTAATTAATTTGATTTTTTATGATTTAATTAATTCGATTTTTTAATATTTATTTTCATTTGACGTTTACGATTTAATTATTAGATTTTTTTTCTTTTAAATCTATTTTTATTTCACATTTTTATGATTTAATTATCAGCTTTTCATCAACTCATTTTTAAAAAAAAAAATTTGAATTGTTTTTTATTTTAATTTGTCATTTATGATTTATTTCATTTCATTTCATTTCTTTATTCTCTTTTCATGGTAACGCAACACAAAATGCCACAACAACAATCCAACAAACACAACAAAAATACATTCCATACAGGAGTACAGGGATTAAAGTGAAAAAAATTCTTCTGACTGAAATTTTTTTTGAGGCCAAGTCATATTCCTTTAACTTTTTAAATAGTCGAGACCAATAGCGTTTTAAGGGGAGATGTTTAAAACCGCTTTAATATTGCCAGTAGGTGTATTTTAAAAGCTATTTTAATCAATGAAAACCAGGCAGGGAGCATACTGTAGAGCACGAATGGTAGCATTGTGACTAGCTTCTGATTGATGGCGACCTAGCACTTTTTTTGCCATTATTGCCATAATTGCCATATTGAAGTCTCCTATGACATACTGTGCAAAGACACGTACCTGGCTGTTTGATTTTTTTAGTCCACGAACTAAAAGGCTTACCATTCTCCCCCCATTTCACTAAGCCTTCCCCTTTACTTAAACTTTCGTTAAGTAAAGGGGAAAAGTAGCCTACTTGTGTGTGTTAACAAATTTTGTGTAAACGTGTTATAATTTGCCTATATATAATATAATATATATATATATATATATATATATATATATATATATATATATATATATATATATATATACTAATAAATAAACATTAGGCCTATGCTAAAGCTATTAAATAGCAGTCCCAAACTAGTTTTTGTTAATACAATGTTGGTATGAGCCACTACAGTCATTTAAAAATATAAAAAATATCACAAAGAAAAATAGTGGCATTTTGGGGTTAATATGGAAACGACAGTTACCATGGTGAATGTTAACAATAACTGTTAATGAAACATGGAAACTGCTCCTGGTGAACAGAATGAAAATCATACGTGCATTACTTTTATTTCGTGTAATTTACAACGTAACGGCGTTGCATGCTCGTAGTTACTTTTGCACTTGATCAGTGGCGATACAGAGCGCGCCGCCGCATTTGCGCGTGGAATTGAGTGTGCGCTACGAGAACAGGATAACGGCTGACAGGACAAGAAAGTCCTGTTTTTCTGAGGTGAAAAACTTTATTTCAGCGCACACTTATGTCACTGCCTGGTAGTTCCTACTGTGCTGGGTTTTCTTAAGTAGTCATGATTCGCCTCTCATAACATAACATGCTCTAAACACGCACGCAGTGTGGAATAGGAGGAGCGGGGGCGCGGGGAGCAAGGATCACAGCGCAAATTTGAACTATATCGATATATGCGATATGGTCTAATTCCATATCGCATTTCAAAAATATATCGATATATCGCCCAGGCCCAGCCCTACCTGCATTATAAGTGTGTCACTGAAATATAGTTCTACCTCAGCGGTCAGCTGTAGCCTGACATGCACTTTCCGTGAGCGGTAATTGAAAACCCGGATTGGACCATGAGCGAAGTGATTACAGAGTGCTTAGAGTGGAGAGAGGAACGTGCTTTTGCTCCACTCCAGGCTTTGATCACATCCCCCTCAGCAGGGTGAATACACCTCGTCTTTCCTTAATTTAAGACCTATTCAAACTAAAATTAAGACATTTATTACACTATTTGAGAAATGAAAGCCTATTTACAGCCTTAAAATTATGAAAAGTGAATTTCAGACTTTAAGGACAGACTAGAACCCTGCAATTGACGGAAATCCGTCATAGACTTGCTGCAATTAACGGAAATCCGTCGTAGCGACGGAGAACTTTAATCCCTGGGAGTAGGATGAAGAAAAAAAAATCTTATAAACTCCTACCCCATTCTTATATTAAAGAAGTTACAAATTAGAAGTTACAATTTATGATTAGATCTTTTTATTATTATTTTAATAAAAAGAATGATACATTTATTTTATGATTTAATAAATTAATTCGATTTTTTATGATTTAATTAATTCGATTTTTTTATTATTTTAATTAAAGAATGTGAAATTATTATTTTATGATTTAATAAATTAAGTTTTTTTATGATTTAATTAATTCGTTTTTTTATATTTATTTTAATTTTACATTTTTATGATTTAATTAAATATTAAAATAAAAATATTTATTTTAATTTTACATTTTTATGAATCAATCATTTGATTTTTTCTTTTAAAACTATTTATTTAATTTTACATTTTCAAATGATATTAAATATGATCACTTTATTGTAGTATCCGTAAGTGATGGTGTTGGGAGTGATTCCAGCCTTCTTCATCTCCAGCAGAACTCGCACCGCTAGAACCGGCTGCCCGTACTGACCACACAACTGCATCAGGATCCGGTAACACACCTGAGAGTGCACACACACACACACACACACACACACACCACACACACACACACACACACACTTCAGTCAAGGTCTGAGAGTGCAGACACACACAGTGTTTCTCACTGAAGGCCTGTACTTCACCTCTGCACAGATAAAACACTGTCAAAATTACATGGATCTGCGGAAGCGACAAAAAATTCAGTATTATGAATTTTTAAGGCCAGACAATTCATTTGGCGCACACATATATTCAAACACTCATATCTATAGACTAAACACATAATATTCATGTGCATGTTCTATGTTTTTGAAGTTTACGCATAGATGATCATGTTTAAAAAAAATGTCAGCGCTTGCACCCGGAAGCTGTTTCAAAGTCTGCGTTCTCGAGCTCCAAACACTGTCGTGTGAATGAACGGCCAGAACACATTAAGAGTTTCTGTTTCCTGTGAGAACGGTGTGTGTTAGCGGCCCCTAAGTTAAAAACTAATGATCTTTACAACGGAAGTGAATCAATCAAAACTATCTTTATCTGGACAATAACTTTATTCTAGATCTGCTGTCAGGGTTCCCACACCTCGGTTTCCTTCACATTCAAGGACCTTTCAAGAACTTTCCAGGTCCAATACCCTCAAATTCAAGGACTTCATGCGGAGACACACTTCAAGTGAGCGAAAGGTTACATCGTGTCTCCTTGTAAGAAACATCGTTTTTTGCTTTTTGCATTTATATTTGGCCATATGACAGAGATCTGATATTCTATTTGTCGTATTTCTGTTTTGCCTAAAACTGAAGAGTATTCAGAACATCCTCCTAAACTGTATTCTAGAATGATCTGATATTAACGTCTGCATGGGTTGTATTGAGACGAGCTCAGGCTTGTGTAACAGCCTATCTGTGCAGTGTTTGAGTGTGTGTGAGTGTGAGTGTGTGTGTGTGTGTGTGTGTGTGTGTGTGTGTGTGTGAAATGTTGAGGTTCCATCGTAGTAGTTTTGTGCGCACGTGAACGCCATGGCAACGTACAACACAAAGTACCTCACGCAGGAAACCCTTAACGCAATGCGTAACTAGCGTATATCGAGCGAGCTAGTGCGCACAGGCCTGAAGTGTGGGTGAAGTAACACATTAGCGGACCGGACGGAATAATACGGATTTTTTCCCAGAAAACTTCTCGTACAAAATAAATTCAAGCACTTTCAAGGACCCGCATCTGTGTGTGTTTATTTTCCAAAACTTTCCAGGGCATTGAATTTTTATTTTTCAGATTCACAAACTTTGAAGGACTTCAAGGACCCGAGGGAACCCTGTGCTGTACAGCCCGAGCGATCTCTGTCTCTGTAATAAACCACGGTGACTTGACCCTGACCTCGTCTGGCAGCACCACCTTCCTCGTCTCCATGTGTTTGAGCACCTCGTAGGCCGCGTGTAGCGCGCGCACCTTAGCGCTCTCCGCCTTCACGAACGTGGGCAAGCATATGAACCAGAGCCCGTAGCAGTGGCCCAGCAGGCATTTGGACCACATGTCCGGAACCGTGGAGTATTTCTGGGCCTTCTTCTGCGCCAGCTTGATCTCCTGCACACACACACACACACACACACAAGCAGAGAGCGTCAGCCGCCTGAACCTGACCTCTGACCCCGTGACCTCATCCTCACCTGTTTGGTTCGGCGGGGGGCGGGGCTACTCGGGGCACTTCCTTTAGCAGGGGTCCGAAGATGATCCAGGGGCCGATCGAACAGATCCGGCAGGAGGATCGGGAACGTGTCATAGCTGCAGATCAACAACACATTCATCATATTATTTAAATATTTACGTGTCACAGCTGTAGATCAACAAATAATCAGCGCGCCTGTAGTGAGCGGGTCATGTGATAATCATGGGTCATGTGATAATCAGGGGTCATGTGATAGTCACCTGTTGTGAGCGGGTAGTGAGCGGGTCATGTGATAATCAGGGGTCATGTGATAATCAGGGGTCATGTGATAGTCACCTGTAGTGAGCGGGTCATGTGATAGTCACCTGTAGTGAGCAGGTAGTGAGCGGGTAGTGAGCGGGTCATGTGATAGTCACCTGTAGTGAGCGGGTCATGTGATAGTCACCTGTAGTGAGCGGGTCATGTGATAATCACCTGTAGTGAGCGGGTCATGTGATAGTCACCTGTAGTGAGCGGGTCATGTGATAGTGGGTCATGTGATAGTCACCTGTAGTGAGCGGGTCATGTGATAGTCACCTGTAGTGAGCGGGTCATGTGATAGTGGGTCATGTGATAGTCACCTGTAGTGAGCGGGTCATGTGATAGTCACCTGTAGTGAGCGGGTCATGTGATAGTCACCTGTAGTGAGTGGGTCATGTGATAGTCACCTGTAGTGAGCGGTGATAATCACCTGTAGTGAGCGGGTCATGTGATAATCACCTGTAGTGAGCGGGTCATGTGATAGTGGGTCATGTGATAGTCACCTGTAGTGAGCGGGTCATGTGATAGTCACCTGTAGTGAGCGGGTCATGTGATAGTCACCTGTAGTGAGCGGGTCATGTGATAATCACCTGTAGTGAGCGGGACACTCGGATCCGTCGGGCTCCTGCGGCTCCTCGGGAGGCATTATAAACACTGTGTGTTCACCGCTGAGACACTCGTCCCGATCGATCAAACGCACGTCCTCCGGTTTCTCCACATCAACCTGACGGACACACACAGATTCAACTCAAGTCAGCTTCATTTATACAGCGCTTTTCACAATACTGATGATTTCAAAGCAGCGTCACAGTCCAGCTGAAGTAAGTTCAGTGAGGCTTCATTTCTGTTGTAAAAAAGTTATTCATTTAGTTCATTTATATACATATATATACAGCTGCTCTGGATAAAACCGTGATGTCATCGTCCAGCTCAGTTCAGTTCTCATATAATGGTGTCAGTGCAGGAGAGCAATAATATTGTTGAATATTAAGTTAAATTAAAGGCCGGATCTGATTGGCCGCTGGGGTCACATGTGCAGGTGAGCGTCTGACCTTCTGCACACACTCATCGAAGAACTCCAGGCTGACGTGCCGGTCGCTGACGAACGAACACTCCTCGATGAACTGCGTGAACATCTGCGTCCTCGTGAGCTGCGTGTAGAACTTCTGCTGCGTGCGGTCGCGAGACTTCAGGAACCCTGTGGGAACACGTCATTACACTTTATTTAAAGCCTTAATGAATAATGCATAATGTGCATTATATATCTACAAAAAGTTAAAATGCATTATCATTTTTGCAGATTCTTTGTACCTGAAACTGGTTGTTTGTCGTGTGTTTTCATGCATTTTACTTCCTAAAGGTGTTCAATATTATAACTGTGGTTAGTTATTCATTACAAGGCATAATTAATGCATTAAAATACTTTTATAGTGCATTATATATAAAGGCTTTAAGTAAAGAGTTACTGAAATTGCTTTTTATATTCATCAGAATTATTGCACTTTGATGACCGTGATAATATCAGGTATTGATTATGTGCTTTTTTTTATGTTAAAAGCATCTAATGTGAGTTTGAATATCATTTATAACCGTACTGAGAGAAACGATGTGTAATTCACCTCAGATCATGTAAATTACAGGAAACAAACATGGATAGATGCACTTTTATCATGGACAGATGCGCTTTTATGATGGACAGATGCACTTTTATGATGGACAGATGCACTTTTATGATGGACAGATGCACTTTTATGATGGACAGATGCGCTTTTATGATGGACAGATGCACTTTTATGACGGACAGATGCGCTTTTATGATGGACAGATGCACTTTTATGATGGACAGATGCGCTTTTATGATGGACAGATGCGCTTTTATGATGGACAGATGCACTTTTATGATGGACAGATGCACTTTTATGATGGACAGATGCACTTTTATGATGGATAGATGCACTTTTATGATGGACAGATGCACTTTTATGATGGATAGATGCACTTTTATGATGGATAGATGCACTTTTATGACGGATAGATGCACTTTTATGATGGACAGATGCACTTTTATGATGGATAGATGCACTTTTATGACGGACAGATGCACTTTTATGATGGACAGATGCACTTTTATGATGGACAGATGCACTTTTATGATGGATAGATGCACTTTTATGACGGATAGATGCACTTTTATGATGGACAGATGCACTTTTATGATGGACAGATGCACTTTTATGACGGATAGATGCACTTTTATGATGGCCAGATCACTTTTATGATGGACAGATGCACTTTTATGACGGATAGATGCACTTTTATGACGGATAGATGCACTTTTATGATGGACAGATGCACTTTTATGATGGACAGATGCACTTTTATGATGGACAGATGCACTTTTATGATGGACAGATGCACTTTTATCATGGATAGATGCAATTTTATCATGGATAGATGCAATTTTATGATGGACAGATGCATTTTTATGACGGATAGATGCACTTTTATGATGGACAGATGCAATTTTATCATGGACAGATGCACTTTTATGATGGACAGATGCACTTTTATGATGGACAGATGCACTTTTATGACGGATAGATGCACTTTTATGATGGACAGATGCACTTTTATCATGGACAGATGCACTTTTATGATGGATAGATGCACTTTTATGATGGACAGATGCACTTTTATGATGACAGATGCACTTTTATGATGGACAGATGCACTTTTATGACGGATAGATGCACTTTTATGATGGACAGATGCACTTTTATCATGGACAGATGCACTTTTATCATGGACAGATGCACTTTTATGATGGACAGATGCACTTTTATGATGGACAGATGCACTTTTATGACGGATAGATGCACTTTTATGATGGACAGATGCACTTTTATCATGGACAGATGCACTTTTATGATGGACAAATGCACTTTTATCATGGACAGATGCACTTTTATGATGGACAGATGTACTTTTATGATGGACAGATGCACTTTTATCATGGATAGATGCACTTTTATGATGGACAGATGCACTTTTATCATGGATAGATGCAATTTTATCATGGATAGATGCAATTTTATGATGGACAGATGCACTTTTATCATGGATAGATGCAATTTTATGATGGACAGATGCACTTTTATGATGGACAGATGCACTTTTATGATGGACAGATGCACTTTTATCATGGATAGATGCACTTTTATGATGGGCAGATGCACTTTTATGATGGACAGATGCACTTTTATGATGGATAGATGCACTTTTATGATGGATAGATGCACTTTTATGATGGACAGATGCACTTTTATGATGGATAGATGCACTTTTATGATGGACAGATGCACTTTTATGATGGACAGATGCACTTTTATCATGGATAGATGCACTTTTATGATGGGCAGATGCACTTTTATGATGGACAGATGCACTTTTATGATGGACAGATGCACTTTTATGATGGATAGATGCACTTTTATGGACTTTAAAACAGAAACAGCCATTCACTGCCATTATAAAGCTTGGAAGAGCAAGTACATTTTTTAATATGAATATTTTTAATTAACTCTGATTGTGTTCGTCTGAAAGAAGAACGTATTGAGGGAGAGTAAATCATGGGCTAATTTAAATTTTTGGGTGAACTATCCCTTTAAACTATGATTAATGTTGCATGGGAAGGTATAGCGCACCCTGCAGGTTGAAGAGGGAGCTGCAGTCTGTGGTCCGGTCTGACGGAGCCTGTGTGATGGGCAGAAGGAAGGAGCGGTAGCCTCTCAGTAAACAGCTCATGAAGCGCAGGAACGCCTCCTGGATCTCCAGCTCCAGCTGCTTCTGACGCCCGTAGATCAGATCATAATCCGTGAGCAGGAACTCCAGCGTGGCCTCCTCCTGACCCGGCGTGTAGACTGATGAGGACGAGAGAAACACACACACACACACACACACACACACACACACACACACACGTGTCAACTAGGGGTGTAACGATACCCTCAGGGTCACGACTCAATATATATCACGAAGCTGAACTCACGATACGATATCATTGCGATACTCCAAGACAGGTTAACAAAAAAAATTCTGTTGCTTAAAATGCTAAATTTGGTATCACATCGTGGGTGTAAATGAATAAGTTTGGACTTGGTGCTGAAACCCAATGAACAATAGAGACACCAGAATAACAATATTCATGATTCTGAAGCTGAAAATACAGAGTTATTTTAGATGAATATGCTTGATCTCTGTCACTGACTAGAAATATTTAAAATAATGTAGGACACTTTTTACTGATAACATAAGACATTTGGCTTTATCAGGACCCATTGCATTATTATACATTATATTCAACATTATAAATAGTAGTTTGATGTAGTACTGACACTAAACTCTGGAAACTCCTCAGTTCTCACACAGTATTTTGTTGGGCGAACTATATACATTGACACTACGATATATTGTGACACCCCTAGTGTCAACAGGAAATGACATCATCTGTGGGTGTCAGGCGCTCACTCACTCTTCTCCAGAGTTTTGTTCAGGTTGGTCAGAGAGTTCAGCAGGATTTTCCCATGTTTCCTGGGCAAAGACCTCCAGGACAGAGGCTTCTTATCTTCAGACCTGGACGAAGAAAGTTCAGCACATTATTATTTACAGACAAAAACTTTGATCAGAAATACAGTAAAACAGTGAAATATATTTCCAATGTAAATCAGCAGTTTTCTATGTGAATATACAGTAAAGTGTCATTTATTCCTGTGATCAAAGCTGAATGTTCAGCATCATTACTCCAGTCTTCAGTGTCACATGATCCTTCACAAATCACTCTAATATGATGATTTGATGCTCAAGAAACATTTATGATTATTATCAGTGTTGGAAACCGTGATGCGTTTTCTTTCTCAGGATTCTTTGATGAATAGAAAATTCAAAAGAACACGAAATAGAATCTTTTGTTACATTATAACTGTCTTTACTGTCATTTTTGATGAGTTTAATGCATCTTTGATGACACTTTTGAACGGTAGTGTATATTAGTCAATAACAACTTGATCCTATATTAATTCTATGTCTTTATTCTATATTAATGCATTACATTAATTCTATATTGATTCTACGTCTTGATTCTATATTAATGCATTATATTGATTCTATGACTTGATCCTATATTAACGCACCGCCCATAACCCTCCAGCACTGCACCGCATGATCGCGTATGTTCCCAGAAGACTCACTGGAAGATGGTGTTGGTGTCGAGGTCCACACACACCACGTCAGACGGGGGGTCGTAGAGGTCGAAGTAGCTGGAGTGAACGCCCACGATGAAGGGCATGGGGGCACACAGCACATCTGCCATCCTCAGCGGGCACAGCGGGATATACGGGCAGAACCAGCGCAGGGGGAACGACACCTGACAGAGCGCACACACACACACACACACACACACACACACTCAGAAACATCGATGGAAGAATCTTTCTTTCTGACACACAATAATAAAAGCAATTGCGACTTTTAATCTCACAATTCAGACGTTTTTTCTCGCAATTGACCATTGGCAAAGACGCGCCCCCTTTAGTTACTGTTGCTATGTCCGACAAGCCACGCCGCTCTCACACACACCAGTGAAAAATACATTGCGGAGCAAAGAGGACACAGACAAAAATGGCGGATTCGGCGGATGGTGGATTATGATTGGTCAGATCGCCTGTCAATCAAACTCCCTGTGAAGGCTGAACTGTGAGCCAAAACCACACAATTACCTTTTTTATTATTTTATTCCGTGGTCTATGGGACTGAACTCACCAACACCAACACCAGCGCCTCGCATACACACACACACACACACACACACACTCTCTCACTCACTCACTCACTGACACCAGCACCTCACTGACGGACGTCAGCACATCGGGTCTCAGCGAGTGCAGGAGCAGCTTGTGTTCTCTCACACACACACACACACACACACACACACACACACACACACACACACACACACACACACACACTCACCGACACCAGCGCCTCACTGACGGACGTCAGCACATCGGGTCTCAGCGAGTGCAGGAGCAGCTTGTGTTCGGTCAGGACGGCCAGCAGAAGTGTACAGGCGTTCTCAGGACCCAGATTCTGCAGCAGCTTCACGAAACTGGCCCCACTGTAAGCGGGAAACACAGCAGCCAATCAGAGCAGAGCCCAGACACAACAGCCAATCAGACTCATGCAGGGAGAGTGTGTGTGTCTGACCTGAGCGGCAGCGGAGACGAGACCGGCTGACAGAGCAGGAGGTTATCATACGGAGAGAGCTGAGGACACACAACACACATTAATACACACTCGCTCGCTCTCACACACTCACACACACACACACACACACACACACACACACACACACACACACACACTCACTCACTCACTCACTCACTCACACTCACTCACTCACACTCACACTCACACTCACACTCACACTCACACTCACACACACTCACACACTCACTCACACACACACGGGTTCATTTCACACTGATTTCAACCTCATGCTTTGATTTCCCACCCTGCACCAGATTAACCAGTAATCAGGAGTGTGACGAGACACTTATCTCATTAAACACGAGATTTTTGAACAATAATTTATAGAAATCCTCAATGACAAAATGTTTTAACTAATAATCTTGTAATGAATGTGATTTCAGCTCTACTTTATGAGTATGAATGATCAAATGCACTGAAAGACAATAATATACAAGCACTGTAAAGGTTTCGCCACAAACTCAACACTGTCTTCTCTCCTGTGTGACTTCACACGAGTCTCTTCAGACTTTACTGTGTTTGAACTATGAGCTTCCAGAACTTCTGACTGAGGCTGTGTGTGACTCATAATTCAACTCCTTTACACAAATTAACATAGAAATAAAAACAGTATAAATAACAAAAATAAAAACACAAAACGATAGTGGAGGTAATGTAATGTGAGTGTAGCGGTGGCATATTCTATGCTAATTTCCCCCTCAGGCTCCGTTATGGCGATATCACGAGACAGCTTTAC
>NC_140230.1:37034647-37049647 GCF_951802725.1 Rutilus rutilus
GTATTTGGTGTTGAGTGGCCAGCTCTCCACCGACACTCCCATCGGGAGGCAGAACACCGGCACCGAATCCGGCAGAGGAAACGACTCCAGATCCTCCTCGGGATACCGGCTGATCAGACCTGCAGAACACACACACACAGTTACAGTTACAGACTGCAGATGCATACGCAGTATATAGTGTATGTGTGTGTAAGTGTGCGAGTGTGTGTTTGAGAGAGAGAGAGAGAGAGAGAGAGAGAGAGAGAGAGAGTATTTGTGTGCAAGTGTGTGTAGGTGTGTTTGTGAGTGCGAGACAGTATGTGTGTGAGTACAGTTACAGACTGCAGATGCACACGCAGTATATAGTGTATGTGTGAGTGTGTGTGTGTGAGAGAGAGAGAGAGAGAGTATTTGTGTGCAAGTGTGTGTAGGTGTGTGAGAGAATGTGTGTGTGAGTGTGTGTTTGTGTAAGTGTGTGATTGAGTGTGTCATGGCGGCACTGGAGTGCACACCTGCATGATTCTCTAACAGCAGCACCCGTTGTAACTGCCAGCGTTAATGCAGGGAAGTGTATTTTGACATGGCTGACTTTTGGCTACTACTCTGTGTGTGTGAGTGTGTGTTTGTGTAAGTGTGTGATTGAGTGTTTGTGTGTGTGTGTGTGTGTGTGAGTGTATGGGAGTGTTTGTGAGTGCATGTGTGCGTGTGTATGTAAGAGTGAGTGTGCGTGCATGTGTGTGTGTATGTGTGTGTGTGAGACACTCACCTGCTTCGTACACCAGAGCGTTTGCTTTAGACACTGAACGCTTGTAGCAAAGATACAGCGCGGGACCCCACTGCGTACACACACACACAAACGATCAAAACCCACAGAGTAGAAACCGAGAGTAAGAGAAAGACAAATAAAGCAGAAGAGGAACTGATGATGGTGATTCTGAAGTATTTCAAGCGGAAGGAATAGCGGATGTTTGAACAATCACAAACTCAGCGCTCGTTTAACACACTCGTTTAAATCAACAGCTTATTAACACACACTAGCATTTATAAGATTGGGGTCGGTTGGATTTTTAAATGTTTATGTTTAGAGTCACTTATGTATGGAAGCTTGTGTAAAAAAATAAAACAGGCAATTACGACATTTTATGTCACAATTCTGACTTTTTTTACCTCACAATTACAAGTTTAGAAATACAGTCAAACCAACATTTATTCAGACTCCTTCAACATTCCTCACATTATCAGTTTATTCACTATGGTTTAGAAAATGGTAATAAAATATGACAAGAACTTCTGAATGGTAGTGTATATGGTTTGATATGGATGCAATATGCTTAATAAATAAAGATGAGAGTAATGAGTCAAAGATCTGATTGAATCACTGAATCAGTGAATCATTGAATCAGGGACTCCTCGAATCGGTGAATCAATGAATCAATGAATCCTCAAATCAGTGAATCAATGAATCCTTGAATCAGTGAATCAGTGAATCAGTGAATCATCAGCACCATGCCCGTGTTGAGGTTCTTGTCCACTCGGCAGTAAGTGTGCGGTGCCGTCTCGCCCTTGCTGGGCATCAGCAGAGAGATCTCGGTCACGCCAAGAGTGTTCAGCGCCTGAGAGTCCGGGGCCCGGCGGAACATCAGGAAGGTTCTGTGTGTCCCGGGGCCACCGGAGCTCAGGCTGGCCGATCGGCTGTACGGGGTCGTCTCGATCAGGTGCCATCCCGCGCGCACCGGGTCCTTGCCCTCGTACAGAACACTGCACACAAACAACACAAATCATAATTCATGCATTCAGCAGCTTTTATCCAGAGAGGAACAAATCAATACATCAAGGAGCCAATAATATTCGTCAGGTTTATTTGACAGCTAGATTATGAAGAGAACTAGAGAAGAGTAGAAATGCAGAGCATTTTATTTTGTAAGTGCATTGATTTAAAGGTCCCATGACATGGATTATTTTATTCTTTTATAATGTTTCCTGGGGTGCCCTTATAATGTTAGTATGTTTTTAAGATCAAAATTGTTAATAATTTAGAAATAAAAGGCATATTTCCTAGCCTGATTTTAGCCTCTGATTTGAACACTCTGTTTGAAGGGGCGTGTCTGCAGTGAGACTTCAGTGTAAACGCCCAATGCTGTGATTGGCTGCTGTGAGAATTCAGTGTAAACGCCCAATGCTGTGATTGGCTGTGAGACTTCAGTGTTAACGCCCACTACTGTGATTGGCTGTGAGACTTCAGTGTAAACGCCCACTGCTGTGATTGGCTGCTGTGAGACTTCAGTGTAAACGCCCACTGCTGTGATTGGCTGCTGAGAGACTTCAGTGTAAACGCCCACTGCTGTGATTGGCTGCTGTGAGACTTCAGTGTAAACGCCCACTGCTGTGATTGGCTGTGAGACTTCAGTGTAAACGCCCACTGCTGTGATTGGCTGCTGTGAGACTTCAGTGTAAACGCCCACTGCTGTGATTGGCTGCTGAGAGACTTCAGCGTAAACGCCCACTGCTGTGATTGGCTGTGAGACTTCAGTAAACGCCCACTGCTGTGATTGGCTGACATGCTTGTATATGGAATAGCTAGCATTACATGTGGAACTCTCTCGAATACTTTTACTATTACAGCTATTATACGTTTTTACTATTACAGCTATCGGGATTAACGAATCGTGAGAAGTTTCTAGATCTATTCCCATCAAATAAAAGGTTGCAGTGATGAGCACTGAGCAGATGACAGCCTGTTGATCGCGTGAATGAAGATCTCATCATTGCAAAGCAGTTTCTGCACTCTCACTAATGATTTCACCAATGCAAACATGAGGTCAGTACAGTAAGAGCTTCGTTGTGTAACAGCGTCATTGATTTCATAACGAGTTTTGGCAAGTGTCCAGATAAACTCGCGCTGTGTGATTGACAGCTTGGGCGATTGGAAAGGGATTGTTCTTTGATCGCTTTCTGTATATATATTAATCACAGTTTAAGTAAGAATATTTTCATCCTACTAAGAGAAACGACGTGAAGTTGATCGTTTAGTCACTGGCTTGATTCACTGATGCATAAACAGTATTGAACAAGTTTGAGAGAAAGATTATCTGTCTGAACTTGAACAATTACACATCAGAAATCCACATAACCCACTGGTTCTTCAGAGGCTCGGATGAAGGAACTAAAAAAATACTTTTGTGTTCACTTGTACATCCAAACACTGAGCAACTGCCATGCTTCGCTCGTTTGCCAGCCATGATGTCTCTCAAGGAAAAACCAATATCGCGCTCGCACAGCTCATTTTCTCATGGGCGGCCAAATTCTCTTTGCGGGCAAAGCAGAGAAAGGGGAGGTGACCTTTCCCCTTATGACGACATGAGGGGAAGATTCTTGATTCGCCCGTCTGAGCTTTCATTCTCTCAAAAATACCCAGGGCTTGGTTTACACCTATCAAAATGTCTAGCCACTGGGGGACCATAGGCAGGCTAGGGGAACTCATATTAAGGTTAAAAAACCTCAGAGTGAAATTGTCATGTCATGGGACCTTTAAGGATATTTATTTCTATATTGTACACTAATAGATGAAACTATTTTGCTTGTAAATTTATTAAAGTCCCCCTGTGGTGTAAATCCAGCTTTTAATGTTGTTTATGTGTCTATGTGGTGTTTTTAATCTGCTTTAAGACAAAGCATGTGCAAATTCATAAGTCGACACCATTGCTGAGTATTTTCTCCTTAAAAGGTACAATATGTAAGATTTTTGTAATAAAATATTCAAAAATCACTTGCACAGTGTGATATATTTCCTGCAGTTGTGTACTCACAGTATCCCAAAAGTTCCCAAGGATTTGTAAATCAAGAGAAATTCCATTTTTTAAATGGGCTGCTATACATAAGCCGCTAATGAGATCTATGTACTTATATTTATATATATATATATATGATACAGTATCTCGCACAGCATGGCGTTTTCGAAAATATTTAGCCATTACATTACTTTTAGTAGGATTGTTTTAAACGTGTAAAACTGCACAGCATTAACCCACCACATCATCTGACAAACAGTTGCATATCAGTAAAAGGCTAATAGCATTACATTTCACATTCCTCGCTGCTAATTCATTACGATGACAAACTAGTGTGATCAAGCGTACAGGTATTACAAAAAGTAATTTATTAGCTGATATATCATTTCTATGATTCGTGAATTCCACACATCTCTGGATGGTGAAAACAACATCTCCCATAGTTCCACTCTCCTTCTCAGCATCATCAAGCTTCGTCTTTGTTATTGTTTTGAAAATGTGAAAAACTTACATATTGCACCTTTAAAACTGCAGTGAACCAAAGACAGTCTCAAACACACGCTTTGAAATCGCTGGTGTTTCTGACGTCACAAACTACCTTGTAACCAATCAGATCAACGTGTGATCGTCAACCAGTGGATCTCTGAGCTGAGTGAGTGAGTGGAGGCGGCGCTCATTTGCATATTCATAGAACCGCGCATACTAAATGAGGCAAGGGTGTCGAGTTACATTCAAGGTATTATTTTCAATCGAAAATGTTCAGTTTTTCTAGAAGTTTCAGTGTGTCTCACCCGAGCTCTACGATTGGAGGCTTGTCGTATCCTCTCCTGTAGCACAGGAACATGTGTGTGTTGTTCATCAGTCCTGCGCTCAGCTCCGCCGGGTGGCCGGCTTGTGTTTTCTCGATGCATGTGAAGCCCTCGGGGACGTCCTCTCCGAGCCCTCGGGCGATCACAGCGAGGTCTATGACGGGCTGCAGTGCCCGAACGCCCCTCTGATGACCCTCCTCGACCCGCGGGGAGGAGTCGCTCGCCAGACCCGCCACCACGAAGTAATCCACCAGCTGCGGACATCGCTCCTCCGTCATCACGCCGGTCTAAACACAACTGCAGACACACACACTCCGTTACACACCACTGCAGACACACACACACCGTTACACACCACTGCAGACACACACACACCGTTACACACCACTGCAGACACACACACACACACCGTTATACACCACTGCAGACACACACACACCGTTACAACACAGGGCTAATCAATGCAGAACATTCAACTTTCATCATTTAAGAATACACTGCAAAAAATGCTTTTCTTACTCAGTGTTTCTGTCTTGTTTCCAGTCCAAATATCTAAAAATTCTTAAATCAAGAAGCATTTACTTGATGAGTAAAGTGACATAAGATATTATGTCTTGTTTTCCGGGCAAATAAATCAAAATTAAGGAAGTTGTTGCTTACTCTCATACTCTCTCTCACACACACACACACACACACACACACACACACACACACACACTCTCTCTCTCTCTCCCTAAACCTACCCATCACACACACACACACACACACAAACCCAGCCCCTAAACCTACCCATCACACACACACACGCACACATTCATGTCTGGTTTACTATCTTTGTGGGGACTCTCCATAGACTTAATGGTTTTTATACTGTACAAACTGTACATTCTATCTCCTTACACTAACCCTACCCCTAAACCTACCCATCACACACACACACACTAACCCTACCCCTAAACCTACCCATCACACACACACAAACACACTAACCCTACCCCTAAACCTACCCATCACACACACACACACACACACACACACACACACACTAACCCTACCCCTAAACCTACCCATCACACACACACACACACACACACACACACACAAACACACTAACCCTACCCCTAAACCTACCCATCACACACACACACACACACACACACACACACACACACACACACACACACTAACCCTACCCCTAAACCTACCCATCACACACACACACACACACACACACACTAACCCTACCCCTAAACCTACCCATCACACACACACACACACACACACACACAAACACACACACACTCTCAATCTCACATACACACACTCTCTCTCATACACACACTCTCCTCTCAAACACACACACACACATCTGTCTGATCTGCACCACAAGGGTCAAAGGTCACCGCGCAGGACACCTGATGACAGCCTGAACTGCATCCGTCACACTCAGGGATTCACATCCACAAAACACACGCAGGTCGTCACGGCAACGGGCTCAGAACCGGACATCCCGTCGTGGGAAGAAACCGGGATAACTGAGGATTTAATCAAACATCCCATCAAACCTCTGCTCACCTGGACAGATGTTCACTGTTCCTCGCCGATCTGAGGTCATGTGACGTTTGATATCATCAAGCCGAGTCACAGTCAGCGAGAGAAACGAGAGCGACACGAGCTCGATCTGATGAAGAGAAGAAACGACCCGGTGAAACTCTCACCATCTCTCACCATCTCCCATCATTAAACCCACGAACACGAGTGTTTCAGCGAGAACACGTGCAGGAACTGAGGAAACAACAGATCGCTCGTTCACTTCCTCCACGACCGCTCACAAATCAGACCAGAAGAAACGTTTCCGGCAGAAACACACACTGAGAGAAACACACAGAGAAACACACACAGTGACGTCTGAGTAAATGAACTTAAACCATGTAAAATCAATCTATCATATTTCTAATGTTAAGTCATTTTTATTCCAGAAGCAGGACTCTCACGGTCTGCAATATGAGAGAACAGTGTGTGATTTATAGACCTGGAAAAGTCATGGAAATTAATCAAATATTCAAAAGTCATTGGTATTTCTATATGAAACTTTCTTTTTTTTTTTTGTTACGTCAAGCTCTAAAATATTTTATCAGGGAGAAACTTTTATATATATATATATATATATATATATATATATATATATATATATTAAAAAATAACTACATTTACTTTAAAAAAACAAACATAATTATGACCTACTGGAAAACTCAGTTCTTGAAACTTAATTATTTTAATTATTTCATTGAACCATTTAAATTAAATGTTATTAATTATGTTCATAATAAAATATTTATCTAAATATTTAAATGTAATTAGTGAGAAATATTTTCTTCCATATTGTGAAGTACATCTTAGTATAACAAAAGTTGTATATGTATATATATATATATATATATATATATATATATATATATATATATATATATTCACACACACACACACACTCTCCTATACTCTCACTCCTACTCATATACTCTCACTCATACTCTTATACTCTCACTCCTATACTCTCACTCATACTCTTATACTCTCACTCCTATACTCTCACTCATACTCCTACTCCTATACTCTCACTCTCCTATACTCTCACTCCTACTCCTATACTCTCTCTCATACTCCTATATTCTCTCTCATACTCCTATATTCTCTCTCATACTCCTATACTCTCACTCATACTCCTACTCCTATTCTCTCACTCTCCTATACTCTCACTCCTACTCCTATACTCTCTCTCATACTCCTATATTCTCTCTCATACTCCTATATTCTCTCTCATACTCCTATACTCTCACTCATACTCCTACTCCTATTCTCTCACTCCTATACTCTCACTCATACTCCTACTCCTATACTCTCACTCTCCTATACTCTCACTCATACTCCTATACTCTCACTCCTACTCCTATACTCTCTCTCATACTCCTATATTCTCTCTCATACTCCTATACTCTCACTCATACTCCTACTCTCTCACTCCTATACTCTCACTCCTACTCCTACTCCTATACTCTCACTCTCCTATACTCTCACTCCTACTCCTATACTCTCTCTCATACTCCTATATTCTCTCTCATACTCCTATATTCTCTCTCATACTCCTATACTCTCACTCATACTCCTACTCCTATTCTCTCACTCCTATACTCTCACTCATACTCCTACTCCTATACTCTCACTCTCCTATACTCTCACTCATACTCCTATACTCTCACTCCTACTCCTATACTCTCTCTCATACTCCTATATTCTCTCTCATACTCCTATACTCTCACTCATACTCCTACTCTCTCACTCCTATACTCTCACTCCTACTCCTATACTCTCTCTCATACTCCTATACTCTCTCATACTCCTATACTCTCACTCATACTCCTACTCCTATTCTCTCACTCCTATACTCTCACTCCTACTCATATACTCTCACTCATACTCTTATACTCTCACTCCTATACTCTCACTCATACTCCTACTCCTATACTCTCACTCTCCTATACTCTCACTCTCACTCATACTCCTATACTCTCACTCCTACTCCTATACTCTCACTCCTACTCATATACTCTCACTCATACTCTTATACTCTCACTCTCCTATACTCTCACTCTCATTCATACTCCTATACTCTCACTCCTACACTCTCTCTCATACTCCTATACCCTCACTCCTATACTCTCACTCATACTCCTACTCCTATACTCTCACTCTCCTATACTCTCACTCTCACTCTCCTATACTCTCACTCCTACTCCTATACTCTCACTCCTACTCCTATACTCTCTCTCATACTCCTACTCCTATTCTCTCACTCCTATACTCTCACTCCTACTCATATACTCTCACTCATACTCTTATACTCTCACTCCTATACTCTCACTCATACTCTTATACTCTCACTCCTATACTCTCACTCATACTCCTACTCCTATACTCTCACTCTCCTATACTCTCACTCTCACTCATACTCCTATACTCTCACTCCTACTCCTATACTCTCTCTCATACTCCTATACTCTCTCTCATACTCCTATACTCTCTCTCATACTCCTATACTCTCACTCCTATACTCTCACTCATACTCCTACTCCTATACTCTCACTCTCCTATACTCTCACTCTCACTCTCCTATACTCTCACTCCTACTCCTATACTCTCTCTCATACTCCTATACTCTCACTCTCATATACTCTCACTCTCACTCTCCTATACTCTCACTCCTACTCCTATACTCTCACTCCTACTCCTATACTCTCTCTCATACTCCTATACTCTCTCTCATACTCCTATACTCCTACTCCTATACTCCTACTCCCTCCTACTCCTATACTCCTACTCCTATACTCCTATACTCCTACTCCTATACTCCTACTCCTATACTCTCACTGCCATACTCTCACTGCCATACTCTCACTGCCATACTCTCACTGCCATACTCTCACTGCCATACTCTCAGCCATACTCTCAGCCACACTCTTTAACATACTCTCAGCCATACTCTTCAACATATACTCTCACTCACTCACTCACTCACTCACTCACTCACTCACTCACTCACTCACTCACTCACTCACTCACTCACTCACTCACTCACTCACTCACTCACTCACTCACTCACTCACACACACACACACACACACACACACACACACACACACACACACACACACACACACACACACACACACACACACTCTCACTCACTCACACTCACTCACTCACTCACTCACTCACTCTCACACTCTCACACTCACACTCACTCTCACTCTCACACACTCTCACTCTCACACACTCTCTCATCCTCACTCTCACTCTCATACTCACTCTCACTCTCACACACTCACTCTCACACTCACTCTCACACTCACTCTCACACTGACTCTCACACTGACTCTCACACTGACTCTCACACTCACTCTCACACTCACTCTCACACTCACTCTCACACTCACTCTCACACTCACTCTCACACTCACTCTCACTCTCACTCTCACACTCACTCACCCATACTCTCACTCACCCATACTCTCACTCACCCATACTCTCACTCACCCATACTCTCACTCACCCATACTCTCACTCACCCATACTCTCACTCACCCATACTCTCACTCACCCATACTCTCACTCACCCATACTCTCACTCACCCATACTCTCACTCACCCATACTCTCACTCACCCATACTCTCACTCACCCATACTCTCACTCACCCATACTCTCACTCACCCATACTCTCACTCACCCATACTCTCACTCACCCATACTCTCACTCACCCATACTCTCACTCACACTCACTCCCATACTCTCAGCCATACTCTTCAACATATACTCTCACTCACACTCACTCACTCACACACACACACACACACACACACACACTCTTTAACATACTCTCAGCCATACTCTTCAACATATACTCTCACTCACTCTCACTCCCATACTCTCAGCCATACTCTTCAACATATACTCTCACTCACACTCTCTCCCATACTCTTCAACATATACTCTCACTCACACTCACTCACTCACACACACACACACTCTTTAACATACTCTCAGCCATACTCTTCAACATATACTCTCACTCACTCTCACTCCTACTCCTATACTCTTACAGGACCGTCACATCAAACACAGGAACAGCACTGAAGTACAGCAGCAGTGAATCCATCCACAGATCAACACACACACACACACACACACACTGACTGAAGTACAGCAGTAGTGAATCCATCCACAGATCAACACACACACACACACACACACACACACAGACACACACACACTGACTGAAGTACAGCAGTAGTGAATCCATCCACAGATCAACACACATACACACACACACACTCACTCTCTCTCTCTCTCTCACTCACTCACACACACACACACACACACACACACACACACACACACACACACACACACACTGAAGTAAAGCAGCAGTGAATCCATCCACAGATCAACGGATTGCTGACGCAGGACAGAGGAACACACACACACACACACACACACACACACACACACACACACACTGCGGCAGGGCGATAGAGCATTGATCTAGACCCATGTGCACTCACACTTTTCTGGACTTATGACCATGGGGTCAAAGTTCATGAGACAGTATGGTGTCCCAATTGTCACTTCCGGTTTCTCACAAGCGCCTCCTTTACTTTTCATAATTGGATATTTGTCATAATTCAGAGTTATCATTGAGTATTACGAGTATCTGTTATTCTAAACCCAATCTGAGGCTGCGTCACATGAAGACTCACCCTGAATTAAACACACCAGGTCACCGACTCACACACGACCTCAGGTGTCTCCACTAGAAAACTCCACTTCCTGTTTCAGCAGTGATACGTTTCCTGTCAGCGCTGCATTTGGCTCTTTCTAAGCACTTTCAACATCCACTTCCTCAAACGCCTGAGCTGCACAACCCAAGAGTTTCCCTCGGACTCACATCCGCTCATCTGCAGCTGCACACACACACACATCTCTGTTATTAATACAGACACTCGCGTCTATAAACACCTTCAGATCGTGGCTAAACATCATCACTATCACACAGTTACTCACTGACACACACACACACACACACACACACACACACACACACACACACTCACAGTCACACACACAGTCACACACACAGTCACACACACAGTCACACACACAGTCACACACACACTGAAAACATCCTGCATTTATCGAACTTAAAAAAACTTGCAGTGAACTTATGGAAATGTTATGGAAGTAAATCAGTGATAGATGTCTGTGAAGCTGCACTGAATGAAAAGAACGCACTGCATTTTAATGCCTTATATTTTCAGCGCCTGCATTTCTGGGGTGAAACTCAACATTTGCTGGTGTATTTAAAGCTACAATATGTAATTAGTTTCGCCGCTAGCGGTCGCTAACCTCTTACAGTAACACCGGCGTAGGTTGATGACGCAGTGAATAAGCGGAATTATGGAGCTTGTTGTCATGGCGATGGATCTAATAATGTTTATGGATGAGTGAGTACACTGATGTGTTGAGCATGACTGTGGAGTGAAGGACGCGAGTGCTAATGAGAGACAGAGATCAGCGCCACACACGAGTCCCGCGGAGATAAAGAGATGAGGACATCACTCTACCGAACTAACTAGCTAACTGCTGAATGCTGAATGATACTCACAGGTCAGTTTATCAGACGACTGAAACGTGTGAGCTAACGCAGCGCTGCTCCACTCGCTCTACACTAGCACACTAAACTGCATTTGAGTGTGTTGAACGTTATATTGTTACTCTGTGTGTTAGCTTGTCTGTATGAGACTAGCAGTGAGCGAGATCAACATTAGCATAACACACTGATCATATTCTAACACTTCATCATGTTGAGCTGTATAACATTGATTAGTTTTATGTACATTTGCGCGTGAGTCGAAGTAAGCCGCGGACGCTAGCTCTCGGCATCTCGAAAACGCCAGTAGTTTAGTTCTCCTTTTGTCCCAAACTCTGCCTGCCATGATCCATCATGTCTGAACGAAACAACAGCATCGTGAGCGCGCCGCTAGACGTTACGCAGTTGTCCACGTCTGTCGCCATGGTTACTATGGCAGAACGAGCGGACACCAGGGATAACGCGGATGTTACGTCATTAGCAGGCGACCAGTGAACGGGGACGGAGTGGATGATGTAAGCTGAGAGAGACAGCACTATAACTCTGCAAGAGGTTTAGGGATATTTATGATACCAAAGTCTTCCATATTGTCTCTTTAAACTGGGAATATTTAAAATAGCAACATTTTACACTGAAAATTCACAAATTTATATCGTCAAAATAAAGAGGTAAAACTGCATCACTGTGATTATGATCATCGTTTTCAGAATCGTCGGAGGACAGAATCATATACAGTGAGGAAAATAAGTATTTGAACACCCTGCTATTTTGCAAGTTTTCCCACTTGGAAATCATGGAGGGGTCTGAAATTGTCATCGTAGGTGCATGTCCACTGTGAGAGACATAATCAAAAAAAAAAATCCAGAAATCACAATATATGATTTTTTAACTATTTATTTGTATGATACAGCTGCAAATAAGTATTTGAACACCTGTCTATCAGCTAGAATTCTGACCCTCAAAGACCTGTTAGTCTGCCTTTAAAATGTCCACCTCCACTCCATTTATTATCCTAAATTAGATGCACCTGTTTGAGGTCGTTAGCTGCATAAAGACACCTGTCCACCCCATACAATCAGTAAGAATCCAACTACTAACATGGCCAAGACCAAAGAGCTGTCCAAAGACACTAGAGACAAAATTGTACACCTCCACAAGGCTGGAAAGGGCTACGGGGAAATTGCCAAGCAGCTTGGTGAAAAAAGGTCCACTGTTGGAGCAATCATTAGAAAATGGAAGAAGCATTAAACATCTTTACATTGACGGAACATTCGCTTCTTTTGAACAATTGACTCAAGTTTTTAACTTACCAAGGTTCCACTTTTTCAGACACTTGCAAGTCTGTGACTTTGTCCGTAAGCATTTTCCGGGATTCCCCTCGATCCCACCCTCCACCATTGTCGATACCATATCAAATATCAATCCTTATCAAAGAGGGGCCATCTCTACGATTTATAATACCTTTTTCACATGTTGCCCTTTGGATTCTGATAGTCTGCGGATTACCTGGGCTAGGGATCTTAATATAGAGATAGAGACAGAAACATGGCATTCGATTTTGAAACGTGTTCACACGTCATCTGTTTGTGCTCGCCACGGGGTTTTACAGTGTAAAGTGGTCCACAAGGTACATTGGTCCAAAAGTAAATTAGCCCGTATGTTCCCTGACATTGATCCAAGCTGCGACAAGTGTCATCTAGAACCGGCTAATCTAACTCATAAGTTCTGGACTTGTCCTGCTTTATCTCTTTTCTGGGAGTCGGTTTTTGACTCACTTTCCGCTATTACTTCTGTCAATATCCATCCCTCTCCGCTAACTGGCTTGTTTGGAGTTTTACCTCCTAATTACTCATTGCCATCTCATTTCGCTGAGTTGGTAGCTTTTCTTACACTACTAGCGAGACGTTGCATTTTGATGAACTGGAAGGGTCCTCGAGTCCCTTCTCATACTCGGTGGATAAAAGATGCCTTATTTTTTGTTAAATTGGAAAAAATTAAACACTGCCTTCGTGGTTCCATGATTAAATTTTCAAGAATTTGGTTACCCTTTTTTGAGCATGTTAAATCTCTGCAGCTGGATGCAGTCTCAACTGTCTGACTGACCGCCCAACCCTGCACTTTCAGTGGTTTTTCAGTTTTCAACTGGTATTATCGTTAGCAGCACACATTATTTTCTAAGTTTTGAGGTTACTCAACTTTACTTGCTGGACCTAGTTAAGGCTGACCTATTTCTGTATTCTGACATAAAACTCTTTTATATATTTTATACTATACTAAACCTGTTAGTACTGTGAGGGATTTTGTGTTGGTGTTTTTGTATTAATGTTGTTGTTGTTTTTTTGTTGTTTTTTTGTGCTTTTTTTTTAAATTTAATTTAATTTTTGTTTTTATATTGATTGTTTGTCTTTGGTGTTGTAAAAAATTCAATAAATAAATCATATATAAAAAGAAAATGGAAGAAGCTAAACATGACTGTCAATCTCCCTCGGACTGGGGCTCTATGCAAGATCTCACCTCGTGGGGTCTCAATGATCCTAAGAAAGGTGAGAATCAGCCCAGAACTACACGGGAGGAGCTGGTCAATGACCTGAAAAGAGCTGGGACCACCGTTTCCAAGGTTACTGTTGGTAATACACTAAGACGTCATGGTTTGAAATCATGCATGGCACGGAAGGTTCCCCTGCTTAAACCAGCACATGTCAAGGCCCGTCTTAAGTTTGCCAATGACCATTTGGATGATCCAGAGGAGTCATGGGAGAAAGTCATGTGGTCGGATGAGACCAAAATAGAACTTTTTGGTCATAATTCCACTAAACGTGTTTGGAGGAAGAAGAATGATGAGTACCATCCCAAGAACACCATCCCTACTGTGAAGCATGGGGGTGGTAGCATCATGCTTTGGGGGTGTTTTTCTGCACATGGGACAGGGCGACTGCACTGTATTAAGGAGAGGATGACCGGGGCCATGTATTGCGAGATTTTGGGGAACAACCTCCTTCCCTCAGTTAGAGCATTGAAGATGGGTCGAGGCTGGGTCTTCCAACATGACAATGACCCGAAGCACACAGCCAGGATAACCAAGGCGTGGCTCTGTAAGAAGCATATCAAGGTTCTGGCGTGGCCTAGCCAGTCTCCAGACCTAAACCCAATAGAGAATCTTTGGAGGGAGCTCAAACTCTGTGTTTCTCAGCGACAGCCCAGAAACCTGACTGATCTAGAG
>NC_140230.1:37057147-37059647 GCF_951802725.1 Rutilus rutilus
CAGAGCAGACGAGCTCCAGATGTGGTGTCGCTCAGAGCAGACGAGCTCCTCCAGCTGTGGTGTCGCTCAGAGCAGACGAGCTCCTCCAGATGTGGTGTCGCTCAGAGCAGACGAGCTCCTCCAGGTGTGGTGTCGCTCAGAGCAGACGAGCTCCTCCAGCTGTGGTGTCGCTCAGAGCAGACGAGCTCCTCCAGCTGTGGTGTCGCTCAGAGCAGACGAGCTCCTCCAGATGTGGTGTCGCTCAGAGCAGACGAGCTCCTCCAGCTGTGGTGTCGCTCAGAGCAGACGAGCTCCAGATGTGGTGTCGCTCAGAGCAGACGAGCTCCTCCAGGTGTGGTGTCGCTCAGAGCAGACGAGCTCCTCCAGCTGTGGTGTCGCTCAGAGCAGACGAGCTCCTCCAGATGTGGTGTCGCTCAGAGCAGACGAGCTCCTCCAGCTGTGGTGTCGCTCAGAGCAGACGAGCTCCTCCAGATGTGGTGTCGCTCAGAGCAGACGAGCTCCTCCAGCTGTGGTGTCGCTCAGAGCAGACGAGCTCCAGATGTGGTGTCGCTCAGAGCAGACGAGCTCCTCCAGCTGTGGTGTCGCTCAGAGCAGACGAGCTCCAGATGTGGTGTCGCTCAGAGCAGACGAGCTCCTCCAGCTGTGGTGTCGCTCAGAGCAGACGAGCTCCTCCAGCTGTGGTGTCGCTCAGAGCAGACGAGCTCCAGATGTGGTGTCGCTCAGAGCAGACGAGCTCCTCCAGCTGTGGTGTCGCTCAGAGCAGACGAGCTCCTCCAGCTGTGGTGTCGCTCAGAGCAGACGAGCTCCTCCAGATGTGGTCGCTCAGAGCAGACGAGCTCCAGATGGGGTGTCGCTCAGAGCAGACGAGCTCCTCCAGCTGTGGTGTCGCTCAGAGCAGACGAGCTCCTCCAGCTGTGGTGTCGCTCAGAGCAGACGAGCTCCTCCAGCTGTGGTGTCGCTCAGAGCAGACGAGCTCCAGATGTGGTGTCGCTCAGAGCAGACGAGCTCCAGATGTGGTGTCGCTCAGAGCAGACGAGCTCCTCCAGCTGTGGTGTCGCTCAGAGCAGACGAGCTCCTCCAGCTGTGGTGTCGCTCAGAGCAGACGAGCTCCTCCAGATGTGGTCGCTCAGAGCAGACGAGCTCCAGATGTGGTGTCGCTCAGAGCAGACGAGCTCCTCCAGCTGTGGTGTCGCTCAGAGCAGACGAGCTCCAGATGTGGTGTCGCTCAGAGCAGACGAGCTCCAGATGTGGTGTCGCTCAGAGCAGACGAGCTCCAGATGTGGTGTCGCTCAGAGCAGACGAGCTCCTCCAGATGTGGTGTCGCTCAGAGCAGACGAGCTCCTCCAGATGTGGTGTCGCTCAGAGCAGACGAGCTCCTCCAGCTGTGGTGTCGCTCAGAGCAGACGAGCTCCAGATGTGGTGTCGCTCAGAGCAGACGAGCTCCAGATGTGGTGTCGCTCAGAGCAGACGAGCTCCTCCAGCTGTGGTGTCGCTCAGAGCAGACGAGCTCCAGGTGTCACTCAGATGATGATGATGATTTCCTCCAGATGAAGATAATAGAGATGTGATGTTTCTCAGAATTTGTGATGAGAATGAAGTAATTCTCCTGTTCAGTGAAGCCGCTCTGAGACACACACACTCTCTCTCACACACACACACTCTGCTCTGAGACGGGCTGAAGATCATCTGTGATGTGCTGAACTGAGACACACACACACACACTGCTCTGAGACGAGCTGAACTGAGACACACACACACACACACACACACACACTGCTCTGAGACGAGCTGAACGAGATCATCTGAGACGAGCTGAACTGAGACACACACACACACACACACACACACACACACACTGCTCTGAGACGAGCTGAACGAGATCATCTGAGACGAGCTGAACTGAGCTTTCCTTCCTCAACGTGTACATTTGTTTATCCATATACAGACATTTATATGCATATATATATATATATCTATAGCAACTTTATTTAAAAATAAATCTCATAGTACGCAGATTTTAATTACATAAAAATACGTGTTCCTCTGAATATGGCCTTGCTTACGAGAGTAATCGTGCAAATACAGGCAGAACAGACGAGCAGTACACACACACACACACACACACACACACACACACACACACTCTCTCTCTCTCTCACACGTTACACACACTCTTTCTCTCTCACATGTTACACACACACACACTCACACTCTCTCACACACTCTCTCTCACACACGTTACACACACACACACACACACTCACACTCTCTCACACACTCTCTCTCACACACGTTACACACACACACACACACTCACGCGAGC
Source organism: Rutilus rutilus (assembly GCF_951802725.1). Taxonomy (NCBI): domain Eukaryota; kingdom Metazoa; phylum Chordata; class Actinopteri; order Cypriniformes; family Leuciscidae; genus Rutilus; species Rutilus rutilus. Next base: position 37,059,471 of record NC_140230.1, read on the forward strand.
GGACGTTACACACACATATTTGGTCTTTTCCTCTTCAGTTGTTCGGCACATGTGAGAGCGTGAGTGTGTTCATCGAGTGACTGTGGAGGACGAGTCAGAGATCAAAGATCATCAATCAGGACAACAACCCAGAAGTGCTGACCGGAGCGTGTGTGTGTGTGTGTGTGTGTGTGTGTG
>NC_140230.1:37064647-37067147 GCF_951802725.1 Rutilus rutilus
ACAGAAATGAAGCCTCACTGAACTGACTTCAGCTGGACTGAGACGCTATTCTCTTCTGGAAGCAAACTCGGTTGCATTATTCCCCTGTGATCTCTGTAAAGCTGCTGTGAAACTCTGTACTGTAAGAGCGCTGTATTAATAAAGCTGACTCGACTATAATAATCACTGCAATACTCTCAAAAACTACTGATTTCTTGGTGAGTTCAGCAGTGATGTCATATGATGGAGGTGTGTGCTGTGCCGTCACTCACGTTGTACAGGTCCAGTTCGCTGATGCGGTTCTGCTCGTCCAGCGGAGCGTCTGCAGGGCCCAGACTCCCGGCGTTCGGGTTCTGGTTCTGATTGGGCCGCTGCAGCTGGAAGTTCTGCGTCTTGTGCAGGTTTTGCATGTTGTGTAGATGAAGCTGTGCGGTCTGTGATGACGGGCGGAGCGTGTGTGTGTGTGTGTGTGTGTGCGTCTGCGCAGGAACAAGACCTTTCTGAACCTGCTGCCCGAACGAATACTGAGGCGACCTCTGCTTACTGGTGTCCAGAGCCACACCCTGACACACACACACACACACACACACACACACACACACACACACACAGAGAGAGAGGGAGAGAGAGAATATACATTTATGTTATAATATTTTCTTCTATTATTTTGATGTTTATTATTATTCTATGTATAATAGAGCTTGCAATATTGTATTATTTAGAGAAAGTATTATTGTTTAGGGGTAGGGTTAGTGTGTGTGTGTGTGTGTGTGTGTGAGAGTGTGTGTGTGTGTGTGTGTGTGTGTAAGAGAGTGTGAGTGTGAGTGTGAGTGAGAGAGAGTGTGTGTGTGTGTGTGTGTGTGTGTGTGTGTGTGTGTGTGTGTGTGTGTGTGTGTGTGAGTGTGTGTGTGTGTGTGTGTGAGAGTGTGTGTGTGAGTGTGTGTGCGTGTGTGTGTGTGTGAGTACCTGTGTGATGGAGCCGAGGGAGGACGAGGTGGGCGAGAACTGTTTGGGGTGGTGTCGGCGTGTGTCCTGAGGCAGGATCACAGGTGCGAGTTGTGCTCGTCTGCGGGGGGACGTGTTCATCTGCACCTGTCCAGGTGCGAGCGCAGCGAAGGAGCCCGAGAAACTGGGATTACTGGGATTACTGGCTGCCGACTGGAGGGAGGAGCTACTGAGGGACGACTGCAACGACTGGCTGCTGAGCGATGACCTCAGAGAGGGGGAGGAGCTTAGCGAGGACTGCAGCGAGGGGTTGCTCAGCGACGAGTGCAGGGAGGCGGAGCTTGGGAACGAGTGACTGCTGAGAGATGATTGGATGTTGGGGTTGCTGAGAGATGATTGGATGTTGGGGTTGCTAAGCGACGACTGGAGGGAGGGGCTACTCGACGTGCCCTGCAGAGACGGCAGCAGACCTGAAGAAACATGTGATCAACGCCAGCATTAGAGCTGCTCTTTCTACATCATGTCTCCACTGCAGCGTTATATATCCAACTTTAACTCTCTGGTGCTCTTTGGAAACTGAAAAAGTTTAGTTTTGGTAAAGGATAAACAACAGTCACACTTGAGCTCCTCGCGGTCAGAAATGACGCACTGGAAATGAATGAGAGGAGTTTCCTCTAGTGGAAGCGTCTGGAACTGCAGCCGAACAACATTCACTGAAACATCATTTACTGAGATATCAACCTCACATTAGGAACAACTAACTTGTTTATATTTATGGCTTTGATTTTCTCAGTTTTAGAGAACAATGTGTCTTTGAAAATATATATTGCATATAAAAATTGAAAATGGTATTTTTGTGCATTTTTAATTACAATAAACGTAAAATTCTGTAACTTTTCAAAAGAGATCAAACTTCAGTCTGTCGCTCTAAAGCGTTCAAGATTTACGACAGTTTAAGTTAGAAATGTAATTTTCAGCTCTATGCTCAGAGAGTGAATAAATGGATTATAAATACAGTGTAAATATAATTAAGTACCATAAAATCCCCTAAAAATACAAAATATTAAATAATATAGTACATTAATTTCATCTAAATAATAAAATAATTCTGTCAGCTTTGAGTGACGACGCGCGAACAGCACCAGAGGGTTCAATAAAGGGCTGTGCAATAATATACAGTAATCTACATTTGAAGTGGATCAAAGCCTTTCATCAAAGTTATACAAGAATTATGAACAATACCCGATCTTGTCTTAGGACAACTTTAATCAACTTTAGGATCCAGTTCAAATGTTGACGACTGTAGTGACAGTACATCAGCACATCAGAGCCTGTGGAGGGGACTGATGTCTCACACCTGTGGAGTGGAAGGAGCTGGTGATGCCCAGCTGGGTGAGGGTGCAGGACAGGTTCCCGGTGCTGAGCGACGGGTATCCGGGCTCGTCCGGGTCCAGTGGCGTGGGAAGAGGAGACGGGAAGTGCAGACTGGACAGATCCGGCAGCGAGCCGCCCGTGTTCAACACTGATGGGCCGTGAGTAGCGCCGCCCTGCTGGTCCGGAGAGGGAAACACACTAC
>NC_140230.1:37072147-37079647 GCF_951802725.1 Rutilus rutilus
TGCGCTCATTTTTGACCGCGAGAAGTATGATTACTTTTTCAGGACTATTTAACCTTTTCGAATCATGTCCATGATTTTTTTGTGTGTTCACATTTCAAGTAAAAAAAAAAAAAAAACGTAACATTATATGGGTCAAATTTGACCGAAGAGCACCACAACATTTTTTGATTTTATGGAAAGATTCTGGGTGAGTAAGAACTGGACTGGTTGAAGATTGCAGATGTTCAAGAACCAAAAGCCTCTTCTAGTATGAGTGATCTGTAGAGAGTCGTCACCTGTTGAGCGCGCCGGTGGGCAGCTGGTGGAACATCTGGCTCTTGTCCGAGGGAAAGTTACTGTTCCAGTTCCTTCATGATTGACAAAAAACACCTGTTACTTTCAGAACTGAGAGCAGAATAAAGAGACGAGCAGCTTGAGAAAGAACCAGAGGAGCGAAAGAACCAGAGGAGCGACAGAACCAGAGGAGCGAAAGAACCAGAGGAGCGAAAGAACCAGAGGAGCGAAAGAACCAGAGGAGCGACAGAACCAGAGGAGCGACAGAACCAGAGGAGCGACAGAACCAGAGGAGCGAAAGAACCAGAGGAGCGAAAGAACCAGAGGAGCGAAAGAACCAGAGGAGCGACAGAACCAGAGGAGCGACAGAACCAGAGGAGCGAGAGAACCAGAGGAGCGAGAGAACCAGAGGAGCGACAGAACCAGAGGAGCGACAGAACCAGAGGAGCGAAAGAACCAGAGGAGCGACAGAACCAGTGGAGCGAAAGAACCAGGGGAGCGAAAGAACCAGAGGAGCGAAAGAACCAGAGGAGCGAAAGAACCAGAGGAGCGACAGAACCAGAGGAGCGACAGAACCAGAGGAGCGACAGAACCAGAGGAGCGAAAGAACCAGAGGAGCGAAAGAACCAGAGGAGCGAAAGAACCAGAGGAGCGACAGAACCAGAGGAGCGACAGAACCAGAGGAGCGAGAGAACCAGAGGAGCGAGAGAACCAGAGGAGCGACAGAACCAGAGGAGCGACAGAACCAGAGGAGCGAAAGAACCAGAGGAGCGACAGAACCAGAGGAGCGACAGACCCAGAGGAGCGAGAGAACCAGAGGAGCGACAGAACCAGAGGAGCAAGAGAACCAGAGGAGCGACAGAACCAGAGGAGCGAAAGAACCAGAGGAGCGAAAGAACCAGAGGAGCGAAAGAACCAGAGGAGCGACAGAACCAGAGGAGCGAAAGAACCAGTGGAGCGAAAGAACCAGAGGAGCGACAGAACCAGAGGAGCGAAAGAACCAGAGGAGCGAAAGAACCAGAGGAGCGACAGAACCAGAGGAGCGAAAGAACCAGTGGAGCGAAAGAACCAGAGCGACAGAACCAGAGGAGCGAAAGAACCAGTGGAGCGAAAGAACCAGAGGAGCGACAGAACCAGAGGAGCGAAAGAACCAGAGGAGCGAAAGAACCAGAGGAGCGACAGAACCAGAGGAGCGACAGAACCAGAGGAGCGAGAGAACCAGAGGAGCGAAAGAACCATAGGAGCGACAGAACCAGAGGAGCGAGAGAACCAGTGGAGCGACAGAACCAGAGGAGCGAGAGAACCAGAGGAGCGACAGAACCAGAGGAGCGACAGAACCAGAGGAGCAAGAGAACCAGAGGAGCGACAGAACCAGAGGAGCGGAAGAACCAGAGGAGCGAGAGAACCAGAGGAGCGAGCGAACCAGAGCGAGAGAACCAGTGGAGCGAAAGAACCAGAGGAGCGAGAGAACCAGTGGAGCGAAAGAACCAGAGGAGCGAGAGAACCAGAGCGAGAGAACCAGAAGAGCGAGAGAACCAGAAGAGCGAGAGAACCAGAGGAGCGAGAGAACCAGTGGAGCGAAAGAACCAGAGGAGCGAGAGAACCAGAGGAGCGAGAGAACCAGAAGAGCGACAGAACCAGAGGAGCGACAGAACCAGAAGAGCGAGAGAACCAGTGGAGCGAGAGAACCAGTGGAGCGAGAGAACCAGAAGAGCGACAGAACCAGAGGAGCGACAGAACCAGAAGAGCGACAGAACCAGAAGAGCGAGAGAACCAGTGGAGCGAGAGAACCAGAAGAGCGACAGAACCAGAGGAGCGACAGAACCAGAGGAGCGACAGAACCAGAGGAGCAAGAGAACCAGTGGAGCGAGAGAATCAGAGGAGCGAAAGAACCAGAGGAGCGAAAGAACCAGAGGAGCGACAGAACCAGAGGAGCGAAAGAACCAGAGGAGCGAAAGAACCAGAGGAGCAAGAGAACCAGAGCGAGAGAACCAGAGGAGCGAAAGAACCAGAGGAGCGAGAGAACCAGAGCGAGAGAACCAGAGGAGCGAAAGAACCAGAGGAGCGAAAGAACCAGAGGAGCGAAAGAACCAGAGGAGCGAAAGAACCAGAGGAGCGAAAGAACCAGAGGAGCAAGAGAACCAGAGCGAGAGAACCAGAGGAGCGAAAGAACCAGAGGAGCGAGAGAACCAGAGCGAGAGAACCAGAGGAGCGAAAGAACCAGAGGAGCGAAAGAACCAGAGGAGCGAAAGAACCAGAGGAGCGACAGAACCAGAGCGAGAGAACCAGAGGAGCGAAAGAACCAGAGGAGCGAGAGAACCAGAGCGAGAGAACCAGAGGAGCGAAAGAACCAGAGGAGCGAAAGAACCAGAGGAGCGACAGAACCAGAGGAGCAAGAGAACCAGAGCGAGAGAACCAGAGGAGCGAAAGAACCAGAGGAGCGAGAGAACCAGAGCGAAAGAACCAGAGGAGCGACAGAACCAGAGGAGCGAAAGAACCAGAGGAGCGAAAGAACCAGAGGAGCGAAAGAACCAGAGGAGCGAAAGAACCAGAGGAGCGAGAGAACCAGAGGAGCAAGAGAACCAGAGGAGCGAAAGAACCAGAGGAGCGAGAGAACCAGAGCGAAAGAACCAGAGGAGCGACAGAACCAGAGGAGCGAAAGAACCAGAGGAGCGAAAGAACCAGAGGAGCGAAAGAACCAGAGGAGCGAAAGAACCAGAGGAGCGACAGAACCAGAGGAGCGACAGAACCAGAGGAGCGACAGAACCAGAGGAGCGAAAGAACCAGAGGAGCGACAGAACCAGAGGAGCGAGAGAACCAGTGGAGCGAGAGAACCAGTGGAGCGAGAGAACCAGAGGAGCGAAAGAACCAGAGGAGCGAAAGAACCAGAGGAGCGAAAGAACAAGAGGAGCGAAAGAACCAGAGGAGCAAGAGAACCAGTGGAGTGAGAGAACCAGAGGAGCGAAAGAACCAGAGGAGCGAGAGAACCAGAAGAGCGAGAGAACCAGAGGAGCAAGAGAACCAGTGGAGTGAAAGAACCAGAGGAGCGAAAGAACCAGAGGAGCGAAAGAACCAGAGGAGCGACAGAACCAGAGGAGCGACAGAACCAGAGGAGCGAGAGAACCAGAGGAGCGAGAGAACCAGAGGAGCGAGAGAACCAGAGGAGCGACAGAACCAGAGGAGCGACAGAACCAGAGGAGCGACAGAACCAGAGGAGCGAAAGAACCAGAGGAGCGACAGAACCAGAGGAGCGAGAGAACCAGAGGAGCGAGAGAACCAGTGGAGCGAGAGAACCAGAGGAGCGAAAGAACCAGAGGAGCGAAAGAACCAGAGGAGCGAAAGAACCAGAGGAGCGAAAGAACAAGAGGAGCGAAAGAACCAGAGGAGCAAGAGAACCAGTGGAGCGAGAGAACCAGAGGAGCGAGAGAACCAGAAGAGCGAGAGAACCAGAGGAGCAAGAGAACCAGTGGAGCGAAAGAACCAGAGGAGCGAAAGAACCAGAGGAGCGAAAGAACCAGAGGAGCGACAGAACCAGAGGAGCGACAGAACCAGAGGAGCGAGAGAACCAGAGGAGCGAGAGAACCAGAGGAGCGACAGAACCAGAGGAGCGACAGAACCAGAGGAGCGAGAGAACCAGAGGAGCGAGAGAACCAGAGGAGCGAGAGAACCAGAGGTGGAGCGAGAGAACCAGAGGAGCGAGAGAACCAGAGGAGCGAGAGAACCAGAGGAGCGAAAGAACCAGAGGAGCGACAGAACCAGAGGAGCGACAGAAACAGAGGAGCGAGAGAACCAGAGGAGCGAGAGAACCAGTGGAGCGAGAGAACCAGAGGAGCGAGAGAACCAGAGGAGCGAGAGAACCAGTGGAGCGAGAGAACCAGAGGAGCGAGAGAACCAGAGGAGCGACAGAACCAGAGGAGCGACAGAAACAGAGGAGCGAGAGAACCAGAGGAGCGAGAGAACCAGTGGAGCGAGAGAACCAGAGGAGCGAGAGAACCAGAGGAGCGAGAGAACCAGTGGAGCGAGAGAACCAGAGGAGCGAGAGAACCAGAGGAGCGAGAGAACCAGAGGAGCGAGAGAACCAGTGGAGCGAGAGAACCAGAGGAGCAAGAGAACCAGAGGAGCAAGAGAACCAGTGGAGCGAGAGAACCAGAGGAGCGACAGAACCAGAGGAGCGACAGAACCAGAGGAGCGAGAGAACCAGAGGAGCGAGAGAACCAGTGGAGCGAGAGAACCAGAGGAGCGAGAGAACCAGAGGAGCGAGAGAACCAGAGGAGCGAGAGAACCAGAGGAGCGAGAGAACCAGTGGAGCGAGAGAACCAGAGGAGCGAGAGAACCAGAGGAGCGAGAGAACCAGAGGAGCGAGAGAACCAGTGGAGCGAGAGAACCAGAGGAGCAAGAGAACCAGAGGAGCAAGAGAACCAGTGGAGTGAAGGACAGATTCAGAGAAGGAAGAGCAGAGCAGGATGTGTGTGTGTGTTTAGAGCGAGGAGAGGTTAAACACAGACAGTACCATCTGACCTGCGCACATTCACCTTCAGTCTGTTAGTGTGTGTGTGTGTGTGTGTGTGTGTGTGCGTTAAAAGCGTTCAGATGTTTCTGATCTATCATCACCAGTGTTTGCTGAGATCCCCTCCATCAGAACACAACGAACATCTCAGAGAGATGAAGATTAAGATCAGAATCATTCAACCAGAGCAAGACGAGGAACAGCAGCAAAGACTAAAGAGGAGCGTCTCCTGAGAGACACGAACAGAAGAGCAGATGAGAAGATGCAGATTCTGTTACTCACACACACTCTCTCTCACACACACACACTCACACACACTCTCTCTCACACACACACTCACTCACTCTCACACACACACTCTCTCTCTCTCTCTCTCTTTCACACACACTCATACACACTCTCTCTTTCACACACTCACACACAAACACACACACTCTCTCTTTCTCTCTCACACACACTCACTCACTCACACACACACACACACACACACTCTCTCTCTCTCTCTCTCTCTCTCACACACACACACACGGCACTGTCCACAAACAGGGTTCAAATCCCGACTCGTGACATCTCACAGTAAAAGTCAGTGATGACATCACTAAGAGCCTCTCGATGGGAAGCAGCACATAATCTAAACTCATGTAGAGTTGCTGTCGCTGTAGACCAACCGCTGTAACCCGTGTTCACTATTATTATTATTAACTCTTTACCGCCCCGCACAGAATACTCCAGCGATCCGTCTGACTCTGTACTGTATAACTGTACTGTACTCTACTACTGTACTGTACTACTGTATAACTGTACTCTACTGTACTGTACTGTATTTAACACGTCAATTTCCAAGCCTGTAAATTATCAATATGATATTTTTCCCTCGATCTCCTGCAGTCCTTCTGTCTCTGATCATTTTCACTCTTTTATCAAGTAAAAGTCTTTCAGTATAACTGTACTCTACTGTATAACTGTACTCTACTGTATAACTGTACTGTACTACTGTACTGTATAACTGTACTCTACTGTATAACTGTACACGCGTCCTCCTTCAGCTCGAGCTCCACGAGTCTTTCTGCTGTCAAATCTGACCTGATTTTATCAAACGCAAGAATAACTTTGATATTGTTAGTAATATTTCAGCTGGACTGAAGCAGCTTTACTTGATTATCATCATTTATTATAGAAATCATGAGTATCAAATATGATCATCAGGCTTTAGAGGAAGGTTTATCTGTTCTTCCCTCAATCATCATTGTATTGCATTATGTTTTACAACTACAGATCATAAAACTAAGCGTTACTCAGACTAATATTACTGGCAGATATTGATATTGATATGTCCGTATCTGCGGTACAGTTATTAAGATCTCACTGATTCAGTATTAGTGTCGTTCACTGACTCTCTGCTGGAAGAAGAGTGACGGCGTCTGAAACCCGTCTCGTGGAAAGCGCCGCATCACTGTGAGCGAATATGAGTGTGAACCAATGAGACGTTACCTTCTCCAGCTGGGGTCAGGGGGCGGAGTCAGATACACCGCACTGCTGTGAGGGTTGTCCAGCTGGGGTCAGGGGTCAAGGACACAAACAGCACACACACACACACACATCTGCATCATAATTCTACTCGCATAATAAACCTCATCGTAAGAGATGAAGACCTGATTGCTCCTCATATCAGCCACTCGCATTACTAGCCGATTATTAATGAGCGGAGCAACGGGTCTCAAAACTCACGGTTCCGATCGTTTACGCTTATTTGAGCCACGGATCGGATAATTGTTTGGATCAGCGAAGAAAACAAAAGAACAAGACATATACAGTATATATGGGGGGGTTAACATTGCTTTTCATTTATTACTTAAAGCTCACCGACGTTCTTCAATACCGCATCACAAACTACTAGCCTGACTGATAAAGGTCACACATTATTAAACACAAGTGGACAGTCAGTAATAAAATAAGAACAAATACACAAATTACAAGCAGAGATCAACACTAAACGTTACAAAAACAGTATATGAATAATTAACTCTAAATTTAAAATAACACTATTTGTTCACTGTAGAAAATTAAATATAGTTTCTTCTTTGTTAAAGCAGTATTTTGTTGTTTTATTCACATTAATGACAGACGGCAGCAGGAATATTAGGCTACTGTCACTTTAAGAGCGAATAAACTGACAAACATCCGGTTTCTTCCTGTTCACTGACGACAGAACCGGGAGACACTCGCCAAGACGGTGTGTGTGTGTGTGTCCGTTCAAGAGTGTGTGTGTGTGTGTGTGTCCGTTCAAGAGTGTGTGTGTGTGTGTGTGTGTTCAAGAGCGAGGAACCAATTCAGTGTTCGAGCGCCTCTCTCTCTCTCTCTCTCTCTCTGCGAGTGTCTGTGTGTGTGTCCGTTCAAGAGTGTGTGTGTGTCCGTTCAAGAGTGTGTGTGTGTGTGTGTGTGTGTGTGTGCGTTCAAGAGCGAGGAACCAATTCAGTGTTCGAGCGCCTCTCTCTCTCTCTCTCTCGCTCTCTCTGCGAGTGTGTGTGTGTGTGTGTGGCTGTGTGTGTGTGTCCGTTCAAGAGTGTGTGTGTGTGTGTGTGTGTGTGTGCGTTCAAGAGCGAGGAACCAATTCAGTGTTCGAGCGCCTCTCTCTCTCTCTCTCTCGCTCTCTCTGCGAGTGTGTGTGTGTGTGTGTGTGTGTGGCTGTGTGTGTGTGTCCGTTCAAGAGTGTGTGTGTG
>NC_140230.1:37082147-37092147 GCF_951802725.1 Rutilus rutilus
CACTACAGTTAATCAAATCGTTAAATGCCAAATTAAAATAAATAGTTTAAAAAATCATAATAAAACACTTAATAAAAATGAATGAAATCAAAATAAATATGTAGATGCAATATCTCATGTGTTGTCATGTGACCATGAACCCTCATCAGAGAAGCGCAGACGTGAACGTGTCGTTCAGTTACTGAAATCAATCTCAGGTCAAATGTGTTCGGCTGACAAACAAGTCTGGGAGTCTTTCCTGCCGCAGCGAGGGCTAACCTGGGCTAACGTCTGCTTAACCCTGGGTTAAAGATACAGTGTGAAGCAATATAGCAAACATCTGAAGATACAGCATGCAACATGTTTACACATGCATGAGCAAAAGAGCATGTTTCAGGGTCAGAGGTCAACCTAATCAAGGTCAACCACAGTTTCCCAATCCAGAGAGAAGTGTGTGTTGACATTCGACCGCGCACACACACACACAGTCTGAGATTTCCCCGCTGCTCTGGACACACACCAGCGCAGGAGGAGAGCGCGCACACACACACACACACACACACACACACACAGATGCTGTGTCTCTGTTCTCCTGCTCACACTTCGTCCTGGCTGGAAGTATGGAGTTTTGAGTGTGTTGCGGAAGAGAGCACACAAGCTTTGGGACATATGGGGGACATTTGGGGCAACTTTCCTTTTTTTTTTACAAAAATGTTTTATTTTTGTATAAAATATTTTTTATATATTTTTTATATAACATATAATATTGTATAAAATATTTTTTGTATTTACAAACTTTTAATTTTTTATTTTGTTTAATTAAAATAAAATAAAAACACTTACTAAACCATAAAAATGTTTGAATCAGATTCATTTGAAAATCTAAATAATACACTTACTAAAAAATTTCATTACAAAATGCAAAATTAAAAGAAACCATTTTAAATAAAAATAATTAAATAAAACTAAAACATTTAGCAGACGCCTTTGTCCAAAGCGACAAGTTTAAAACTTACTAAAACGTAACATTTTAAAATGTAAAATAAAAACCAAATCAAAACATTATTGTATTTGATAGCCTGAATATCATTAATCAGATGATGAGGTGAAAGGGTAAAGGTCAGGGTGACCAGCCCACATCAGCTTCACTAAACCAGCTCTGACAGACAGCAGTATCACTGTGACATCACACACACACACACACACACACACACACACAGGTACATGTCCAAGAAATACCATCACACATTCTGGCAGTGAACCTAGATCAAGTGAATTAGACATCAGACTGTAATTCTGCTGACTTCATATGTGATGTTTAAACGTATACACTGAGATTGATGTGTGTGTGTGTATGTGTGTGTTCATGCTAATCTGCTGCTAACCGCTTCCTGTCTGACAGACTAATCAAACTCACACACGTATTTAACGTTCTTTTAATGTCGTTTACCGTCAGAGTGGCTCTTCTAACATCTACCATATAATTAAAGTCTCTTTGACGTCTTTCCTTTACTCCATTTTCATGGTAACAGCGTTATTGTCATTAGCTTCCGTTAGCTAGCGCGCTACTACCTGTTCGCGCGCGCTCCTGCCAGCCGCCGAGCGCGCTCACGAGACGAGAGTAAAACACGGATTTGACGTTTTTCAGCGGGAACGTCGGAACCGCGATCCGGTTCCCGTGAGTGTGTGTGTGTGTGTGTGTGTGTTTTACCCGGGTGGAGGTGAGGTCCATCATGACCTGCTGGAACGCCGCCGTCTCCTCAGCCTGTCTCTGCGTGTGGAGCGCGATCTTCTCGCTGAACTTTCGCGGGTTTGAGGGAACAGAACCGCCGTGATTCGGTCCCGGTGCCGGTCCGCATGATCCCGCGGAGGACATGATGATGATCGAACCCCGAACTCACATACAAACCCGAAGAACCGACACACACACTCACTGACAGAGAGAGATAGACGAGCCCTCTAGGGGCACGAGCGAGACTTACACGCGCACACACACTGTACACACTCAACATTCAAACTCAACACACACACACTGTACACACTCAACATTCAAACTCAACACACACACACTGACGGACTTACAGCACAACTAGTATTGAAAATGGCGTTTTCATTTATTTTTTTACATTTTAATATTTAATTAAATTGTAATGTGTGTTTTACTTTGTTTTATTAGAAATCATTACTTTTAACATTACTTTTTATGATTTAAGTTTGAGCAAGTTTTTATTTAGATTTTTTAAAACCATTTTTATGGGTTATTTTTCATTTGAAATAATTTACATTTTTCACGTAATTATTTTAGTAAATTAATCATTTTAAGTTTGCATTTAATTATGTAATTATTTTAGTGAGCGTTTCTTTTTCTTTGTTTTTATTTTTGTTCATTTTTATTTCTTACTATAAAAAATATTATTTATATAAAATTATTTCTAGACCTACAAAAGTAATGGAAGTTAATAAAATATTATAAATTTAGGAACATTTTTATAGTGAATATACATTTTCCACGTCAAGCTCTAAAATATTTTATTGGGTAGAAATCGCTATTTGTTGTGAGTAAAAAAAATGTCCCCCTGTAATTAATAATTGTCTCCCTCAAAAATGACATATTTTTGCATTTTTTCCTTGAAAAAAAGATTATTCATGCCTTAAAATATCTTGAATGTAACTCGACACCCTTGCCTCATTTAGTATGTGCGGTTCTATGAATATGCAAATGAGCCCCGCCTCCACTCACTCACTCAGCTCAGAGATCCACTGGTTGACGATCACACGTTGATCTGATTGGTTACAAGGTAGTTTGTGAAGTCAGAAACACCAGCGATTTCAAAGCGTGTTTTTGAGACTGTCTTTGGTACAATAACGTGTGTAATAACGTAATAATTTTACAATCAATCAATCACTCCTTTACAATCAATCACTCTTTACAATCAATCACTCCTTTACAATCAATCACTCTTTACAATCAATCACTCCTTTACAATCAATCACTCCTTTACAATCAATCACTCCTTTACAATCAATCACTCCTTTACAATCAATCACTCCTTTACAATCAATCACTCCTTTACAATCAATCACTCCTTTACAATCAATCACTCCTTTACAATCAATCACTCTTTACAATCAATCACTCCTTTACAATCAATCACTCCTTTACAATCAATCACTCTTTACAATCAATCACTCCTTTACAATCAATCACTCTTTACAATCAATCACTCCTTTACAATCAATCACTCTTTACAATCAATCACTCCTTTACAATCAATCACTCCTTTACAATCAATCACTCTTTACAATCAATCACTCCTTTACAATCAATCACTCTTTACAATCAATCACTCCTTTACAATCAATCACTCCTTTACAATCAATCACTCCTTTACAATCAATCACTCTTTACAATCAATCACTCCTTTACAATCAATCACTCTTTACAATCAATCACTCCTTTACAATCAATCACTCCTTTACAATCAATCACTCCTTTACAATCAATCACTCTTTACAATCAATCACTCCTTTACAATCAATCACTCTTTACAATCAATCACTCCTTTACAATCAATCACTCCTTTACAATCAATCACTCTTTACAATCAATCACTCCTTTACAATCAATCACTCTTTACAATCAATCACTCCTTTACAATCAATCACTCCTTTACAATCAATCACTCCTTTACAATCAATCACTCTTTACAATCAATCACTCCTTTACAATCAATCACTCTTTACAATCAATCACTCTTTACAATCAATCACTCTTTACAATCAATCACTCCTTTACAATCAATCACTCCTTTACAATCAATCACTCCTTTACAATCCCACATTAATATAACACTGCCTAACACAGATTTAAACTGAAGAAAACACCAGAAAATGTAGAAAAATATCTATGAAGACTTTATTCTGTGCATGAGCTCCAGTAAATAAACGAGTGCTTTCTGACTATATTGAAATGTTGTGTATTTAAAGGTGCAGTCTGTAAGAATGACAGCTAGTTGTGGAATGAGGTACTGCAGGATCGTTGTTTCCCCGCCTCCTCAGACTCGCCGCTCACGAGGGTGGCCAGTTTAAGGACGCACAACAGGAACGAGCACGGAGACTCACACACTGTAAGTTGATGAGTTTATTTATCCACGTTTTAATATGCTCTCGTTCATAGAGATTTTTAAATGAATACTTTTTAGGTTGGGTAGAATCTGCAATCTCTGACCCAGTTTGTTTGCGTGCTGCAATACGCTGTGTTTCCCATCAACTGGCATCCCGGGTGTCGAAATACTATTGGCTGAGCTGGCAGTGGGCGGAGTCACACAGACCAAAACAAAAACAGACAGACAACACGGAATGTGTGAAATAATACGTAAAATAACTGGCTTTAGGAGTGTTTTTCACAGAAACCAGTGTATGAACTTAGCATGTTTCCTATATCTGCAAACATATTATGGTATTTTATGCTTTAGTAGAGTGAAAAAGCTACATTCAGCACCTTTAAAGCACAAGCGCTCCGATCAGACTTTACAGAACAGAACCGCAGTAACCAGAGCGAATCCCGTGAGCAGGAACGTGACTTTATGGATGCGATGCTTCGGAGAGGCCGATTCCTGCCACAGCAGTCCAGCGATGGAGATGTAGATGAAGATCCCGGACGCCAGACCCTCGACGGCACATCGGACCAGCTGACCCGGAACGCTGGGATTCATCCCGACCATTCCCATTCCCATCCCCATCCCGATCCCGATTCCCACCGGACAGGAGAGGGAGAACAGAAAGAGGCATCCGGACGTCACGGCCTGACGGAGACCGTAGTGACTCATCCGTACGGAGAGACTGAACGCCACGATTCCCTGCCGGAGAAACAGCGTCACACAAATCTGCGGGATTAGTTCAGGAACCGGCTTGGATCCGGCGCTCAGACCCTCGACCAGAGCACACACACACAGGCAGAACACCAGGAGAAACACACGCAGACCGACGTGCTCCGGAGAGGCGGATCCGTAGGTCCCGGAGAGACGAGGGGAATGACCGGGAGAATCCCGACTCTGGGTCATGTGAGGGTCTATGAGCGCCTGTTTCTCGAGGGATTCGTCGGCCCCGGAGAGACGGCGGGAACACCCGGAAGAATCCCGACTCTTGGTCACGTGAGGGTCAATGAGCGCCTGTTTCTCGAGGGATTCGTCAGCCCCGGAGAGACGGCGGGAACACCCGGAAGAATCCCGACTCTTGGTCACGTGAGGGTCTACGAGCGCCTGTTTCTGGAGGGATTCGCAGCCCATCGGATCTCGGAACGCCAGCAGCATCTGCTCCAGCACGAACACCAGAAGGAATCCCATGGACACGAGGAACTCGGCCAGCGGGAAATGAAGCTGCAAAGACAGAGACTCTCTTTAATAACATGTTTAACATCAGAGAACGTTTTAACTCCTCCTTCTTTGATTGATTAGTTAATAATAATAATAATAATAATAATAATAATAATAATGATAATTAATGACTGACCGCGAGGCCGAGCCGGCTGAAGGTCTCTCTGGCGTGGGTCAGGTAATCGGGCAGCAGATTCAGCAAACATGAGCAAAGAAACACGCCATCAGACAAACATGAGGCCAGACCCATGACTCCGAGCCGCACACCTGAGGGACACACAGAGAGGATCATGGGACACCGACACACAGAGAGGATCATGGGACACCGACACACAGAGAGGATCATGGGATACCGACTTTAGCTTTACTTCATGACAGTTAATAACTTTCTGTAGACAAAAACTCTCATTACTCGTGCTCGTTACTGTACTGATAGCAAAATATTATATTATTTAAATTATAATTAGTGTACACTGAGGTATTACTTGCTATACAGAATTAATCGTATTAAAGTACAAAAGATATTTTGAAGAATGCCGGTCACCAGTTGATGGACCCGTTTACTTCCAGTGTTTATTGTGCTGTGAAACGATGAATCGCATCCAAAATAAAAGTTTGTGTTTACATAATATATGTGTGTGTGCTGTGTATAATTATTTTGTATATATAAATACACACACATGCATGTATATATTTAAGACAAATGTATTATTTAGATATAAAATATTTATATTTAATATATGTAATATTAATTATTTATAAATATTTATACAGTATATACATGCATATATGAGTTTTGTTACGATAAAACGTTGCCCAGCACTAATACGGGGAAATATATACTATAATAATGAATAAAGTATAATTATCAATTATTATTGGCGCTGAATTGTTCATTTGCAACAAATGTAATATTCAAAAAAAGTTCAAAAGAACTGCATTTATTTGAAATAAACATTTTTGTGACGTGATAAATATCTTTACTTTCACTAAAAAGTACTATGGAAGTCAATGGAGTTCATCAATGTTCAGCAGAAGACAGAAACTCACAGGTTTGGAACAACTCGAGGGACAGTAAATGATGACAGAATTAACTTTTTTAGGTGAACTATCACTTTAATTGTAAACAGTTACGCTGTGTCTGAGCAGCCCTGAGTGATCCCAGTGCTGAGAGATGATGGGTTAGTGTAGAGATGATCCTGAAGTTCACCTGCAGCTCGTCTGATCACACACACCGGGCCGAAGCCGCACAGAAGACTGAAGCACAGCATCAGAGTCAGCATCTCCAGCTCGGTCTGAAGCCTGGCTCCAGCAGGGGACACGGTTAACATTACAGACATCACATTTCCCACATGTTACTACTTTTCACTGTATAATTGTGTTCTTTATACATTGGAATGGTTCTATTATCGAAGTACTTACCAGTACACATAAACTGAAGCAGATTATCTGAGTTGTTTGTGTTGCAATGCTGGATCTCTTCTACATTAAACTTCTCTTCATGATTCAAACAAACACTAAACGAGACTGAATCATAAGCGTCCGCCAATAACTTCCCACACGTCCTGAGTTTTGTTCGTATTTGACATGTTATGAGAACATCACTCGAGCTGATCGTGGGTTTGTCTTGAGGTTTGTTCCCGTAAAGCTGCACTTCTTCTGATCCTGCTTTCGGGAAGCGCACGGTGAGTCACAACATGTTCCAAATCTGATTCATTTCAGTGAACGATTCAGTGGACGAGTCAGTTGCCTGAACGATTCAGATTGAGATTGTAACATCCAATTCATTACAGAGATCCGGCTCAAAAGAGTGAATCACCTGCGAACCGGGCATCAATATGAGTCACAGCTGTCCACAACTTGTCTAAACCTGCTCAAAGAACATCACAAACATGAACTAAATGCCTGCAACCAGTGATTTGGGCATATACACTGAATAACTTATGATATACACCGAATAACTTTATTACAGACGGCGCTATTTAACCTTTCAAACAAAAAAAAATTAAGTCGCTTTGCTGTGTAGCCTATAATGTTTGTACGCGTCACTGGTAATGGAAACCACCCCCCAAATCTCTATAAAATTATTAAAAATCATTTTTAAGTAATCACAAAGGACGATTGTGATTGGTCCATCCGTCCTGACTCGCGTGGAGAAAAGTAACAGGGATCACGTGACTGTGCGTGTCTCTAACATGGGTCTGAAAAACATTAGCGACACTGAGACACTTTAAAATACTTTGAAGTAAGCAAATACTTCATATAATATACTTTAATATACTGACAAATAAACAAAAAAAATAGTTTTTAAACTCACTTCATTGCGGAGGCGCGTGATGATGTGCTATTGGTCAGCGTCTCTCCACAGCCCCGCCCACACGCCGAACGCGGATGTGAATCACACTGAATCAAGTGAACCAGAAGATCCGGATCCACACAGGGAACTATCCGCGTATGCTCGCATAATAACCCGAACACGCGTGTGTGAAGGATGCGAGAACCCGATATAGTGTCCGGGGACGTCAACTCCACCGAGCGAGTGAGTAAAACGTGCAGATAACACTAGAAACGCGGTTTGTTTACTGTGATTGATTGACAGCTCCACATACAGACACATCATCAGCTGTTGTTTATGCTGCTGTAATCTAATCTTCATATGTGCACTCCGCCTGTTTGATAGCACATGCTGATATTATATCTATTCCGTTTGCAAAGCTAGTTTGGTGAGTGTATAGAACTAGAGAAATGGGTCTCTTATTATATGTGTGTGAAGTCCAAGCCCTACCAGGATGTCCACATCCTCCCACAGACAGACAGGTAGAAGACAGACAGGTAGAGCTCGTTGAACCTCACGTGTCACTCTACCTGAAACAGGTTATTTACTTCCACACTGTTACAAATGTCATTTTGTTAGTGTTCAGTGTTAAAACACTGCAGGTCATACCATTGATTTTGTTTCCATGCACTGGCCAGTTTTGAGGTCTGTTTTGCTTCCATAATACGCGACTAGTGGGAAGAAATCATCCGAAATGCACTTTGAAGTGTTTATTTTCTTGCACTTGATATATTTGCATCTGTAGATCTTTAAAGGCGGTGAGTTTGAGTCATACATCTCCACTTCAGCAGCTGTACACACACCAGACTTCACAGTGTTATTCATATCTATACACTCAAGGTTTACTCATAGATCATTTGCATGATTTATACAACATTTTACCCCTAAAACATGGTGAAAATATATTTATTTGCATCTGTTGACAGTATTTTCTGATTTATGGAGTGATATTAAATCCAGAATCCCTTCAAAGCATTTAATATGTCAACAAAATCAAGCAAGAATCTCAAGCCTGGCTAATTCCAATGTTCTGGGAATTTATGCAAATTAGTGCATATTTAATTAGATAATGCATTATTTGCATATTTAACACTTGTGCGGTCCTTATTTGTGAACCACACTCATGTTCTTTAGAATTATGAACCTGGCTTTATCCAATGTTCTGGGAATTTATGCAAATGAGTGCATATTTAATTAGATAATGCCTCATTTTTATATTTTTATTTTTATTTTTGCCCGTCTGTATTAGGATGCTGAGGAGGCAGTGGAGAGCGGGCTGATCCTGGACGATGGAGTCCTGTACTCGGAGGACTGGAGCGTCGAGCCGCGCTGTGTGAGTCAATCACACACACACACACACACACACACACACAAACACACACACACTCTGGCTGAAAGGGTTAAAGCCCCTGATCGTAGTGATGTGGATGTTTGCAGAAGCTCTGCTATTCAGACACTTTATACAATAGATCGCTGTAAAGCAGCAGTTTTACAGTATTACTTTTTTTTTTTAAACAGTGTCGCTTTCAATTACAATTACACTCGGCCTCTACTATAAAGCAGCTCTCCAGTGTGTTCGTTTTTACTCGGGTCTGACCTCAAAGAAGGCGGAGCCTCAGAGCCACACCCACCTCTTACATCATCACCGTGGACCAATGGGAGTTCGGAGGTTTCCAAAAAAACTTTTTCAGAAACTTTTTTTCTGGACTTTAGTTCGTAATGACGTCACACCAGTTTGTGTTTCAGTTTCACTTGAAGTATATCAGGCCCTTTAATGCATCAAAAATGACGAAGATGATGTTCCAAAACTGTGTGCTGTTCAATTTACAGTGGAAAACTTGTATTACAATGTTATATTGTCTGTTTCACTGACAAAAGAAAGTCACACAAGTTTGGAACAATATGAGGGGGAGTAAATGATGATAGAATCTTTATTTTTGGATTAAGTCCAGATTGCAAAAGCGAATGTGACGTGTAACCCATCCAAGACACTGCACACATGCTAGGAGCAGAGAGTAGTGAACTCACACACACACACTCTCACTCACTCACTCACTCACTCACTTACACACTCACACTCACTCACTCCCTCACACTCACTCACTTACACTCTCACTCACTTACACACTCACACTCACTTACACACTCACTCACTCACTCACTCACTTACACACTCACTTACACACTCACTTACACACTCTCACTCACTCACACTCACTCACTCACTCTCACTCACTCACTCACTCACTCTCACTCACTCACTCACTCACTCACTCACTCTCACTCACTCACTCTCACTCACTCACTCACT
>NC_140230.1:37097147-37117147 GCF_951802725.1 Rutilus rutilus
TGAATGACGCGGGCTCTCTGGTGCTCCTGGAGGATCCGCTGGTTCCAGATCCCACAGAACTGAAGCTGTCAGACTCAGACTGGCCCTCAGATGCGCAGTCGCAGTCGCAGTCGCAGTCGCAGGCAGAAGAGCAGAAGAACGGCACGAACGCAGACACACTCCTGTCTCTATCGGCTCCTGCAGGCGCAGACACACTCCTGTCTGTGTCTCTAACGGCTCCTGCAAACGCAGACGCAGCCACGCAGACGCATGCAGACGAGATGTGACCCTCTGTTAGATACGGTTCTATGGAGTCAATGTTGTGCCATAATTAAAGGGGTGGTTGATTATGATTTGACTTTTCTGACTTTAGTTAGTGTGTAATGTTGCTGTTTGAGCATAAACATCATCTGCAAAGTTACGATGCTCAAAGTTCAAAGCAAAGGGAGATTTTCTTTAACAGAAATTGCTTTTTAAGGACTACAACAAACGGCTGGTAGAGACTACACCACATTCCTCCCGGGTTAGTGACATCACCAGCCCAAAAATTTACATAATCCCCGCCCCCGGAACACGATTTATAGATTATCAACACAGAATATGCTAATCAATGACTAGAAGATAACTACTTCATCACCTAACCCTTCAGAAATGTCCTGTTGCTTCTACATGTTGTCACTTCTTCTCGAGTCTCTCCATCATTGACTGACTCCGGTTTGAACATAAAAGCCTAAAAGTTGTTAAAAAATGTCAGTGCATGTGTATGTGAGGTAATCAGAGCTGCTAACACACACACACACACAAGCTCTTGAAGCTCCGCCCTCTGTGCCGGGAGCAGCAGCTCATTTGCATTTAAAGGGACAGACACAAAAACAGTGCGTTTTTGCTCACCCTCAAAAAGGGACCATTTTGACATGTTATATAAAAATATCTGTGGGGAATTTAGAGCAAAACCTTCACACACACTCTTATTTTACATCTGTGAAAAGGGCATTACCACCCCTTTAAACAAACAAATCCAGCATTTTGCAAACAAACTCGATCTGCTTTGCAAAGGAAAACTGGACTCACAAACAAACAGAAAGCAATGTGGAAATACAAACGTCTATTTGAGTGAAAACGCAGAGGAGTAACAGATATATATTGTGTTTTACAAATATAAAGAATCATGAAACCCTCCTTTCAATTAAATTAAATGTTCTCATTAATTTATATAGAACGACAGAAATAGGCTCGTTCAGTGTAGACATAATCACTAATTTAGTCATTTCGCAGGCGTCCGATGTAGAAAAAATGTCAAAAGCAATTCAGTTTGTTTTGCGAGTCGAGTTTTCCTTTGCAAAGCCGATCGAGTTAGTTTGCATAATGCTGGATTTGTTTGCTTCTTAATTATGGCACAAAATTCACTCCATACGGTTCTGCATTATTTATTCCCACTGAACTCAGACACGGGTGTGTTTGAGCAGCCAGTGTCGTCGTCATCATCATCATCATGTGCTTTAGTGTGTCACAACACAGAAATTAATACATATTAATAGGGACATTTCTGTTTGTACGTTCAATTTGTTTAGTACTGATTTGGTTGTCACTTGTGCTGCTTTTTATGGAAACTTGTTTCCGCCACAGAATTATAAAATAAAACAGGTAATTGCGACTTTTTATTCCGCAATTCTGACCTTTTTTCGCAAATGCAAGTTTATATCGTGACTTTTGCATTTCTGGCTCCGAGTGAGATCTAGATATCAGACCTGAGTGAGTGTGAACGGATCTGATGTCAAACCGCTTCAGAATATCCATGTTTTCCTGCTTCCGATGCAAGGATTGGGTCTCTTTTCTTATTTTATTGTCTTCTGAATAAAAGTTACATTCATAATGTTTTGTTGTTGTTGTTGTTGTTGTTGTTGTTGTTGTTGTTGTTGTTAATTTGAGCCATTAACCATTAAAGAAAGACAGAATTAAGTCCTGAAAACAGATATTAGAATTAAAGTTTAGAATTAAACTATTTAAAATGAACAAAAAATTAAGATTTAAAGCAGTTAAAATAAAAAATAAAACAAAGTTTTGAATGAAACTAGTCAATAAATAAAAAAAGTTTAGAATTATATTAGTTAAAATAAATTATGAAATTAAGTTTAGTATTACTCTAGTTTAAGATATAAAAAATACAATTAAAAGTTTAGAATTAAACTAGTTAAAATAGATAATACAATTAAGTTTAGTGTTAAACTAGTTAAGATATAAAACAATTAAAAGTTTATTTAGAATTCTAGAAATTAGAATTTAGTCCAGAAAACAGAGATGACACACGATCCAGAATGTTCTTCTCTAAAGGTCATCATGGGTTTTACAATGTCTAATGATATCGCATACAGTATCCATACAATACATTTCCCTTCATTTCCAGCCATTGGATCGATTAATTTCTTTTTATAGTTATTTGAATTAGGCAATTATTTGAAATATCTGCCACTTCAAAGGAATTATTAGCTTATTCTTTAACTAGAAAAGCAAAGTTAGTCAAGCCTTGAATGTTGGCCTGAGTATTCTTTAAAAAACCCTCATCTGAACCTAAATATATATAATTTTTCACATATTTGTCGCGTCTCTTGAACGCGCACTTTGATTTAGTGAAACTGCGTGTGCGCGCGCGCTGAGCTCATCACCGGAAGTTGTGCGCGTGAATTCACGGAGCGGTAAAATAACGGCAGAACGGATTTTCTGTGGGATAAACGCACCGGCGTCGCTGCTAAAGCGGTAAATATGGTCATTATATTGATTATGTGAACAGACTGAGGTCCTGAAGTTCGCAGTGGCGGGTTTATCTGCGTATGTTTGGCGCTGTTAGCTCGATGGGCTAACCGCTACTGAGGAGAACTCAGCAGAAATCAGCTAATTAAATATATACATATAACAATAATAATACACACACATATACAGTATGTGTACTAACATATAACTCATGTAACAGTTATATATAGTATGTATAGTATATCTACTAACAAAAAAATCTGGTTTAAACCTGTATGACTGACTGACTCCTGAGAAACACAAAAGAAGATATTCTGTTCATTATCATACGCGTTTTATTTCCCTGTTTAAGTTGTTCAAGTGACAGATAATCTCTGTGACTGGGTTTAAACTGGTCAGCTGCAGAAACCAGCAGTATATGTGGAGATTGTGCTTTAAGAACTAACGTTAGTCAGGCTGTGTGTTATTGTTTTGCAAAATTCTTTATACATATTAAGACAAATTTATCACAAAGATCAGGAGTTATTTATTAACATTAGGGATTATTAACATAAGAATGTTTTTGAGATTGTTGGAAATTGTAGGTTTAGAACGTTTGTTAATGTTTACTTATCTTTTGATTTATTTCGTTTTTAATTCTATTATTTAATGTATGGAAATGTCCGTGTGAGAATGTCCAGATTGTGAGGGAATGGCTGGAGAGGAGCATGAAACCCAGTCCGTGAGCTCATGGAGAGTGTTTGGGATGTTCTGGAGGAGACTTTACAGAGGGCCGGACTCTTGCATCATCAACACAAGATCATGACCGAAAACTGATGCATCTCTGCTTCTGACCACTTATGGAAGCTTGTGTCCGCCACAGAATAAAACATTTTAAAAGATAATTGCGACTTTTTATCTCACAATTGCGACTTTATTTCTCTGACTTTATATCTCACAATTCTGACTTTATATCTCGCAATTCTGACATCTTTTCTCAGAATTGTGAGATATAAAGTCCAATTCTAAGGAAATTATTTAATTATAAATTTTTTTCCTCAGAATAGTTTATATCTCACAATTGCAACTTTATATCACGCAAGTCTGACTTTATATCTCACAATTCTGACTTTATATCTCGCAATTCTGACTATATATCTCGTAATTCTGACTATATCACGCAATTCTGACTTTATATTTCGCAATTGCGTATTGTAAAGTCAAAATTGCGAGATATAAACATGCAATTCTGAGAAAAAAAGTCAGAATTTCAGGTATATTCCTCGCAATTGCGAGTTTAGCCTATATCTCATAGCCTAATTCTGACTTTATATCACGCAATTTTGACTTTATATCTCGCAAGTCTGACTTTATATCTCACAATTCTGACTTTATAACTCGCAATTCTGACTTTATATCACGCAATTCTGAGATAAAAAGTCAGAATTGTGAGATTAAAATGTCGCAATTACCTTTTTTATTTTTCACTCTGTGGCGGAAACAAGCTTCCAGATCTGCCCTTCCAGACACACAAGCATCGCTGGAAACACCGACTCGACTGCTGATAACGACAGAACTTGCGACCATAGTTGGCTAACCCCAGAATGCTAGAGATGCAATCAGGCTCAGGTGTGTGTGTGTGGACTATAAGCACTAGTGTAACTGATGAGTGTGTGTTGTGTGCAGATGCCTCACTCTCGGCGGTACCCGTCGTCAGAGCGGAGTCGCAGCGGGAATCATCATGTTCGATACGAACGGCACCGGCGGAGACGCCGCACACGCAGCCGCTCCTCGTCCTCCAGTGTCCAGCGGGACCGAAGCCGGAGACGGAACCGGGACAGACGCCAGCGCTCCAGGAGGTACCGCTCAGCCTCAGGCTCGGCATACAGTTAAAATCTCGATTCCACTTATTGATTCCTTTGTGAGCATTTCAGTAAGAGTTTAAACCAATCAAGCGCGAGAGACTCTGTTCTCATGTGTATCAGTATATTAGATCCGTGCAGCTCTTAAAGTGACAGCAGCCTAATATTCCTCTATAATAACATTAATATTACACTAATATTACTCTCTATATTAACACTAATTACATGTTTTGCAATAAGACTAAAAGTGAATATCTACGTTTTGTTTTGTTTTTTACCTTATTGGAATCGAAATAAGGAATCGATAAAAAGCAGATTTGTTAAAATTGAAACGATACCCAACGCTAGCACCACTCAGTGTGTGTGTGTGTGTGTGTGTGTGTGTGTGTGTGTGTGATCCTCCAGTTACGACGACCACAGGCTGAGCAGCAGACGCTACTGTCGCGGCGAGCGCGAGGAGTTTGTAGAGAACGGCTTCTTCCGACACACACACTTCTCCCGTCGCTCTCACGACTTCCGTTCGGATCGGGATCCCGGAGCGGATCAGAGGAGCAGTCGACGCGTGCGCAGACACCGCAGAACCAGGACCCGCTCCAGAACACACTCCTTCAGTCAGAGCCGGTCCTTGTCCTCCGTGAGTACGGTGCTTCACACACACACACAAACACACACACACACACACACACACACACACACACACACACACACACTGTCCTGGTCTCATCATGTGTCTGTGCTGTGTTTACATGCTCTGATTTTATTCAGTCCCAAATTAATCATATCCACTTTCAGCAAGGTTAGTGCTACCCTTACCCTAACCCATCCTTCCTTAATCATTTGTTCCACAGAACTTTATTATATTAAATATTAATCAAAAATTATTCACACCTTCACCAAATCCAAACATTCAGTGTAAGAGTGCAAAAAAGACATAACATTATTTATAGTAAGTTTATTAGATTCACGGCTTATTTAGAGTTTAGACCTCGACAACCCGACTGCATTTACCCTGAACAGTCGAAACTAAAAGATTGTTTTGGTAAATGTGCTACACATTGTCATATAGAAAACCTGAAAATACAGTAGTTCCATCCATCCATCTTCTTCCGCTTATCCGGGGCCGGGTCGCGGGGGCAGCAGTCTAAGCAGAGATGCCCAGACTTCCCTCTCCCTGGACACTTCCTCCAGCTCTTCCGGGGGGACACCGAGGCGTTCCCAGGCCAGCCGGGAGACATAGTCTCTCCAGCGTGTCCTAGGTCTTCCCCGGGGTCTCCTCCCAGTGGGACACGCCCGGAACACCTTCCCGGGAAGGCGTCCAGGAGGCATCCAGAACAGATGCCCGAGCCACCTCAGCTGACCCCTCGATGTGGAGGAGCAGCGGCTCTACTCTGAGCTCCTCCTGAGTGACCGAGCTTCTCACCCTATCTCTAAGGGATCGCCCAGCCACCCTGCGGAGAAAGCTCATTTCGGCCGCCTGTATCCGGGATCTTGTCCTTTCGGTCATGACCCAAAGCTCATGACCATAGGTGAGAGTAGGAACGTAGATTGACCGGTAAATCGAGAGCTTCGCCTTGCGGCTCAGCTCTTTCTTCACCACGACAGACCGGTACATCGACCGCATTACTGCAGAAGCTGCACCGATCCGTCTGTCAATCTCCCGTTCCATCCTTCCCTCACTTGTGAACAAAACCCCAAGATACTTAAACTCCTCCACTTGAGGCAGGAACTCTCCACCAACCTGAAGCGAGCAAGCCACCCTTTTCCGACTGAGGACCATGGCCTCGGATTTGGAGGTGCTGATTCCCATCCCAGCCGTTTCACACTCGGCTGCAAACCGTCCCAGTGCATGCTGAAGGTCCTGGTTTGATGAGGCCAACACGACAACATCATCCGCAAAGAGCAGAGACGAAATCGTGTTGTCCCCAAACCTGACACCCTCCGGCCCCTGGCTGCGCCTAGAAATTCTGTCCATAAAAATTATGAACAGAACCGGCGACAAAGGGCAGCCCTGCCGGAGTCCAACACGCACCGGGAACAAGTCTGACTTACTGCCGGCAATGCGAACCAAGCTCCTGCTTCGGTCATACAGGGACCGGACAGCCCTTAGTAAAGGACCCCGGACCCCATACTCCCGGAGCACCCTCCACAGGCCGCCGCGAGGGACACAGTCGGATGCCTTCTCCAAATCCACAAAGCACATGTGGACTGGTTGGGCAAACTCCCATGAACCCTCCAGCATCCTGTAGAGGGTATAGAGCTGGTCTGGTGTTCCATGGCCTGGACGAAAACCACACTGTTCCTCCTGAATCCGAGGTTCTACTATCGGCTGTATTCTCCTCTCCAGTACCCTGGCATAGACTTTCCCAGGGAGGCTGAGAAGTGTGATCCCCCAATAGTTGGAACACACCCTCCGGTCCCCCTTCTTAAAAAGAGGGACCACCACCCCGGTCTGCCATCCCAGAGGCACTGTGCGTCCCCGACCGCCACGCGATGTTGCAGAGGAGTGTCAGCCAAGACAGCCCCACAGCATCCAGAGACTTGAGGTACTCAGGGCGGATCTCATCCACCCCCGGTGCCTTGCCACCGAGGAGTTTCTTGACTACCTCAGTGACTTCAGCTTGGGTGATGGACGAGTCCACCTCTGAGCCCTCAGCCTCTGCTTCCTCAATGGAAGACGTGACGGCGGGATTGAGGAGATCCTCGAAGTATTCCTTCCACCGTCCAACGACATCCCCAGTTGAGGTCAACAGCTCCCCACCTCTACTGTAGACAGCGTTGGTTGGGCACTGCTTCCCTCTCCTGAGGCGCCGGACGGTTTGCCAGAATCTCTTCGAGGCCAGCCGATAGTCCTTCCCCATGGCCTCACCGAACTCCTCCCAGGCCCGAGTTTTTGCCTCCACAACCACCCGGGCTGCAGTTCGCTTGGCCTGCCGGTACCCGTCAGCTGCCTCAGGAGTCCCACAAGCCAACCAGGCCTGATAGGACTCCTCCTTCCGCTTGATGGCATCCCTTACTTCCGGTGTCCACCACCGGGTTCGGGGATTGCCGCCTCAACAGGCACCGGAGACCTTACGGCCACAGCTCCGAGCGGCCGCTTCGACAATGGAGGTGGAGAACATGGTCCACTCGGACTCAATATCTCCAGACTCCCTCGGGATCCGGTCGAAGCTCCGCCGGAGGTGGGAGTTGAAGATCTCTCTGACAGGGGACTCGGCCAAACGTTCCCAGCAGACCCTCACAGTACGCTTGGGTCTGCCGAGTCTGTCCAGCTTCCTCCCCCGCCATCGGATCCAACTCACCACCAGGTGGTGATCAGTTGACAGCTCCGCCCCTCTCTTTACCCGAGTGTCCAAGACATACGGCCGCAGGTCAGATGAAACGACCACAAAATCGATCATCGATCTACGGCGTTCTGGTGCCACGTGCACTGATGGACACCCTTATGCTTGAACATGGTGTTCGTTATGGACAAACTGTAACTAGCACAGAAGTCCAATAACTGAACACCACTCGGGTTCAGATCAGGGGGGCCGTTCCTCCCAATCACGCCCCTCCAGGTGTCACTGTCATTGCCCACGTGGGCATTGAAGTCCCCCAGTAGAACGACGATGTCCCCAGTTGGAGCACTTTCCAGCACCCCTCCCAGAGACCCCAAGAAGGCCGGGTACTCTGCACTGCCGTTTGGCCCGTAGGCACACACGACAGTGAGAGACCTATCCCCGACCCGTAGGCGCAGGGAAGCGACCCTCTCGTTCACCGGGGTGAACTCCAACACATGGCGGCTGAGCTGGGGGGCTATGAGCAAACCCATACCAGCCCGCCGCCTCTTACCATGGGCAACTCCAGAGTGGTGAAGAGTCCATCCTCTCTCGAGGAGTGTGGTTCCAGAGCCCAAGCCGTGCGTAGAGGTGATCCCAACTATCTCTAGTCGGAACCTCTCAACCTCACACACAATCTCAGGCTCCTTCCCCGCCAGCGAGGTGACGTTCCACGTCCCTAGAGCTAGTTTCCGTGTCTAGGGATCGGGTTGTCGAGGCCCCCGCCTTTGACTGCCGCCCAATTCTCTCAGCACCGGCCCCTTACGGTCCCTCCTGTAGGTGGTGAGCCCACGGGAAGGCGGGGGGAGGCCCGGCCACCAGGCGCTCGCATACGAGCCCCAACCCCGGGCCTGGCTCCAGGGTGGGGCCCCGGCTGCGCCATACCGGGCGGCGTCACGGTCCTCGGTTTAATTTCTCTCATAAGGGGTTTTTGAACCGCTCTTAGTCTGACCCGTCACCTAGGACCTGTTTGCCTTGGGAGACCCTACCAGGGGCATATAGCCCCGGACAACATAGCTCCTAGGGTCATTCGGGTACTCAAACCCCTCCACCATGTTAAGGTGGCAGTTCAAGGAAGGGAATACAGTAGTTTATTAAGGTTAAGGTTTATCTTGCTAAACACTCTTACTAAAGAAATGGGGTAAGCACACTTACATTCTCATCTTAAGAGGTGTTGAGTGTGGTTTGATTTGAGTTTGAATGTATTAGATTTAGAGGCTAACTAATGAACCACGAGCAATACATTAGTACTGTATTTATTAATCTTTGTTAATCTTAATTGAACAAACAGTGAACAGTATTTTTATTATGTTTCTTCACACAGTGCATTAGGCTGACTAATGTTAACAAATACAACTTTTGATTTAAATAATATAGGCGACTAGTAATTAACATTAATAAAGATTAATAAATGCTGTAGAAGTGCAGTTTATTAATAGTTAATGTTAACTGATGTAGTTAACTAGAGTTTAATAAAGGGAACCTTATTGTAAAGTGTTACCGGTTTGTTATACACCGATGCAGACGTCTGGTGAGTTCAGTGTCGGACAGATCAGCTGGTTTAACCCTTCATTAAAGTGAATCGGTTCAAAGGAGTCATTAGTTCGCGATCGGACGTGTCATTAGCGGACTTGTAGGCGTTGTGTGATTATCCCGGCAGTTTAGGACACCGCACAAGATCTGTCAACACAGAAAACATTTCATCACTGGATAAGTTTTGTTTAGTTTATTGAAAGTGTTTTCCATGTCATCTGAACGGGCGGAGCGCTTAGAGGAGGAGAAGGCAGCGCAAAAACGTTATTTTATTTTTTTAGCACAATTCTCTCTCTCTCTCTCTCTCTCTCTCTCTCTCTCTCTCTCTCTCTCTCTCTCTCTCTCTCTCTCTCTTTGAGCGGAAGTTGCGTGAGTGGATGCGAGATTGGGAGCGTGGTTTTTGAGTGAGTGTTTTTTCTATCTTTTCTATCTTTTTTTCTATGTTGTTTTAGTTTTATTTAGTTTATCGTTAGTGGTGTAGTTTAAGTGGGTTAGTTGTCGTGGTGGAGGCGACGACCGGTGTAACCGGGAGTCATGCCGGTTCGCGGTGTTGGAGGCGCGGGGCTTGAAACGCTCACGCGTCGACATGCCTTTAAACTTTGTCCAACTATAGACTGTTCTGTGGAGGATTGCGCTTTGGCAGTCGGAGGGATTATTGGATATGATAGCGTTAAATCCGCGTCAAGGATGAACAACGGTGTTGTGATCTTTGTAGATAGCTTTGATAAAGTTGCAACGATTGTTGAACAAGGAGTAACGATCAAAGATATCTTGGTTCAGGCGGTGCCGCTCGTTAATCCGGCAAAAAAGATAATTTTGTCGCAAGTCCCTCCGTTTATTAGTAACGAAATGTTAGAGAGGGAACTTTCCAGACATGGACAGCTAATGTCTCCGATTAAAACAATTGGCCTTGGGTGTAAATCTCCGCATTTGAGACATGTTGTTTCTTTTAGAAGGCAGGTTTTCATGATTCTTAAAAACAACAATGAAGAATTAAATTTAGTGTTCAAGTTCAAAGTGGATGATTATGATTACAACGTTTATGTAACGTCTGAGAAAATGAAATGTTTTGGATGTGGAATAGAGGGTCACCTTATACGATCATGCCCAGAAAAATTC
Organism: Rutilus rutilus; assembly: GCF_951802725.1. NCBI lineage: Eukaryota > Metazoa > Chordata > Actinopteri > Cypriniformes > Leuciscidae > Rutilus > Rutilus rutilus. The sequence continues at coordinate 37,107,685 of NC_140230.1, forward strand.
CCTGCTGAAATTAATAATAAGACCATAGAACAGGGTGAGTCAAGTAAATCTCAGGGACAAAAACAAAATGAATCAAATGATTTTCAGGGACAAAAATTGGACAAAACAAATAAATTACAAGGACAAACACAGAATGTATTAAAGGAGTCTCAGGGACTTAAACAAAGTAAGCTCAATGAAATTCAGGGACAAAAACAAATTGAATCAAATGAAATTCAGGGACAAAAACAAAGTGATTCAAATGAAACTCAGGGGAAAAAACAAAGTGAATCAACTCAGGGACAAAAACAAAGTGATTCAAATGAAACTCAGGGGAAAAAACAAAGTGAATCAACTCAGGGACAAAAACAAAGTGATTTAATTGAAATTCAGGGACAAAAACAGAATGAATCAATTGAAACTCAGGGACAAAAACAAAGTGAATCAAATGAAATTCAGGGACAAAAACAGAATGAATCAATTGAAAATCAGGGACAAAAACAAAGTGAATCAAATGAAATTCAGGGACAAAAACAGAGTGAACCAAAACATTCTCAGGGACAAAAACGGAATGATTCAGACGGTTTAAAAACGAAAAAATCGTACAAAGCTCAGAAGCTTGAACAAAATAAGAGATCAACACAGAAGAATGAAGAGCTTTTTCAGGCTCCCTCTCCAGTTGAGAACAGTCAACAGCATGATATGGAAGAGGCCAGTAGTAGCACTCAGAAAGAAGTAGAGGAGGTAGAATGTCCTTTGACTGAAGAAAGTGAGATGCTAGTAGATGATAAATCTGATGAAGATAATGTTAAGGAAAGAAAAACAAGAGATGAGTTTCAATGCTCTGAAAAAACGAAAATTTTTCCTCTTCGTGATTGCTCCCAAACTTCTTATAGTGACGTTGAGGTAGACTCTGATGCAGAATCTATAGTTTCATCGCAATCTTTGCCCCTGGAAAGAGGTGGCTACTCTATGTTGAGTATTAAGAAGTTTCTCAAGAGTACTAAGGGAGCTAGGAATGTAAAACTTGAGAGTGCTTTTCCTGATCTACAACTTTTTATTGATTCAGTTAAGAATTTTCAAAAAAGTTCTGAAAGTGCTGGGGAGAAAATCTTTACTGATCAAGAAAGGTATCGCTTAAAGAAACTTGTTTTGAAAGTTAAAAGACAGTTAGAAGATGGCGAATATGTTTAGTTTTTCATATTTGTTTATTTCTTGTTTCTCTTTTGGTTTTCTTTTTTTCTTTTTTTTAATGAGTGAGTTAAAAATAGGCAGTCTGAATTTGAATGGAGCGAGAGATGAAGGAAAAAGAGCTTCATTTTTCAGACTGTGCTCCCTTAAAAAATTGGACGTTATCTTTGTACAAGAGACGCATAGTACTGTTGATAACGAAGTTGACTGGAAGAGAGAATGGGAGGGTGATGTTTTTTTAAGTCACAAAACTAGTAATAGTTGTGGAGTGGGTGTTCTTTTTTCCAAAGGTTTCAATCCTCACTCTGTTGAATGTGAAGAGATGATTAAAGGCCGACTGTTAAAAGTCAGAGTAATATATGAAAATGTACAACTCGTGTTCATCACTGTATATGCTCCAGCTGTTGGTAAAGAGAGATTGATTTTTTTGGAAACTGTAAATGATGTTATCAGAGATTGTAATGATAAAGAGTTCTTATTTATAGGTGGAGACTGGAATTGTACAGAGAGTAGACTTGACAGGAATCATGTCGAGCCTCACCCGGCCTCCCGCACACGTCTCATTCAACTGTTAGAGACTTATGAGTTATATGATGTGTGGAGAGGGTTACATGACAATCAAAGGCAGTATACCTGGACTCATTGTAAAGACAATTTATTGTCTATGGCCAGACTCGATCGTTTTTATTGTTTTAAATTTCATTCTAATGTTGTTAAAAACTGCTTTATTAGCCCTGTTGGTTTTTCCGATCACTCACTCGTCTTGGTTTGTGTCTTTTTGAAGTGTGTAAAGCCTAGTAGTGCCTATTGGCATTTTAATACAGCTTTACTAGAAGATAAAAATTTTAAAGACATTTTTGTATCTTTTTGGAAAAATCATCAAAGTAGAAGAAATGATTTTATGTCTCTACAACAATGGTGGGACTTTGGAAAAGTTCAAACAAAACAGCTGTGTCAGCAATATAATTGTAATGTCACCAAAGTGTTACTGAAGTCAGTGAAAGCTCTGGAGTCTGAAGTAGAGGAACTCCAGGTTTTGGCTGAGGCCACAAAAGATCAACGGTATTTTGAAGCTCTTGAGGTCAAAAAGACTGTTTTAACGAACCTGCTTGGGGTATCAGCACAAGGGGCTCTTATTAGGTCCCGCTTTAAAAATGTGGTAGAAATGGATGTTCCATCACACTTTTTTTTTGGATTGGAGCGGAAAAACGGTCAAAAGAGATACATTCATGGTTTAAAGTCTGATGCTGGGCATGTGTTGTCTGATCATGCTGCTATTCGTAAACATGCTGTCAGCTTTTACTGTGAACTGTATAAGTGTGAACACCAAGAAGAGCCGATGTTAGCTCAGAGTTTTTATACTGGTCTTCCCCAGGTTGCACAAGAAAGCAATGTTGTGCTGGATTCAGATATTTCCCTTGGTGAATTGTATGTAGCGTTGCAGAGTATGCAGAGCAGAAAATCTCCTGGATTAGATGGTCTACCAGTTGATTTTTATAAGTTTTTTTGGTTTTTAATTGGAGAAGATCTTCTGGCAGTACTGAAGGATAGTTTAGCCAATGGACTTCTGCCTTTAAGTTGCAGGAGGGCAGTTCTTACCCTGCTGCCAAAGAAAGGTGACCTGCAGCTTATAAAAAACTGGAGACCTGTATCCCTGCTTTGCACTGATTATAAGATACTCTCCAAAGTGTTGGCCAACAGACTTAGTAAAGTTATGGAACAAGTAATTTTGCCTGATCAAACCTATTGTGTCCCTGGCAGGCTGATTTATGATAATATTGTTCTTATCCGAGACTTGTTAGAAATCTCTAAGCTTTTTGGTCTTAAAATGGGAATAGTTTCTATTGATCAGGAGAAAGCGTTTGACCGCGTTGAACACAAATATTTATGGGAAACAATGAGTGCGTTTGGTTTTACTTCTGATTTTACTAACAAGATTAAGACGTTGTACTGTGATGTTCAGAGTGTTTTAAAAATCAATGGTGTTTTGAGCGCTCCTTTCCAGGTCCAGCGGGGAATTAGGCAGGGCTGTGCCCTCTCTGGCATGTTGTATTCTCTGGCGTTTGAACCCTTATTACATAAACTTAGATCTGTTTTAAAAGGTGTGATTTTACCAGGGTGCAATATACCTTTAAAGCTATCTGCGTATGCAGATGATTTAGTCATCTTTGTTGATAACCAACAAGATATTGATATACTGACAAATGTGATAGTTCAATTTGGTATAATTTCTTCAGCCAGAGTAAACTGGAGCAAAAGTGAAGCTCTCTGTATAGGAGTGATGGAGAAAAAGTTTAAATTGCCTGTGGGGTTAAATTGGAAGACAGACGGGGGGTTAAAATACTTAGGTGTATTTTTGGGTGAAGAAACTTTTGTCCTTAAAAACTGGGATAATGTTCTTGAAAAAACTAAAGGTTGTTTTGCTAGATGGAAGTGGATTTTACCAAAGATGTCTTATCGAGGTAGAGTTCTTGTCATTAACAACCTGATTTCATCCACTTTATGGCATCGTTTATCGTGTGTTGATCCTCCTCCAGATCTGCTACCAAAGATTCAGGCACTTCTTGTTGATTTCTTTTGGGATCGTCTGCATTGGACGCCTCAAAGTGTGTTGTTTTTGCCGAAAGATGAAGGAGGACAAGGCGTAATTCATCTGAACAGTAGAGGGGCTACTTTTCGTTTCCAGTTTGTGCAGAGGTTTCTGTGTGGTCCCGCAGACCTGGTGTGGAGACCGCTGGCATGCACTATTCTGAACCAGCTAGGTGGACTTGGCCTAGACAGAACATTGTTTCTGATGGACTTAAAACAGCTCAACACCAGTGGCTTGCCGAGTTTCTACCGTGGACTGTTAAAAGTCTGGAATCTATTTAAGACGGAGAGGACAGAACATCACAGCTCACTGTACTGGCTTCTTCAAGAGCCAGTTGTGTATGGGACCCGTTTGAGTGCAGCTTGTCAACCAGGTCCCAGTTTACTCAAACAGTTCTGTTTGGCTAATGTAGTGACTTTGGGACATGTAATTCACTTTACAGGTGCAAACATGGACAATGCGCTTCTACTTGCTTCTCATGTAAAGGTGCACTCTATTCGCATGGTTGAGTTGTTGCTCAAAAAGTGGAAAGAGGGTTTAACAGACTCTGAACGCACATTGTTGCATTTTTATTGTGATGGTTCTGCTCATTATAGTGTTGATGATGCTTTTCCTTTGGTGAAGATTCTCCCAGACTTTAAGGACTGTACAGGTTTTTTCTTAGGAATCGATAATCCTTGTTTGTCTGTTCATGATGCTGACAAGAAATTGTTATATAGATTGATTGTGAAAATTTTGAATAAAGATAAACTAAATGGTAAGATTGACACTCCATGGAGAGCTCGCTTGGGTCTGATAGATGGTGTTGGACCTGAATGGAGGGCGCTGTATAAACCACCATTGTTGAAGAAAGTTGCTGATTTGCAGTGGAGAGTTTTACATACAGCCGTGGCTGTTAATTCTTTTATCTCGGTTTTAAACCCTGATGTTAATCATGACTGTCCTTTTTGCACTCTTCGTGAGACTGTTTTTCACTGCTTCATGGACTGTTGTCGTCTTGTGCCACTGTTCTCTATGTTGGAGGATCTTTTCAAATTGTTTGATGTAGTTTTTTCCAAACAGTTGTTTATTTTAGGTTACAGGTATTCACAAAAAAAGAGAGAGCAGTGTCAACTCTTTAATTTCATTTTGGGGAGAGCAAAGATGGCTGTGTATATGAGTAGACGAAATAAGGTTGAAGGTTCTACAGATGATGATGCTGTTTTTGTATTTGTCAAAATGTTGAAATCACGTTTAAGAATAGATTTTAATTACTACAGTTTGATGAACGATCTCGGAAAATTTTCCAATATTTGGTGTCACAAAGATGTACTCTGCTCTGTTGTAGAGAATAATCTAACTTTTAAGAGTGTGTTGATTTAATGTGATTTTATTTGATTGAGTGTTGTTTTTTACAACTGTTTTAATAAAGTACTTGTAAAATCTCAAAATCTCTCTCTCTCTCTCTCTCTCTCTCTCTCTCTCTCTCTCTCTCTCTCTCTCTCTCTCTCTCTCTCTCTCCCTCCTCTCTCTCTCTCTCTCTCTCTCCCTCCTCTCTCTCTCTCTCTCTCCTTCCCTCCTCTCTCTCTCTCTCTCTCTCTCTCTCTCCCTCCTCTCTCTCTCTCTCTCTCTCTCTCCTTCCCTTCTCTCTCTCTCTCTCTCTCTCTCCCTCCTCTCTCTCTCTCTCTCTCTCTCTCTCTCTGCTCGTTCTCTCAGTAATATGCGCCTATTGCAAGCACAGCAGTTAGCATCTACATCACTCGTACTCTTAATACGCTGTGTGTTTTAAATAGCGTAAAACATTTTTTTTTATAACGAAACGCAATATGTGGCGGCCGGTGGTGATTCTGTGGCGCACCGCCGCGAATTAGTCTGTGTGGGAAACACTGGTTTAGGGGTCGGGTTAGTGTGTGTGTGTGTGTGTGTGTGTGTGTGTGTGTGTGATGGGTAGGTTTAGGGGTCGGGTTTGTGTGTGTGTGTGTGTGTGTGTGTGTGTGTATGTTTGTGTGATGGGTAGGTTTAGGGGTCGGGTTAGTGTGTGTGTGTGTGTGTGTGTGTGTGTGTGTGTGTGTGTGTGTGTATGTTTGTGTGATGGGTAGGTTTAGGGGTCGGGTTAGTGTGTGTGTCTCAGGATTTCCCCTGGGGCCCGTCAGGAACGTTTAAAATTAGCCCAAGTCTCCTCTCTCTCTCTCACACACACACACACACACACACACACACACACACACACACACACACACTTGAAGATTTTCTCCTGTTCCTACACTCACTCTCTCTCTCTCTCTCTCTCTCTCTCCGTCAGTCAGATGTAGGCTAGATGTGTGTGTTAGACTGGAGTTATGGGTAAGACAGAGCTTTACTCAGTGTTTAAGAGCGTCTTGGACTGCCTCTGCCTGTGTGTGAGTATCCTTCACACTGCGTGTCTGTGTGTGTTTATCAGTTGTGTTTCGGGTGCAGATCTTTCTCCAGCAGTGAGTGAATCTGATAAAACCTTCTTTAGTGACGAAATTATATATTAAAGTATATATTATATATTAAACCAAATGTTTTTGTAGTGTTTTCCTCATATTTCCTCATATTTGTGTTAGTCAGTCGACATTATGATGAACTTTACATGAAAGCTCTGCGAGACGATGAGTGTGTTTTCCTGTTAGGATGTTTTAATGTGAGTTTTACATTCACGTCATTATAATGTCAAGTGTGTGTGTGTGTGTGTGTGTGTGTTTGACCTCCTCTTCTCAAGTGTCTGCTGGGCTCGTCATGTTTGTGTCGTATCTGGAGTCACTGTGTTCTTGATTAAGACAGACGAGGTGTCCAATTAAAGAGACGCACAGCTTCATGTCTCTGTGTCTGTGACAGCCCATAATAAACGTTCATGTGTAATGTTAAGTTAGACTAGAAGTTAGAGGTTGAATCTCTGACTCGGTTGAACAAGTGAACTCAAGCTGCGTCCGAAATCGTGTACTATATGAGTAGGTACTACATTTAAATTAGAACGTACGTTTAACGACCGTTAAATGTCTCTGCGTCTGTGACAGGCCACAGTTCTGCATGAGTATATCAGCGCTCATGTTTACACACACTGAGGGACACGTCCGATTATTGTTTGCGATGAATGCAAATGAACGTTTGTGGTTTTCACACCAAAGCCACTTCCCAGAGCCTGATGTTGAGTTCAGTGACTGCAGACTCCATCATGTGCGATGAGTAAAGCAGCTTTAGGTTTGTGAGGGTTACTAACACTGAACACCTGGCTTCCTCAGTACAGGGCTTGTGCCGTAAAGGAAGTGTGTGTGCATCTCAGCAGCAGATTTACAGCAGACATATCATGAAAATCAGACTTTCCCTGTGTTTAGGGCTAGTTCACCCAAAAGTGTAAAATGCTGTCAGTAATTTCTCTCCCTCACGCTGTTCCAGACCCGTAAGACTCTCGTTCATCTTCAGAACACAAATGAAGATATTAGTGATTATGTCTGAGAGCTGTCTCACTCCTCATAGGCTTCTCTGGGGTCGAAACTTGCCGGCCCAGAAAGTCAGTAAAGACAATGTTTAAAGTAGTCCGAGTGACGACAGCGGCTCAACCTTACGTTATCAAGCGACGAGAATACTTTTGTGTGCAAAAAAAAACACACAAAAATAACAGAATTTTCATTTTTGGCTGAACTAACCCGTCCAGTGCTGTAATCCGGTCCAGTGCTTCTGAAACCCAGTAACTGTGTTCTGGTGAGGCTTTCTCTGCAAGCACGTCATAAAATAAGCAGATCAGATTTCTTCTCCTTCTGACGTATGAAGAGGATCTTATTATAATATTAGCGGCCCTTAATCTGCACGTTTACACACACCAGCCGACATTTGGTTCCACAAGCAACAGCAGAGACCAGTCAATAAGTGATCAATGAAATGAGAGGTGGATTCGCAGAGAAATGTTCTCCTGTATATAATATATTCATCTAATCCCGATCCGATGTTCAGCATCTGTGATGTCATCCGCTCACTGTCTGCTGGGATTAACCATATAAACCATATAATCAATACAGTAACATTTTTCCAGCTGCTCATGTTTAGATGTTTGAGACAATTGTTTCAGTGTATTGCCAAAGCATTGCCAATCATCAGACATATACATACATACAAACAAATAGATAAATAAATATTGATAAAAAAAAAAAATATATATATATATATACAGTACCAGTCAAAAGTTTGGAAACGTTACTATTTTTAATGCTTTTGAAAGAAGTCTCTTATGCTCATCAAGCCTGCAGTAAAAAAAAAAAAAAAAACCAGTAATATTATGAAATATTATTACAATTTAAAATAATGGTTCTCTTTTTTAATATACTTTAAAATGTAATTTATTTGTGTGATGCAAAGCTGAATTTTCATCAGCAAGTACTCCAGTCTTTGGTGTCTTATGATCCTTCAGAAATCATTCTAATATGCTGATTTATGATCAATGTTGGAAACAGTTGTGCTGCTTAATATTTTTTTATAACCTGAGATACTTTTTTCAGGATTATTTGATGAATAAAAAGTTAAAAAGAACTGTATTTATTTAGAATAGAAATCTTTTGTAACAATATACACTACCGTTCAAAAGTTTGGGAACAATAACTATTTTTTTTAAAAGAAATTAGTACTTTAATTCAACAAGAATGTGTTAAATTGATAAAAGGTGATGGTAACGATTTATATTGTTAGAAATGTTTTTATTTTGAATAAATGCTGTTTTTATGAATAAATGCTGTTAATGTTTTACTCATCAATGAATCCTGAAAAAAGTATTCCAAAAAAATATATTAAACAGCACAACTGTTTCCATCATTGATAATAACTGAGTATCAAATCATCATATTAGAATGATTTCTGAAGGATCATAAGACACCAAAGACTGGAGTACTTGCTGATGAAAATTCAGCTTTGCATCACAAAAATAAATTACATTTTAAAGTATATTAAAAAAGAGAACCATTATTTTAAATTGTAATAATATTTCATAATATTACTGGTTTTTTTTTATTTTATTTTTTTTTAACTGCAGGCTTGATGAGCATAAGAGACTTCTTGCAAAAACATTAAAAAATAGTAGTGTTTCCAAACTTTTGACTGGTACTGTATATATATGGTAAAAATTAACACAGGCAAGTAGAAAGATTAATCAACATTTCAGAATTCTATGAACAATTTAGAATTGAGTGCGTGCGTGCGTGTGTGTGTGTGTCTGTGTGTGTGTGTGAGCGCATCACTGATTTGTCGACTCCTCCCTCTTCTTGTGACAGGCATCAGTATATTTGCTGCTAGTAGGAAACAATCTCTTTTTTCACCTAATAAATGTTGAAGTTGTATTTTATTGTTTAATTTTATGAAGTTTGGGCAAAGTATTTGATGATCTCTCTCTCTCTCTCTCTCTCTCTCTCTCTCTCTCTCTCTCTCTCTCTCTCTCTCTCTCTCTCGCTCTCTCTCTCTCTCTCTCTCTCTCTCTCTCGCTCTCTCTCTCTCGCTCTCTCTCTCTCAGAGTTGCAGTCGTGTGCGCGGGTGGGCTGTTAAAGATGATGACGAGGGTCACCTGGTTTATCGGCCTGGTGACGTGCTTCAGGACAGATGTGCGTTTCTCATCTCTACACACACTATACTCTACACACACTGTACTCTACACACACTGTCACACTGGGTGTTTTTGTGACGTTTGTGCTTCTTGTGCAGATGAGATCGTGGGAACGCTCG
>NC_140230.1:37124647-37127147 GCF_951802725.1 Rutilus rutilus
ATAAAACCTTTTTTGTCAAAGCTTTATTTGAACTTGTACAGGTTAGTAGATAACATGCTGCAAGACACTCTTTTAAAATCTGGCCATCACTTTTAATGGTATTTTAATGTTCACGTAAACAAAAAGTGCATATTGATGCTAATCAATTTGTTATTTGCTGTTTTTCGACATAAAACTTGTTGAATTGACTTCATTCTGTAGTATTAGTACTTTCTGAACAGGATTCTGTGATAACCCTGATGATTATGGTCACTTTAATCATGTCATCATTTCCTCTCTAGTTATGATCAACTATGATCAACAATAATTGTGTTTTTACAGTATAATATGCAAAAGTACAATTTTCTATAAAAAAAATATCTACCTCTCTCTCTCTCTCTCACACACACACACACACACACACACACACATCAGATAATCCTAGATAGATAGATAATGATCCCGAGGTTACTATCTATCTAACTTAGATAATGCGTTGTGTAGGTCTTAAACTTCAATCTTTATGGTCTTAAAATGTCTTAAAAACGTCTTAAATTTGACTTATAGAAACCTGCAGAAACCCTGTTTCACACTCATACACACTCACTCACACACTCTCTCTCTCTCTCACTCTCACTCTCTCTCTCTCTCTCTCTCTCTCTCTCTCTCTCTCTCTCTCTCTCTCTCTCTCTCTCTCTCACTCATTCTCTCTCTCTCACTCATTCTCTCTCTCTCTCTCTCTCTCTCTCTCTCTCTCTCTCTCTCTCTCTCTCTCACTCATTCTCTCTCTCTCTCTCTCTCTCTCCAGAGGTACGTGTTGTTCGAGTCAGAGGAGCATCATCTCTTCTTTGATTTGTTGGAGGGTTTGATGGAGTTCGAGCCGGACCGTCGTCTCTCTCTCTCCGCTGCGCTGCGTCATCCTTTCTTCAGCCCCGTCCGAGACGCTGAACACTTCAGTGGCTCCCGTAACATCAGCCGGTGACCTCTGACCTCTCCTTTAACCCCTGCTAGTGTTTCACAGCGGGTCGGACTGTATGGAGGACGCCCGTTTCTGAGCCGGTGGACCCGCCCACAGGAGTTCAGTGATGGACAGGTTGGTCATCCAATCACGTACGCTAATGTCACGATGAAGAGACTGCTAATGATTGGGTGAGTTCACCGCTCACTGCTGATTGGAGGAGAGAAACAGCCAGTAGCATTAAACCGAAACCTTCACGAGCACCCTGATTGGTCGGCCCACGTTTGACGGACAGCTTCGCTCTGCCACAAGGGGGCAGGACATCTTAAGGTTGTGAGGGATCAGGTGCCTGGGATATCTAATATTGCACATGTCGTGCTTCTCGGCAGACAAACACACTTTTTCAGTATTTATTTTACGACATTAGTTGTTTTGTATGAGATGAATATCATTGTATATACAGTACATGTTCTCTATAATAAAATGTGCTTCATATAATTTGACTGAGTTGAAAGTGTGTGTGTTTGTGTGTGCTAGGAATCTTTTGTAAGGTTTCTATCCGTACAGCAAATAAACTGACTAGAGCGTTGAGATCCGCACACCGTCCATGGGAATCAAGTCTTGTTCACACGCCACTTCTGAGGAACTGGATTTGTTTACCAGGTTAGTGCCACCAAATCACTATCCAGATGGTATCATTAGCTACTAGCAGGGTCTGACATGAACACCCGCCAAATGCGGGTAAACATCAACTGTGGCGAGTAACGCTGTCAGATCCGAGCTAATGTGGTGTGTTACTGATTATGTTTACTCCCTTTGCTGGAGAAGTTCAAGACAAATCTGTGCAGATTTAGCACTAATACTCGTGAGTCATCATATATTATATACAGTGTATTGCGCAGAATCTGCTCATATCTGCTTACCTGAACACACTCGTCACTACGCTACTTATAACAGCACTTGTTCGTTTGCACTGAAGCAACAGTAATGGCCAGTAACTTAAAAATGTAGTAGCCAAATTAGCCGGTGAGTAAAAGTTCATTTCTAACCCTGGCTACTGATGAACTAGATCTTCTCCAGCACAGCTGTGTGTTCCGATCTGAGTCATGAATCATCTATTACTTCTGGCCAGAGATTGTGTAAGCTGTACTGTAGTGTACTCTGTGAAGTAAAACTGGCCTAAATGGCAAATACAGTAAATAAAAACATTCTGTGATCGTCTCTTAATGTGTCAGTCAGGTGGTCTGGTCCTCTGTCTTAAAGTCACCATGAAATCAGTCACGAGGGCGGGGCTATAACCTGTCACTCACATGAGATCAGCCAATAGCAAACCACAACCAGCCAATCAAGCCCCGCCCACATCTGTTCTTGTTCCAGAAGCGTCACTCGGATATACGACACAATAGAGGAGAAGAGACCAGCAACTTCCCTTTCATGCCGACTTTAATATTATAGTAATTTAACAAGTTATAATTGTTCTGGTTCTCTGATGTTGGTTAATGGTCACACTAAACTGCATTTGTTATTTTTATGATTTATTTCATTAGTTTTTCATCAAACCCT